>NC_083438.1:14540097-14877521 GCF_020745735.1 Hemiscyllium ocellatum
GAGAAATTTAAATCATAGAATCCCTGCAGGCCACTTGGCCCATCAAGTTGACACCAACCCACTGAACATCCCAGCCAGACCCACCACCCCTGTCTATCTCAGTAACCTTGCATTTCTCATGGCTAATCCACCTAGCCTGCATTTCCCTGGACACTCTGGGCAATTTAACATGGCCAATCAATCTTTGAACTGTGGAGGGAAACCAGAGCACCTTGAGTAAACCCATGCAGACACGCGGCGAATGTGCAAACTCCCCACAGGGAGTCTCCTGAGGTTGGAATTGAAACCAGTTTCCTGGCGCTGTGAGGCAGCAGAGCTCACCATTGATCTACCCCGCTGCCCCCCATTTAGGTTAACTCCAAGTTAGCCCTAGGTGTACCTAGTCATGCTGCTGAACATGGACAGAGCGGAAGGTGACTCCAGTCAGACAGAAGAGACAGTCAGGGGAGGATATAAGTTACAGCTAAACAAATAGCAATGTTGCATCAGATATTATCCATCAGCTAATGTCTAATTCCCGCAGAGTATTTTCCACTGCACTAACTCGGTAACTTATTCCTGGTAACAGGGGCGTGAGGGGAACATGTAACACTGTTAACAGTTCGCCTACCAATCCTGGCTCAGGCAAGTCTCAAATACTGTCCGTACTTCAGACACTTCGAGTAGTTACCCAAGTGTATTGTCAGTGATTCAGACAAAGGGAAACAGAATTTGATTCGTGGTTCAACTCGATTTTATTCACAATGTTAACACTACTCGGTGAATAATTCCCAAATTCCCACAATATTTACTCTCTACATAGCTCTATCCAACTGAGAAAGGATATTAGCTGCAATGATCCACATGTTTGAGGTGGGCCATTGGAATCTCCTTCGTCTCCGACCGACGGCTGGTTCTCTTCCACGAAGGTGGGTCTCCCTGTCAGGGCAGATCTTCTCCTGGGCCTTATTGGGTTGCTTCATGGTCTTCTCCCAGGAATCTTGATGTCAGCCTTCACTGTGGGTGTGCCTTCCAGGTGGGTATTTTTATTACCCTCATCCTGCACCTTCCACAATGTTCCGTGGTCCTTGGCCAATGATTCCATGAACGAGGTTCCAAGTGCCCTCAGGCACAAAAAGGACATTAAGTTGTCAGACAATCTTCAGGCTGGTTAGAACTGGTTCCACTAAACCTATGTGACCTCTTTGACCTTCATTTCCACTGTTCTCTGTCACCAATACCTGCTGATTGCTGTTTAATTTAATTTGACCAACTTTTTGTTTGGCTTGATTTCTCTGTTTGTCGGTCAATTTAGAATGTCCAATATTAGATTAGATTAGAACATAGAACATAGAACAGGCCCTTTGGCCCACGATGTTGTGCCCAACATTTGTCCTAGCTTAAGCACCTATCCATGTACCTATCCAATTTCCGCTTAAAGGTCACCAATGATTCTGACTCTGCCACTCCCACAGGCAGCGCATTCCATGCCCCCACCACTCTCTGGGTAAAGAACCCACCCCTGACATCCCCCCTGTACCTTCCACCCTTCACCTTAAATTTATGTCCCCTTGTAACACTCTCTTGCACCTGGGGAAAATGTCTCTGACTGTCTACTCTATCTATTCCCGTGATCATCTTATAAACCTCTATCAAGTCACCCCTCATCCTTCGCCGTTCCAATGAGAAAAGGCCTAGCACTCTCAACCTATCCTCGTACGACCTATTCTCCATTCCAGGCAACATCCTGGTAAATCTCCTCTGCACCCTCTCCAAAGCTTCCACATCTTTCCTAAAGTGAGGCGATCAGTACTCCAAACGTGGCCTTACCAAGGTCCTGTACAACTGCAACATCACCTCACGACTCTTGAATTCAATCCCACTGCTAATGAATGCTAATACACCATAGGCTTTCTTACAAGCTCTATCCACCTGAATGGCAACTTTCAAAGAGCTATGAACATAGACCCCAAGATCCCTCTGCTCCTCCACCTTACTAAGAACCCTACCGTTTACCCTGTATTCCACATTCTTCTTTGTCTTTCCAAAATGGACAACCTCACACTTGACAGGGTTGAATTCCATCTGCCACTCCTCAGCCCAGCTCTGCATCATATCTAAGTCCCTTTGCAGCTGGCAACAACCCTCCTCACTATCCACAACTCCACCTATCTTCGTATCGTCTGCAAATTTACTGACCCATCCTTCGACTCCCCCTTCCAAGTCATTAATAAAAATTACAAACAGCAGAGGACCCAGAACTGATCCCTGCGGAACTCCACTTGTAACTGGGCTCCAGGCAGAATATTTACCATCTACCACCATTCTCTGACTTCGACCGGTTAGCCAGTTCTCTATCCAACTGGCCAAATTTCCCACTATCCCATGCCTCCTGACTTTCTGCATAAGCCTACCATGGGGAACCTTATCAAATGCCTTACTAAAATCCATGTACACTACATCCACTGCGCTACCCTCAACCACATGCTTGGTCACATCCTCAAAGAATTATATTCCCTACAGTGTGGAAACAGGCCCTTCGGCCCAACAAGTCCACACCAACTCACCAAAGAGCAACCCACCCAGACCCATTCCCCTACATTCACCCCTGACTAATGCACCTAACATTATGGGCAATTTGACATGGCCAATTTACCCTAACATGCATGCTTTGGACTGTGGGAGGAAACCGGAGCACCCGGAGGAAACCCACGCAGACAAGGGGAGAATATGCAAACTCCACACAGATAGTTGCCAAGGCAGGAATTGAACCCAGGTTCCGGGTCCCTGTGACGCAGCAGCGCTAACCACTGAGCCACCGTGCCGCCCACATCCATATCATTTTGGTAATGCGCCAACCAGAACTGTACCCAGTTGTGCCCCGTGGTACCTTTACCATATAAAGTTGATACTCAGACTGTCCAGCCACTCCAAGTTAGTGAAGGTTTTCAAAGTTTTGATCTCAATACATGGGATCAACCCAGAACTCCAGAAAGCTACCAGGGTTGGAGGACTTGATCTAAAGGGAGAGGTTGAATAGGCTGGGGCTGTTTTCCCTGGAACACCGGAGCCTGACAGGTGACCTTATAGAGGTTTACAAAACTATGAGATGCATAGTGAGAGTAAATTGGCAAGGTCTTTTCCCTGGCCTGGGGGAGTCCAGAAGTAGAGGGAATAGGTTTAGGGTGAGAGGGGAAAATTTTTAGAAGGGAACAAAGGTGCAACGTTTTAATGCAGAGGGTGGTGCGTGCACGGAATAAGCTGCCAGAGGAAGTGGTGGAGGCTGGTACAATTACAAAATTTAAAACACATTTGGATGGATATATGAATAAGGAAGGGGTTAGAGGGATATGGGCAAAATGCTGGCAAATGGAACTAGGTTAGGTTAAGAAAACTGGTCAGCATGGGCGGGTTGGACCGAAGGGTCTGTTTCCATGCTGTACATCAACAGAACATCGAGTAAGAACAACACAGCACAATCCAGGCCCTTCGGCCCACGATGTTGTGCTGACCATTTAACCTACCTAATTTCAAATGAACTCACACAACCTGCATTGTATCAGCATCCATGTGACTATCTAACATTTACATAAATGTCCCGAATGTATCTAACTCTTCTCCCACTGCTGGCAGTGCATTTCACAGGCCCACCCCTCTCTGTGTAAAGAACCGACCACTGACATTTCCAGGACATTCTCCTCCAATCACCTTAATGTATTTTATATTCATTTGTGGGACTCGTGCATCGCTGTCTGGCCAGCATTGATAGCCCATCCCTATTTGCCCTTGAGAAGGTGGTGGTGAGCTACGGTCCACTTGCTGTGAGATGATCCACAATCCTGGTAGGGTGGAAATTCCACAACGACGGTGAAGGAACGATGGTATATTTCCAAGGCAGGGTTGTGAATAACTTGGATGGGAACTTGCAGCTGGTGATGTTCCCAAGTACCTGCTGCCCTTGCCCTTCAAGGTGGAAGTGTGACTGGGTTTGAAAGCAGCCTTCTAAGGATCTTTGGTGAATTTCTGCAGTGCACCTTGTAGATCATACACACTGCTGCTATAGAGCAGCATGGTGGAGGAATTAGATGTTTGTAGATGCGGTGCCTATGAAGTGGGTTGCTTTCTCCAGAATGATGTCAAGCCTCTTGAGTGCTGTTGGAGCTGCACCCATCCAGCCAAGTGGGGAGTATTCCATCCCACTCCTGACGTGTGCCTCGGAGATGGTGGATAGACATTGGAGTGTCAAGAGGTGAGTTCCTCACCACAGTATCCCTCGCCTCTGACCTGCTCTTGTAACCGGTGTTTAGTCTAGTTCAGTTTCTGATCAGTGTTAAACCCAAGGATGTTGACAGTGGGGGGTTCAGTGATAGTAATACTGTTGAATGTCAAATGCCGGTGGTGAGAGTGTCTCTTACTGTTCGTGGTCATTGTCTGGCATTTGTGTGGCTCGGATGTTGCTTGCCACGTGTAGGCCCAAGCCTGGATGTTGTCCAGATCTTGTTGCATATGAGCACAGAGTGCTCCAGTATCTGAGGAGTCATGAATGGTGCTGAACACTGCGCAATTATTGGTGAAGATCCCCACTTCGGAACTTATGACAGAGGGAAGGTCATTAATCAAACAGTTGAAAGTTTTTATGCCTAGGACACTACGCTGAGCGACTCCAGCAGAAATGTCCTAGAGCTGAGAGGACTGACCCTCCACAACCACAACCATTTTCCTTTGTGCCAGGTATGACTCGAACCAGCGGATCCTCCTGATCCCCAGGGTTGCTTGATGCCATACTCGGTCAGATATAGCTTTGATGTCAAAGGCTGTCACTCTCACCTCCCCTCTGGAATTCAACTCTTGAATCCAGGTTTGACCCAAGGCTGTACTGAGATCAGGAGCTGGGTGATCCTGGCAAAACCCAAACTGGGCGTCACTTAGCAGGTGTTGTTTGATAGCACGGTTGGTGATCCCTTCCATCACTTTACTGATGATGGAGATTAGACTGATTAGAAGGTAATTGGACGGTTTGGATTTAGATTTAGATTAGACTTACAGTGTGGAAACAGGCCCTTCGGCCCAACAAGTCCACACCGACCAAGCGCAACCCACCCATACCCTTACATTTACCCCTTACCTAACACTACGGGCAATTTAGCATGCCAATTCACCTGACCCGCATCTTTGGACTGTGGGAGGAAACCGGAGCACCCGGAGGAACCCACGCAGACACGGGGAGAACATGCAAACTCCACACAGTCAGTCGCCTGAGGCGGGAATTGAACCCAGGTCTCTGGCGCTGTGAGGCAGCAGTGCTAACCACTGTGCCACCGTTTGCCCTGCTTTTTGTTGACAGGACAAACCTGGGCTATTTTCCACGTTGTCGGATAGATGCCAGTGTTGGAACTGTACTAGAAGAGCTTGGTGAGGGACGTGACAAGGTCTGTCACACACTTCTTCAATACTATTGCTGGAATGTGATCAGGGCCCATTGCCGTTACAGTATCCAGGGCCTCCAGCCGTTTCTTGATATCACATGGAGTGAATCGAATTGGCTAGAGACTGGTATCAGTGATGCTGGGGAACACAGCAGGAGCCCGAGATGGATCAACCACTCGACACTTCTGACTGAAGATTGCTGCAAATGCATCAGTCTTCTCCTTTGTGCCGATGTGCTGGGCTCCTCCATCATGGAGGGTGGGGATATTTGTGGAGCCTACACTTCCTGTGAGTTGATTAATTGTCCACCACCATTACGACTGGATGTGGAAGGACTGCAGAGCTTAGATCTGATCCCTGGGTTGTGAGATCACTTAGGGGAGAAAGTGAGGACTGCAGATACTGGAGATCAGAGCTGAAAATATGTTGCTGGAAAAGCGCAGCAGGTCAGGCAGCATCCAAGGAACAGGAGATTCGACGTTTCGGGCATTAGCCTTTCTTCAGGAATGAGGAAGGAAAGTGTGAGATCTCTTAGCTCTGTCTGTGCCATTTAGCATGCTCGTCATCCTGTTTGGTAGCTTCATAAGTTTGACATCTCATTTTTGTAATGCTAGATGCTGCTCCTGGCATGCCCTCCTGCACTTTCCATTGAACCAGGGATGATCCCCTGGCTTGATGGTCATGGTTGAGTGGGGGATATCCCAGGCCATGAGGTTACAGATTGTGCTGGAGTACAGGCCTGCTGCTGTTGATGGCCCACAGTGCCTCATGGATGCCCAGGCTGGAGCTACTAGATCAGTTCAAAATCTGTTCCATTGAGCACGGTGATAGTGCCACACAATACGATGAAGGTTGTTCTCAATGTGAAGGCGGGACTCCACAAGGTCAGTGCAGTGGTCACTTTTACCTGTACAGTCATGGACGAGGTCAAGTATGTTTTTCCCCCTTGTTGGTTCCTTCACCACCTGTCACAGACCCAGTCCAACAGTGAAATCCGTTAGGACCTGTCCAGCTCGATCAGTAATGCTGCTGCCGAGCCACTCTTGATGGTGGACATTGAAAACCCCCAGCCAGAGTACATTTGACACCCTTGCCACCTTCAGGGCTTCATCCAAGTGTTGTTCAACATGGAGGAATACTGATTCATCAGCCGAAGGAGAACAGTACATGATAACCAGTAAGAGATTTCCTTGCCCATATGCTGGACCTGTCCTGACAGTGAAGGGCTGGTAATGGTGGTGTCTGGGGTGTTATGTGTAAGGTCTGATTCCGTAAGAATGGCTGTGTGAGGCTGTTGCTTGATTTGTCTGTGAGAGACAGCTCTCCCAATTTCAGCTCTAGCCCCCAGATGTTGGTAAGGAGGACATCGCATGGTTGACAGGGCTGTTTGTGTTTTTACTGTTGTCTTTTCCTGTTCCAAGGTCGATGCCAGGTGTTCCATCCAGTTTCATTTCTTTGTTGTGACTTTCTAGTGATTGATACAACTGAGTGCCTTGCTGGGCCATTTCAGAGGGCAGCTGAGAGTTAACCACATTGCTGTGGCTCTGGAGTCACATGTAGGCCAGACCAGGTCAGGATGGCAGATTTCCTTCCCGAGAGGGCATTAGTGAACCAGATGGGTTTTTCCGACAATTGAGAATGGTTTCATGGTCATCGGTTGACCCTTAATTCCTGATTTTTTTTATTGAATTCAAATTCCACCGTCTGTGGCAGGATTCATACCCAGGTCCCCAGAACATTATACTGGGTTTCTGGATTAATAGTCGAGTGATAATACCACTAGGCCATCACCTCCCCATAGCCTTGATTAGTCAAGGCATAGAGCTCCAGAGCAGGGAGGTTATGTCAGAATCATAGAAAGCCTTGGCGGGGCCACAGCTAGAGTAATGTGTGCGGCTCTGGAATCCATATTATAGGAATGATATGAAAGCACAGGAGAGGGTGCATGGAAGGTTTTACAGGATATGCTGAAGACCGGTCACTGGACTCAAAATGTTAACTCAGCTTTCTGTCTCAGATGCTGCCAGAGCTGCTGAGATTTTCCAGCAATTTCTATATTTGTTTTGCAGGATTATAGAATCTCTACAGTGTGGAAACAGGCTGTATGGCCCAACAAGTCCACACCGACTCTCTGAGGAGTATCCCACCCAGCCCCATTCCCCTACTCTATGACTTGGCATTACCCCTGACTAACGCATCTAGCCTACACATGACTGGACACTATGGGCAATTTAGCATGGCCAATTCACCTAACCTGCCCATCTTTGGACTATGGGAGGAAACTCATGCAGACACAGTAAGAATGAGCAAACTCTATACTGACAGACACCTCAGGCTTGAATTGAACCCAGGTCCCTGGCGCTGTGAGGCAGTAGTGCTAACCACTGACCCACATTTCTGCCCCTAAGCCATTGACATTCACAAGGATGTTATCAAGACTGGACGGTTTGAGCGATAAGGAGGGACTGGATAGACAGACTCACACTAATTCTTCCTTGGAGTGTCGGAGGCTGATAGGGGACTTTATAGAGGTTTGTAAAATCATGAGGGGCATGGATAGGTTGAAGAGGTGAAGCCATTTTTCCCGGGGTAGGGGACTCCAAAGCGAGAAAGCATAGTTTGAAGGTGAGAGGAAAGATTTGAAGGTTTAAATTTGAAAGAGAGGCAAATGTTTCACATGGAGAGGTGGTGTATGTTTGAAATGAGCTGGCAGAGGAATTAATCCAAAGATGTGCAGGATGGGTGAATTGGCCATGCTAAATTGCCCATAATGCCTCGTGATGTGTAGGTTTGGTGCATTCTTCAGAGATAAAGACACATAACAGGGAGTGGAATGGGTCTGGGTGGGATCCTCTTCAGGGTAGGTGTGGATCTATTGGGCCATGTAAGCTGTTTCCACACTGTAAGGATTCTATAATCCTGGTAAACCAATACAGAGGAAGAGGCTGGCACAATTACAACATTTAAAACTCATTTGGATGGGTCCATGAATAGGAGGGGTTGAGAGGGATGTGAGCCAACTGCTGGCAAGTGGGACAAGGTCGGAATGGGATGTCTAGTTAGCATGGACAGGTTGGACCGAATGGTCAGTTTCCATGCTTTATGACTGTTGACTCAATGATTTCTCCAATCCCTCACTCACAGGGATTGTCCTATTATTGGGTCACTCAAGCTGCAAGGCTTCCCTTTGGTGTTTCCCTCTGAGGTCTCAGAACTGAAACATTCTAATTACCGACTTAATATCTCTGTGGGAATATATGTTCCCAAAAAAACTGAAATAGCAATGATGCAACTTGAAAATTCCCCTGGGAAACTGAAGCTGTATAACACCATGTTCCTGAATACAGCAATTCTGTGTTTAATTCAGAGGTTTTGGCTTCAACACCCAGGAACGGGTCCTTCATATGTAAAATGCTGGAGTTGTTCACCATTGTTGGTAAAGTATATTACATCACAATTGCTGCTATTGGTGTCCCTGGGAAGGCACTTTTTAAATTTGTTAATGGAATGAGAGCCAGCATTTATTTCCCATCCCTATTTGACCAGAGAGCAGATTCAGAGTCAGCCAGACTGTGGGTCTGGAGTCACCTGTCAGCCAGACCAGGGAAGGATGGGAGTTTCTTTGTTTCAAGGGCATCAGTGAAGCCGATGGGTTTTTCCAAAAATCAGTTCATGGTCATCGTTAAACGTTTAATTCCAGAGTTCTTTTCATTGGATTCAAATTCAACTATAAGCACGGCAGGATTCAATCCCAGCTTCCCATTACCGGTGTAAGAAACAAACTCAATAAAATTATACGAGACCACAAACGCTGGAAACAAGACAATTTATTACGGACTTGCAAGTACGGGCTGCAATTGCACAAGGCAAAAGAGCAAATTAGACTTGGATTAGTTTACAATTATACATTTGAGCTGAGTGAGGTCACCTCTCCAGACCCCTAATTACCCAATCTCTCTCACTAGTCTATACAACTGCCCATCTTCGCTCTCCCCCTGTTACTTCCCCTTCCCCATGTTGGCAACCTTCCTCCCTGTTAGTGCTGACATTTTCATTATTTTGTCGACAGTACATCAAGATATACTTTAACATTTTGTATAAATACTGCTAGTACATTCCATTCTCTCTACATTTCAACAATTTTGTATCATTCTTGTACAGCTCAGGCATTTTGGTTATCTCAGTTTTTTTGCTGTAAACTTATTTTTAAAAGAGTTAACTTGCTTATATTATATTCCAGAAATAGTATTTAATTAAACATAATAATTCACTAAAAGTAAAGATACACTTCCCTAAGTACCTGCAAAGTTAATAGTTTTTCTGCTGGACCCCTTTTCTGTATGTTTTTTCTATGTCTGCAAAAACAACACTTTTCTCCATTTATAACAACTCCCCCATTTCTTTTATTTTACCATTTGTTGTTTTTGCAATTTTTATCCTCTGAGATGTAGAGGTTCACAATCTTGCCGGTTCTGCTCTCTTAAATCTGCCTTTTTCATACTCTATGAGTAATCTATTACTCTCTCTTTCTTGTGTGTTTAATGTTGTCATGATCATCATTGATTGTTGTCCTCCTTAGGATATTATCAACTTACTCATTATCCACTTTAACATGTTGAATCCTATTATTAAACACACTATTATCAGTAATACATAAACGCCTAAATTAGCTTACCATTTTCCCCAACTGGTCAGTCCCCAGTTACCCCATTCCCATCTCTCATCTTTTCGAAGTTTATTCTCAATTTCTTTTATATTCTCGATCTTTTTCTTTACTATTTCTGCCTCATCTTCCAGTAGGGAAGTGGCGTCTGGGATGAAGGTGCTGCATTCCTTACCAATCAGTGCACAGGTTACCCCTTTTTTGGCCAAGAGATAGTCTAAAGCCACTCGATTCTGTAAGGCTGTTCGTCTTGTGGCAATCATTTCGTTGGTTATGGCCGATATTTGGGACTGAGTTTCTCCCATTACGTCAGCGATATTATTAATTAATTTCTCAAGGGCAGCCGCCAGTTTATGTATCTCTCCCCCTGCCCTTGGAGTGCTGTAGTTTGGGAATAGTGTCCACAACAGACGGTCAGAAACCTCTCGGGTCTTACATCTTATTTCCCTTCCTTCCTCAGGTTGTGTTCATGTTTTTCTGATCGGAGGTGAGGGACTATATCAGCGAGGTAACATCAGCCACTCCAGCCTTTCTGGCTTGGCAACATCAAAACATGCATTTCTTCCTGTACATTCGGTCATTCAAACGTCTTTTCCCAGGAAATAAATGGATAGGCCTTCCGGCCGGATGCCCAATATGTTCCATTTAATATTCGGGGAACGGTCTTGCCGTGGATTGGCTGGTGCAGACACAAGATGATTTTCCTGATTGGAAGGGTGTGGCATCATTCTGATTGTAAAATCAGGTTGTATTCACTGCTCCTTTCAGTGGAGACATTATAAAGCCATCGATAGTACCCTTGATTCTTGGAGCTTTGAATCCTGCAAAGTTATATTTATCCTTTTCGTGACTCCACATTGTATTATTTGAGCCCGAATCAAATTGTTGCACATCATATACTTCCTTTTTGGTAAACGGTATTACCGAGGTGGGGATCCCAGATTCGCCATGGTGTGGGATCTCTGCACAGACCCAACAATTAGTAAGTCCCTTTTGTTCAGCATAATTTTGCCATAATGCAGTGAAGTGATTTCTCCCGTTTCCTCGAATAGTTAGTATTACTATCGATTTAATACCATACCAATACCCACCCATTTCTAACCTTCCTATCGCCGTGTCCTAATCTTTTAGGTGCCAGGGAGCGGTCAGTCCATGCAACCTTTACAATAAATGCAATATATATCATCAAACGTTAGAAGAGCCTTTTGTCTCAGTCCATTCCCTCTTTCTCAGCTTAACTTTCAGAGGGTTGTCTGTAGGATGAGCGTGCCACTCTGCCAATGGGGTGTACACAGGACCTTCAAAGCGAGTGTGATGACTCCACCCATTCTCAGCAGTCTGAATAACTGTCTCAGCAGTCAGGAGGGTTAGGAATGGTCCCTCCCAGCTCAGGTGCAGTTTGGTACCTTTCCAGGTCTTGATCAGGACCCAGGCACCTGGTTGTCGAACTCAAGGGGAGGTTCTGGGTCAACAGACCGTTCTTCCTAAGGACAGACAAAGGAGAGCCGAGCGCCACAATATAGTTCTTTAAAAACTTATTGAACTCTACAGTTGGTAATTCCCCTCTTACACCCTAGAAAGGTAATCCAAACATCATCTTATAAGGAGATAAGTCTACATCATGTCTAGGAACAGTCCTAATGCGTAACAATGCGATAGGCAAACATTTTCTCCATGTTAATCGAGTCTCTAGGACTAGCTCAGACAATTGCTTCTTTAAGATTTGATTCATTCGTTCCACCCACCCAAAGGAGGGTGGGTGCCACGGGGTGTGAAATTCCCAAGCGATCTCTAATCCTGCCATGACACCTTGTAAGATCTTGGAAATAAAATGTCTACCTTGGTCTGAATCTATACTTTCCACTATTCCATATCATGGGGATGATATGTTCAAGGAGAGTTTTCACCACTCCTTTTGAGGTGGCTAATGATACTGGGAAAGCTTCCACCCACCCGGTTAAATAGTCTACAAGGTACTTCTGTTTTCCCACTGGGGTAGTTCGGTGTAACCCACCTGTATACTTTGGAAGGGTCTCACCCCTGGGTTTCTTCCTCCTTTGAGCCCTACCCTTAGTATTTTATACATACTTAGATACAGTGTAAATTGTCCCATCCCGATTCTCTAAGTGTTTTAAAGCTTGATTTAATATGTACAATTCACAGGTCTGGGCTGACCATGTGTTAGACAACCGGTCTGCCTCCACTGTTTGGTTTTGTTCCCGTCCACTACTGCATGTCCATTGTGTCTTTCTCCTTCTACTACTCTCAATGATCCATCTATAAACAATCTATCATCGTCATGTAAAGGTTGATCGCTCAGGTCCTGTCTAATTTTGGTTTGATACTCTATGATATTTAAACAGTCATGTTTGGGATTCTCATTTGTCTAGATGTTTTTCCTTCCATAAGAAGGTAGCTGGGTTTAGACAGGTGTCTGTTGCTAGCATCAGGTCATCTTTTTCCATCAGGATGGCCTCGTCAACCATTTCCCTGCCTTTTGGTTGAACATAGTTCTGACTTGATGGGGGGTACTAACTACTATAAGGCTGCTCCATCTGCTGTCTTTGCAGCTCTCAAATCCTATCGTCCCTTTTCCTCCCCCGCAGCAAATAATGGGGCACCCCAAAGATCTGAAACCATAGGTATCAGGGAGTATATCACTGCTCCTTGTGGACTCAGGGTCACTTCTTTAACTACCTCTTCGACCAGTCCATTTCCCCTTACCTCCAGGTCATTCACCTTCTGATGTCCATTGATATGAACTAATAATTTCTCTCGGGAGTAACAGAGATTTTGCACTTTAGTCGGATACTCAGTAATATTAAGGCAGTCATGATGTGGATTGCCAGGAGCCACCCCTCTCTCTCCGCCACAGAAATGCAGCTGGATTCAAGCAACTGTCTGTGACTAACACAAGGTCGTCCTGTGTTATTAAGTTAAAAACCACTCAACACCAGGTTATAGTCCAACAGGTTTATTTGGAAGCACACTAGCTTTCGGAGCGACGCTCCTTCATCAGGTGATTGTCCTGATCAGTTCCAACACCGCACAGCCCTGATGGCCTCCTTCTTCAAGGACCGCAGATTCCCCCAAACGTGATCGACGATGCCCTCCATCTCCTCCACTTCGCGCTCCTCTGCCCTGGAGCCCCGCCCCTCCAACTGCCACCAAGACAGAACCCCACTGGTTCTCACCTACCACCCCACCAACCTCCGTATACAACGTATCATCCGCCGTCATTTCCGCCACCTCCAAACGGATCCCACCACCAGGGATATATTTCCCTCCCCTCCCCTATCAGCGTTCCGCAAAGAACACTCCCTTCGTGACTCCCTCGTCAGGTCCACACCCCCCACCAACCCAACCTCCACTCCCGGCACCTTCCCCTGCAACCGCAGGAAATGTAAAACTTGTGCCCACACCTCCTCCCTCACTTCCCTCCAAGGCCCCAAGGGATCCTTCCATATCCGCCACAAGTTCACCTGTACCTCCACACACATCATCTATTGCATCCGCTGCACCCGATGTGGCCTCCTCTATATTGGGGAGACGGGCCGCTTACTTGCAGAACGCTTCAGAGAACACCTCAGGGACGCCCGAACCAACCAACCCAACCACCCCATGGCTCAACACTTTAACTCTCCCTCCCTCTCCACCGAGAACATGCAGGTCCTTGGACTCCTCCATCGGCAAAACATAACAACACGACGGTTGGAGGAAGAACGCCTCATCGTCCGCCTGGGAACCCTCCAACCACAAGGGATGAACTCGGATTTCTCCAGTTTCCTCATTACCCCTCCCCCCACCTTGTCTCAGTCGGTTCCCTCAACTCAGCACCGCCCTCCCAACCTGCAATCCTCTTCCTAACCTCTCCGTCCCGACCCCACTCCGGCTTATCACCCTCACCTTGACCTCCTTCCACCTATCACATCTCCATCGCCCCTCCCCAAAGTCCCTCCTCCCTACCTTTTATCTTAGCCTGCCTGGCACTCTCTTCTCATTCCTGATGAAGGGCTTATGCCCGAAACGTCGAATTTCCTATTCCTTGGATGCTGCCTGACCTGCTGTGCTTTAACCAGCAACACATTTTCAGCAGTTGTATAAGACTCTGGTGCGGCCTCATCTGTGCAGTTTTGGTCGCCATACTATTGGAAGGATGTGGAGGCATTGGAACGGGTGCAGAGGAGGTTTACCAGCATGTTGCCTGGTTTGGTAGGAAGATCGTATGAGGAAAGGCTGTGGCACTTGGGGCTGTTCTCATTGGAGAAAAGAAGGTTTAGGGGAGATTTGATAGACATGTACAAGATGATTAGGGGTTTAGATAGGGTTGACAGTGAGAACCTTTTTCCGCTCATGGAGTCAACTGTTACTAGGGGACACATCTTTAAATTAAGAGGAGGTTGGTATAGGACAGATGTTAGGAGTAGATTCTTTACTCAGCGGGTTGTGAGTTCATGGAATACCCTGCCAGTAGCAGTGGTGGACTCTCCCTCTTTATGGTCATTTAAGCGGGCATTGGATAAGCATATGGAGATTATTGGGCTAGTGTAGGTTAGGTAGGCTTTGGCCGGCGCAACATCGAGGGCCGAAGGGCCTGTACTGCGCTGTATTTTGCTATGTTCTATGTTCTATGTTTTGCTCGAGCACGGTCATTTTTAAGAACCTCAACAGATTCCATAGCACCATTTGCAGTTAATTCAATCCCCAATTTGGTGGCAACATCTCGTCATGAATGCAAAATTGATTCTTCCTGCCTCTCATCACAAAACTGTTGCCATAATCCAATTAACTTTTTATTTTTCGTTCCCACTCCCTTGTGCATAAAATTTAAGGATGATCTTGCTGCCCCTGTATCGACCAGGGAAACTCCGTCCTCTATGCAAGGTCCCACCTTTAAATTTATCAAGGTTTCCTGGTGGGTCCCTGGGGACAGGAACTCCCGATACCTCTATTTTTCATCAAGGTTCATAAACGGTACTGCCTTTACTTCCTTTTTCGGATCTGGACACTCTCTCCTAAAGTCACCTATCTTTCCACAGTAATAATTCCGCCTGTGGGGATTTTCACTTTGATCTCTGTTCCTGTCTAGCAGACCCCTTACCATCTCTTCCCCGATCTCTTCTCTTCCCTTTACTTTCAACATACTGCCCGCCACCATTCCAGATTCCTTATCCTTTTAGTTTTGTCCTTTTCTTTATTACCGCATCAACCGTGGCTATCATTACTTTAGCCTTCTGTTTCTGCTTCTCATGTCACGTTGCCCGATTAATTACTGAGCCTATTTAACCAATTAAACAGCTTCAGGGCCACCTCATGGCCATTCCTCATCACCCAATGTTTGTTTAGACCTTGATTTTTAAAAGAAACATTGCAATATTTCCTGCTCCCTGTAATCTCAAATATCAATTTATGCATGTCAAACTTTAAAGTCTGTTCCTAAACATATGTTTAGGTATCTCTCTCTTATATATACACACACACATATATATATATATACACACACACACATACATATATATATATATGCACACACACATATATATTATATATATATACACACACACATACATATTATATATATATATAAAATATATATATATATATATATACACACACATATTTATATATTATAAATTCATTTCTTCAGTGTTTAATATTTAAAATGTAATATGCATACAGTTCCCAACTTTGAAATCCACTATAATTACCCGGTTTTAGTCCCTTGATCCAAAATTAGTTTTCTTAAGTAGTCCTGACCAGTCATTGCTCAATTACCATGCCATAGGTCGTTTAAAAAAAAATTCTAATGCATGAATAATGGCCGAATCCAAGGTCACCAATTTTAACCATAAGATTTTCTTTTTATCTGATTCATAACAATCTAATGTTGAACTGAGACTTTAACTGTCCTCCACAAATCACTTTTATGTAAGGATAAAAAGAGATTAGTTAGAAACTAATGGTCAGATAGTCATGACCTGTAAAAAGAGCAGGAGTTAACATTTTATTTCATAATCTTGCAAAATCCTTAACCTTAAAAGTAATCGTGTTAAAATTTCCATATTAGAAATCAGATTCAAAACAGTCCCGGATCTCAAGCTCCAGGGAACATTCAATCACCAACAAACAAATGTGCATTCAGACTGACTCACAAAGGGATAAACTTTCTACTAGCTGTACAGCTCTTCTCCACCCCCCCCCCTCTCTCTCTCTCACACACACACACAGACAGACACTGTAATTCACAGACACTTTGAGCTTCCTGCAATGACTCCTCTAGATTTTGAATATTTTTCTGGATGTCTGGCTATAACTTAGTTACGAAGTGTACCCTCAGTAGCCCTTCAGCTACTAGCCCTTCTGACACGAAGCATAATCTGATTCCTCCTGACTGTAAGGCTGTTTTCTATTGACATTTTACAATTTGTTTTTTATCCTTTCCTCGCCTCCGAGGATTGTATTTCCAATCTCATAACATTTTTCCTAAAGAGTTGCCCGTTGGAATGCAGTCCTCGGACATCCCTTTAGTTTCTCCTTCTACATTTAAATCACTAATATTATTTCCATTTCAATACTCGGCTGTTTCTTTATGTAATTTAATTAACCTTACTGAGGTCCGATGTCACGTTCTTCCACACCCACTTCAGGGTCCTGACCTTTGCGTGGGGGATTTCCCCTCTTAACAACCGGTCTAAGGCTGGGTGGTCGAATCAGGTAGACACCCAGATTAATTTAGCCAATTAAAGACATTAAATTATGTGTGGCCAATTCTCCGTACTTCTTGCACGTGCCCGACCACCAAGCCAATACTTAAAGGTCCATTTTCCTACCTTGGTCTGTGCACAAGAGTTATCTGGCCGAATGCGCCCTGTCCGGCAACAATACCAGAACAGCAAAAAAACGTTGTCAATCTAGGTCGCCTGAAATTTACCTTTACCGAGGTCTTATGTACACAAGAGTAACCTGACCGACCCACCACATCTTAGTGCTCTCCGCACCGCGGTGAAACAGCAAGTAATGCTGCAATTCCCGGCCGCATAAAAGTTACCCGACCAACCCATCACATTTCAGCGCACCTAGAATCTTGGATAAACAGCAAATACTGCTGCAAATTCCAGTCTCCCGAATGCAGGTCTTTAGTTCATAAGAGTTACCCGACCAACCCGCCGTGTCAGTGCGTCTCGCTCGTGGCAACCCGTCGCGTCTTAGTTCACCTTATTCCTGGCAAAGACTAACAACAAATGTCGCTGCAATTCCAGATCAGTCTTGTGTACATAAGGGTTACCCGACAAACCACCACATCTCAGCGCACCCAGAACCACGGGGAAACAGCAAGTACTGCTGCAAATCCCGGCCGCCCGCGAATGCGGGTCTTAAGTCCATAAAAGTTACCTGACCAACCCACAGTGTCTCAGTGTGCCTCGCTCGTGGCAAAGACTGACAACAAAACAAAACCCGCTGCCTACCCCGGTCGCCCGGATAATACTTATTTAAGATCTTTTTCTTACCTGGGTCTTGTGCACAAGAGTTACCCGACCGAACCTGTCACACTGTGGGCGGCACGGTGGCACAGTGGTTAGCACTGCTGCCTCATAGCGCCTGTAGACCCGCGTTCAATTCCCGACTCAGGCGACTGACTGTGTGGAGTTTGCACGTTCTCCCGTGTCTGCGTGGGTTTTCTCCGGTGCTCCGGTTTCCTCCCACAGTTGGGCCGAAGGGCCTGGTTCCACACAGTAAGTCTAATCTAAGCTACATCGCGTCTGCCTGTTTTGTTTCCAGGGTCTCTCAGTCCGGATCTCACTCGTCTGAGCCGCCGCGCCAATGGGGGGAAGTAGAAACTGCTGAAATCGGCGGGGTGCACCTTTTCCGATTTTTCTGAAATTGCCGCGTGACCAGAGCTTGGGGTCCCAGACGAGCCCCCAAATCTGTAAGAAACAAGCTTCATAAAATTGTACAAAATCACCAAAGCTGGAAACTAGACTATCTATTACAGACGAGCATGTATGGGCTAAAACTGCATAAGGCAAAAGAGCAAATTAGACTTGAGTTTAGTTTACAATGATATCTTTGAAGCTGAGTGAGGTCACCTCTCCAGACCCATAATTATCCAATCTCTTTTACTAGGCTATACAACTACCAATCTTCCCTCCACCCTAATTGTTTCCCCTTCCCCATGTTGGCAATTTTACCTTGTGTTAGTGCTGACATGCACATTATTTTGTCGACAGTTCATTCAGATACATTTTGTATCAATACTGGGTACATTTCATTTTCTGTACATCAATTTTGTATCATTCATGTACAGCTCAGGCACTTTGGTTATCTCCGTTTTTTGCCGAAAACTTAATTTTAAAAGAGTTAACTTGCTTATATTAATTATACTCCAGAATTAGTATTTAATTAACCATAATTATTCACTAAAAGTAAAAATACACTTCCCTAAATACCTGCAGAGTTAATAGTTCTCTTGCTGGACCCCTTTTCTGTATGTTTTTTCTGTATCTGCAAAAACAACACGTTACCCCATTTCTAACAGCACTCACAAGGATGTTACCGAGACTGGAGGGTTTGAGCTATAAGGAGGGACTGGATAGACAGACTTGCACTAATTCTTCCTTGGAGTGTCGGAGGCTGATGGGGGACTTTACAGAGGTTTATAAAATCATGAGGGGCATGGATAGGTTGAAGAGGTGAAGTCATCTTTCCCAGGGTAGGGGACTCCAAAGCGAGAAAGCATAGTTTGAAGGTGAGAGGAAATGATTTGAAGGTTTAATTTTGAAAGAGAGGCAAATGTTTCACACAAAGGGGTGGCGTATGTTTGAAATGAGCTGGCAGAGGAATTAGTCCAAAGATGTGCAGGTTGAGTGAATTGGCCATGCTAAATTGGCCATAATGCCTCGTGATGTGGAGGCTAGGTGCATTATTCAGAGGTAAAGACACATAATAGGGAGTGGAATGGGTCTGGGTGGAATACTCTTCAGGGGTAGGTGTGGACCTGTTGGGCCATGTAACCTGTTTCCACACTGTAGGGATTCTATAATCCTGGTAAACCAATACAGAGGAAGAGACTGGCGTAATTACAACATTTAAAACCCATTTCGATGGGTCCATCAATAGGAGGGGTTGAGAGGGATGTGAGCCAACTGCTGGCAAGTGAGACAAGGTCGGAATGGGATGTCTAGTTGGCATGGATGGGTTGGACCGAAGGGTCTGTTTCCGTGCTTTATGACTGTTGACTCAATGATTTCTCCAATCCCTCACTCACAGGGATTGTCCTATTATTGGGTCACTCAAGCTGCAAGGCTTCCCTTTGGTGTTTCCCTCTGAGCTCCTAGAACTGAAACATTCTAATTAGTGACTTAATATCTCTGTGGGAATATATGTTCCCAACCAAAACTGAAATAGCAATGATGGAACTTGAAAATTCTCCTGGGAATCTGAAGCAGTATAACACCATGTTCCTGAATACAGCAGTTTCTTTGTTTCAAGGGCATCAGTGAAGCCGATGGGTTTTTCCAAAAATCAGTTCATGGTCATCGTTAAACGTTTAATTCCAGAGTTCTTTTCATTGAATTCAATTTCAACCATAAACACGACAGGATTCAATGCCAGGTCCCCATTACCGGGCTCTCTGGATTACTACTGCAAATGTGTTGCTGGTCAAAGCACAGCAGGCCAGGCAGCATCTCAGGAATAGAGAATTCGACGTTTCGAGCATAAGCCCTTCATCAGGAATAAGAGAGAGAGAGCCAAGCAGGTTAGGATAAAAGGTAGGGAGGAGGGACTAGGGGGAGGGGCGTTGGAGGTGGGATAGATGGAAGGAGGTCAAGGTGAGGGTGATAGGCCGGTGTGGGGTGGGGGCGGAGAGGTCAGGAAGAGGATTGCAGGTTAGGAGGGCGGTGCTGAGTTGAGGGAACCGACTGAGACAAGGTTGGGGGAGGGGAAATGAGGAAACTGGAGAAATCTGAATTCATACCTTGTGGTTGGAGGGTTCCCAGGCGGAAGATGAGGCGCTCCTCCTCCAGCCGTCGTGTTGTTGTGTTCTGCCGGTGGAGGAGTCCAAGGACCTGCATGTCCTCGGTGGAGTGGGAGGGAGAGTTAAAGTGTTGAGAGACGGGGTGATTGGGTTGGTTGGTTCGGGCGGCCCGGAGGTGTTCTCTGAAGCGTTCCGCAAGTAAGCGGCCTGTCTTACCAATATAGAGGAGGCCACATCGGGTGCAGTGGATGCAATAGATGATGTGTGTGGAGGTACAGGTGAACTTGTGGCGGATGTGGAAGGATCCCTTGGGGCCTTGGAGGGAAGTGAGTGTGGAGGTGTGGGCGCAAGTTTTACATTTCCTGCGGTTGCAGGGGAAGGTGCCGGGTGGAGGTTGGGTTGGTGGGGGGTGTGGATCTGACGAGGGAGTCACGAAGGGAGTGGTCCTTGCGGAATGCTGATAGGGGAGGGGAGGGAATATATCCTTGGTGGTGGGGTCCGTTTGGAGGTGGCGGAAATGGCGGCGGATGATACGTTGTATGCGGAGGTTGGTGGGGTGGTAGGTGAGAACCAGTGGGGTTCTGTCTTGGTGGCGGTTGGAGGAGCGGGGCTCAAGGGCGGAGGAGCGGGAAGTGGAGTAGATGCGGTGGAGGGCATCGTCGATCACGTCTGGGGGGAATCTGCGGTCCTTGAAGAAGGAGGCCATCTGGGCTGTGCGGTGTTGGAATTGGTCCTCCTGGGAGCAGATGCGGCGGAGACGAAGGAATTGGGAATATGGGATGGCGTTTTTACTCTCTGGATTACTAGTCCCGTAGTAATTCCTGATGAGGGGCTTGTGCCTGAAATGTCGATTTTCCTGCTCCTCGGATACTGCCTGACCTGCTGTGATATTCCAGCACCACTCTGATTTAGATCCTGGTTTCCAGCATCTGCAGTCCTTGTTTTTACCTGTGGTAATACTGCTTGTCCATTGCTTCCCTTCTGTGTAACTTTGTGCGTTGCATGAATCTGTGCTGTGGAATACCATACCTCGGAGGTTATATCTCGCTGGAAGTATTTGCCACTGTAGAACTGGGTTAACTGTGGGTCAGTCAGCACTGCCTTCATTGGGGATGATCAGGATTTTTGTTAGTTTTGATTTGGTCTGTTGTGGGTGGATCACACTGAGTTGATCACATGCAAGGACGTCTTTTTCTTGTTTAACAAATGTAATCCCCTGCAAAGTGGGTTTGAGTTTTGAACAATTATGGTTTTCTTTCAATGAATAGTTTCAAGGAAGGACCACCAACATTTCCTCATCCCAGTGAGTTACACATCACCAGGACTGAGTCTTCAACATAATTGATGATTTGTAATGTAGCATAGGTTGGTTTGAAGTTGATTAATCCCATATCTCAAGAACATCTTCATAATCAATGGTTTATAAATGCTGTCTTTAAGGATTTGCCTATTATACCAAATGAATAAGGGACATAGTTATTGATCACCCTACCTCTGCAACTAAATAACATCTGACTGGCCAATTCTCTCTGTTACTCACACTCTCCCCACACGAGAAACCTTCACGGCATGCTGTCTTTGCTCACTGTATCAGAAGGGACATACAGAACGGAATAATACACCATTGTAGTTTTATCTCATCTTAGCAGAGATCAGACTTGTAATATGCAGATTTTTAGAACATGATGTACTTTAATGTGCACAGTTCTAATTGAACAAGTATCTTTGTAATTGATTAACAGTGCAGGAGCAAATTGCAACAATGGAACTAATTCCCATCAACCTTCCTTCTGTTGTTGTTTAGTTCCATATGAGAGCTTCCAAATCCTGCTCGAATGCGAGCTGCATTTTTTTGTTTCTGTGTTTTGTTTCTTCAAATATCAAACCTTCCCTCACATTTATCAAAACGACTTGTCTTAATAACTCCAAGTGTAAGCAAGGACAATATTCTCACAACTTTCTGATGGAAGTAATTCCTCACGATTCCGTATCTAATCTACCATTGTCCATTTCATGATTATCTCCAAGATCATATTCCTTTGTAAGGAAACTTAACTTATCTATATTAACACAATCATTCTTGGAATGGCTTTAAAGAGCTTTGATTGGTATTTGTCAATGAGAAATTTGCATACGAGTCAGGAATGGGAGTGGATAATTCAGCTGTTCAAGTCCATTCTGATGAAGGACTTATGCCTGAAACGTCAGTTCTCCTGCACCTCAGATGCTGCCTGACCTGCTGTGCTTTTCCAGCACCACAGTCTCGACTCTGATCTCCAGTATCTACAGTCCTCACTTACTCCCCAGTTAGTTTATCATACACCTCGATCAGACTCCCCCTCATTCTTATGAACTCCAGCGAGTACAAGCCCAAATTATTCAACTGCTCCCATTAAGACAGCACTTTCATCCTGGGAATCAACCTGGTGAACCTCCTCTGAGCTTCCTCCAGTCCATCACACCCTTCCTGCTTTAGTAAAACAACATCCAACCTCTTCAGTCTGCCCAGATCGTTATAATCTATCAGTGAGTATTTATTCCTCTGTAATGATTTGCAGCTTCTCAAGTGTCAGAGTGCATGATTCTGCATTATGGTTTCAGAACTGTACACAGTGTGCTGAGTGACCGATAATTAAGCTGCAGTTTCAATTTTATGACAAATGTCACTGTTTTTATTAGTTTACGGTCCAAATTGACGGCAGCATTTGGTTTGCATTTTGCTCCATGTGTTCAGAAGCAGAATATGGCAGATGCTGGAAATGTGAAACAACCATGGACAGAAACACACAAAACACATACACAGTTCAGAAGAAGGCGAAATTTTACCAATGTTTCTCTCTCCACAGATATTGTCAGACCTGCTGAGGTTCTCCAGCAGTATCTGTGTTTGCTTCATACATTGATATGTAAATTTACTCTCAACAAAAACTGTGTCTTTGAAATTCATAACATAGAACATAGAACATAGAAAAACATATTTGATTATGCTGCCATTTACTTCCTCGTTTGCAATTCAAATGTCTGAGCTTTTTTTTTCCATGAATTCATCATTAATTGCTGTCATCACATGGTCAGTATCTCTCCAGAAGCTCAGGTTGGTAGATCCCACTTGTAATTTCTTGCCTCCGTTCCCTGAAATCCCCATTCCTGTTGGAAAGTGTAACTTCCTGACAAGCTGTGTACATTTTCAGTGTCCTGCTTCATCCCTGCTCGCAATGAAATCATTGTAAATAACATACTATTTAAATAGTCTTGTCACTTTAAGCTGAGGTGGGAGTGTGTGAGCCAGTACAGGTTGAACCCATTGAGGAAGAGCTAAAACATGACATTTTTCTAATATTTTGTCAATGTTATCAATTCGTTCTTTTGTCCTGAATGGAGGTAATCTCAAAATTGCCTTGAAATCCCCCCTTGCGTTCCCACCTTGATTCGTGCTCACCTATTCCCAGCTTTCCTATTTCAGTTTCCATGGTACTGACACATATCTCCCATGAGCTGACTGGTTCTGCTGAAGCTCTGAAACATCTTCCTCACCTCCCTCACTTCCTGCAAGGACTCTATTTCATTTGTCCTTTTTTTAAACATCTGAACACAACCAGCGTCTATAGTACAAACACCTGAGATCCCTTTCAATCTCTTTATCATGTGAAAGAATTCTTCTTTCTGTCTTTTCTATTTAAAGGTCAACATTGTACACAAGTGGGCGGCACGGTGGCACAGTGGTTAGCACTGCTGCCTCACAGCGCCTGAGATACGGGTTTAATTCCCGCCTGAGGTGACTGACTGTGTGGAGTTTGCACGTTCTCCCCGTGTCTGCGTGGGTTTCCTCCGGGTGCTCCGGTTTCCTCCCACAGTCCAAAGATGTGCGGGTCAGGTGAATTGGCCACGCTAAATTGCCCGTAGTGTTAGGTAAGTGGTAAATGTAGGGGTATGGGTTGGTTGCGCTTCGGCGGGTCGGTGTGGACTTGGGCCAAAGGGCCTGTTTCCACACTGTAAGTAATCTAATCGAATCTAATTGTTAAACTGCTGAACAATCGACTGTTTATTTTGGTTATCTTCATATTCATTAATGATCCCATTTATTTTGTACCACATTTCAGTTTCTCAATGGATATCCGTTACCATCAATGTGATCACACATCACTGTCCCACTTTCCAATGCACAGCTTGAGGTCCCCTCATTGGTAGGTGTTTGTATACAATCACTTTTTATAGGAGGCTATTGTTCCAAAATTCTCCTGGACCATCCTTGATTGTATGCTAAAACCTAATCATTGCCATCTCAATTCATATTGAATACTGTTTGACCTGCAATTTCTAAACTAATTTCTGTACTTCCTCTTACAGTTGATGCACTGGCGATTTTGATCCTGTCCCTGGGAAAATGTGGGCTTTCCATGTGCATGACTCAGTACCTCATTAATCTGTACACTGTTTTTTTTTGAGTATCCGTTCTTCTTGAATACGTTGCATAGGTTGTTATCCTCTGTTTTCTGAAGGTGGTCTGTGCTGCAGTGTGGTGTGGCTCATTGGAATAGTGTTCTGATACAGCTTTGTTTGTGTGTGTTGGGATGGTTGCTGGTGTAGTTATGTATTTGGTCAGTGTTTGTCGGTTTTCTGTATACGCAGGTTTGTAGTTCTCCATTGTCCTTTCTTTCAACTGTGACGTCCAGGAACGCAAGTTTGTTGTCGGTTTCTTCCTCCTTGGTGAACTTTATGCCTGTGAGGGAGTTGTTGCTGATGTTAAATGTCTCTTCTATCTTGTTTCGTTTAGTGATGACAAAGGTGTCATCTATCAGGATTCATAGCAGAAGCGGTAATACAAAGACTAGAACAAACAACCCTACCAACCATCAAACCAAAAATCTGGGTCCGCTGCTTAACTACACCAGCAACCATCCCAACTCACACAAACAAAGCTATATCAGAACAATATTCCAACGAGCCACCACACACTGCAGCACAGACGAACTTCGGAAAACAGAGGAGAATCACCTATACAACATATTCAAGAAGAACGCAGATTCCTCAAGAACAAACCACGACAAGCAGACCAAACACAGCCAGAAACTCTAACCACCTTACCATACATCAAAGAAATCTCAGAAATGACAGTCAGGCTACTAAGACCCCTCAAAATCCTAATAGCACACAAACCCACCAACACTCTCAAACAAAAAACTAACAAACTTAAAAGACCCCGTACAAACCATGGACAAAACCAACGTCATCTACAAAATTCCACGCAAGGACTGCCACAAACACTGCGTAGGACAAACAGTAAGAAAGTTAGCCACCAGGATACACGAACACCAGCTAGCCACAAAAAGACATGACCATCTCTCCCTCGTAGCCCGACACACGGATGATTAAAAAAAAACACCATTTCGACTGGGACAACACATCTATCCTGGGACAGGCTAAGCAAAGACATGCCAGAGAATTCCCCGAGGCCTGGAACTCCAACCACAACGCCATAAACAGATAGATCTAGATGTCACCTATCGACCCCTCAGAAAACAAACAGGAAATGACATCACCACAAACCTCAGGACACCATCCAGGGGAAAGGTATAAATAGAAAGCGGGAGACAACAGCTTCGCTTCACTTGGGGGTCGCCACTGATGATGTTACCTAGCCAGGTAATGAAACGTCTTGATATCAAACCTACAGCTCAGCGAGCAAACCTACACCCTAAACCTCAACCTGAGCTACAAACCTTCACAAACCTTGCACATTATATTTTAGCAACATAAATGGCACCCCTCATGTCACTTGCATAAGGTTTTATTTCGCTGCGCTTATGTTTTATTTTCGAAACTTCCATGTTCTGTATATTTTGATAAATGATTTCCTTATTTTATGTTGGTTTTAGTGGCTGGTACTTGCTGAGTAATTTGTTTTACACATGTCACGTTTTGAATGTCCATTAAACTCTCTCCAAGTCTGTCTGCCCAAAAATACAGAATGAAAAGTGACATTATTTGGATATGAGCATAAGAGGTACAGTTAGTAAGTTTGCAGATGACACCAAAATTAGAGGTGTAGTGGACAGCGAAGAGGATTACAACAGGATCTTGACCAGATGGGCCATTGGGCTGAGAGGTGGCAGATGGAGTTTAATTCAGATAAATGCAAGGTGCTACATTTTGGGAAAGCAGATCTTAGCACGACTTATACACTTAATGGTAAGGTTCTAGGGAGTGTTGCTGAACAAAGAGACCTTGGAGTGCAGGTTCATAGCTCCTTGAAAGTGGAGTCGCAGGTAGATGGCGTTTGATATGCTTTCCTTTATTGGTCAGAGTATTGAGCACAGGAGTTGGGAAGTCATGTTGTGGCTGTACAGGACATTGGCTAGGCCACTCTTGGAATTTTGCATGCTCTTCTGGTCTCCTTCCTATCGGAAAGATGTTGTGAAACTTGAAAGGGTTTAGAAAAGATTTACAAGGATGTTGCCAAGGTTGGAGGATTTGTGCTATAGGGAGAGGCTGAACTGGCTGGGGCTGTTTTCCCTGGAGCGTCGGAGGCTGAGGGGTGACCTTATAGAGGTTTACAAAATTATGAAGGGCATGGGTAGGATAAAGAGACAAAGTCTTTTCCCTGGGGTCGGGTGTCCAGAACTAGAGGAGATAGGTTTAAGGTGAGAGGGGAAATGTATAGAACAGATCTAAGGGCCATTTTATTCACGCAGAAGCTTGTACGTGTATGGAATGAGCTGCCAGAGGATGTGGTGGAGGCTGGTACAATTACAACATTTAAGAGGCATTTGGATGGGTATATGAATAGGAAGGGTTTGGAGGCATATAGACTGGGTGCTGCCAGGTGGGACTAGATTGGGTTGGGATATCTGGTCTGTTTCCATGCTATATATCCCTATGACCCAATGACTCTCTGACATTATTGGGTATCATGTAATGACTATCAATTTTTGTAACATCGCATTTGGTTCACCATTGTAGTTTGAGGAAAAATAAACAAAAACTTGTTCTGACAGACATGTGAGTCGAGACCGAAAGGACTGGCCGATGTGCAATTACTGATGGGCAATAAATACTGGTCTAAGAGGCAGCTCCATTTCCAATGAACTATTTTATATTAAGGAAAGCATCATTTTAAGTTATCTGACTGTCATCTTGTGCATTTAAAGAAAGATTTTGAATTTAAACTGATGACTGTGGTCTCTCATTTCAGATATTATTAAATAATGTTTGAAAACAATAAAATTGTCTTCAGCCAGTTTCTCTATTCTCACTCACAACGTTAATGACTCAACCTCTCTTGATTACAAGTCTCCATGGCTGATCTTGTCTGTTTTTGCGAATCAATAGGAGCACTACCTTCCAGAACTGAACCATTGATCCCTCTCCAGCCTGTCGCCAGGCATTGAAAGCTGAAATTCATATTGATAGGTTTGCTACTTTAAACTTGACTGTTCCTAGATATTCTGGACAGTATTGAGCATGTGAGGACTGCAAATGCTGGAGATCAGAGACGAAAAGTGTGGTGCTGGAAAAGCACAGCCAATCAGTCAGCATCCGAGGAGGAGGAGAGTCGACGTTTCGAGCATTACTCTTCATCAGGAATGAGGAGTTGGCCCAAGGGGGTTGAGAGATAAATGGGAGGGGGTCGGGCTGGGGGAAGGTAACTGGGAATGCAATAGATAGGTAAAGGTGGGGTGTGATGGTGATAGGATAGAGTGGAGGGTGGTGCAGAAAGGTGGGAAGGCAGTTGGACAGGTAGGACAGTTCATGAGGGCAGTGCCGAGTTGGAGGGCTGGATCTGTGATAAAATGAGGGGAGGGGAAATGAGGTAACTGGTGAGATCCACATTGATCCCATGTGGTTGGACGGTTCAAATATGGAAGATATGGTGTTTGTCCTCCACCTGCCGAGTGGTTGGAGGTTGGCGGTGGAAGAGACCCAGGACTTGCATGTCCTTGTCTGAGTCGGAGGGGGAGTTAAAGTGTTTGGCCAATGGGTGATGGGCTTATTTAGTGCATGTGTCCCAGAGATGTTCCACAAGTTGGCGCCCTGTTTCCCCTGTGAGAGGAGACCACGTCGAGAGCAAGGGACACAATGGATGAGGTGAGTGGAAGTACAGGTAAGTCTTTGTCAGATGTGGAAGGATTATTTGGGGCCTTGAATAGAGGTGAGGGAGAGGTGTGACACAGGTTTTGCACCTCTTGTGGTGGCAATGGAAGGTGCAATGAATGGAAAGAGTGATGGTAAGGGGGCGTGAACCTAACAAGGGAGGAGTGAGGGAATAGTGTCTGCAGAATGCAAATGGGTGTGCAGAGAGAAACATTTTCCTGGTGGTGGGTCTGTTTGTTGGTGGCAGGAATGGCTGAGGATGATGCGTTGTATCCGACGGTTGGTGGGATGGACTGAGGACCGGGGCGTTCCATCCTTGTTGTGACTGGAAGGGTGGGGTTCAAGGACAAAGGTGTGGGAAGTGGAGGAGATGCACTGGAGGGCATTGCCAAACACTTGGAAGGCAAATTGTGGTCTTCGAAGAAGGAGACTACCTGGAATGTGCTTTGGTTGAATTGGTCCTCCTGGGAACAGATGCGGTGGAGGCGGAGGATTTGGGAATAAGGGATAACATTTTGAAAGGAGGCAGGATGGGAGGAGGCATAGTCCAGGTAGCTGTGAGAGTCGGTGGGTTTGAAGAAGATGTCTGTGTTGATGCCAGAATATTTTTTATATTCGTTTCTGGAATGAGGACATCGCTGGCCAGGCCAGCATTTATTGCCCATCCCTAATTACCCAGAGGGCAGTTCAAAGCCAGCCACATTGCTGTGGGTCCAGAGTCACCTGTAGGCCAGACTGGGTAAAGATAGCAGTTTCCTTCCACGAAGGACGTTAGAGAACCAGATAGGGTTTTCCAACAATCGACAATGGATTCATGGTCATTATTAAACTCTTAATTCCAGATTTTTGTTGAATTCAAATTCCACCATCTGCCTTGGCAGGATTCACACCGGCCTTCCCAGAACATGGCCTGGGTCTGTGGCTTAACATTCCTCCGATATTACCAGGAGGCCATCACCTCCCTATACAAAGCCATCACCTCCCCATGGAAATGGAGATGGAGAAGTCCAGGAAGTAAAGGGAGGTGTCTGAGATGGTTGAGGTGAATGTGAGGTCAAGGTGGAGGATTTTCATGAAGTTAATGAACTGTTTAATCTCCTTGTGGGAACACGAGGTGACACCGATACAGTCATCGATGTAACGTTAGGAAAAGGTAAGGAATGGTGGCAGTGTAACTGTGGAAGATGGACTGTTACACATTACCAACAAAGAGGTAGGCTTAGCTGGGGCCCAATGTGGGTGCCCATGGCTACCCCTTTGGTGTGGAGGAAGTGGGAGGATTGGAAGGAGAAATTGTTGAAGGGCTCATGTTGAAAATGTCAACTCTCCTGCTCCTCAGATGATGCCTGTCTGGCTGTGCTTCTCCAGCACCATACTTTTTGATTCTGGACAGTACGTCATATTCCATCACCATCAAACACAATTAAGAAAGAACACAACTAAATTTAAACTGTATTGGGATCTTTGACTCAGTTAAGATGACTTCAGCTTAATCCCAGATGAGATGCTGTGAGACTGGTTGGCCTGTGGGATTAATGATGTAAACATGCAAAAGCACCTTCCAGCTGAAGGCCAACTGGATCTTCAAACAGGGCACTACAACTGACATTAATGATTGGGAAACGTGACAAGTGGAGGAAATGAGTTGTAGGGTATTCCGGAAGCGGATACCCTCGCTAATTTGACTGAACTTGCAGAACACCACTTGTGTGAAGGCAATTGCATAGCCACACTCAGGGCATGTTCTGAACAGAGGGACTCAAGGTCAGCCCACAGCAAAACGCCAAAACAAAGTCAAGCCTTAGCTAAATGATTAATATTTTCTTCAGGACCTTGGCTGCCAAGTCATTGTAATTGTTGTTGGTATGTGGACTTGAGAAAGCAAAGGAGCCCTACGACACCTAAATTGAGTAAGATGTCTCATAGGCCTCGTAGACCTGTATCTAGCAGAGCGCACACCCTGCAAAGTCCACCTATTTATGAATTGGAACAGTTAAATTGATTAGTAACATCCACATCAAGTGGAGTTGCAGGTGAACAGGATAATGAGAAAGGTTCGTGGTATGTTTGCCTTTATTGGTCAGACCTTGAGTATCAGAGTTGGGAGGCCATGTTGGAGCTGTACAGTACATTGGGTAAACCACGTTTGGTATAATGCCTTCAATTATGGCCTCCCTGCGGTACGAAAGAACGTAACATCGTTCAGTCAAAGATTTCTAGCCTTTTGGAAATCTTTTTGTTCCCATGATTGGATGATTTAAGCTATAGGGAGAGGCTGAATAGACTGGGGCTGTTTGACAACATAGAACATAGAACAATACAGCACAGAACAGGCCCTTCAACCCTCAATGTTACGCCGACCTTGGAACTCTTCTCTGCTCGTCCGCCTACACTATCCCAAAGTCATCCATGTGCTTATCTAAGGATTATTTACATCTCCCTAATGTGGCTTAGTTAACTACATTGGCAGGCCTCATCACTCTCTGAGTGAAGAATCTGCCTCTGACATCTGTCTTAAATCTATCACTGCTTAATTTGTAGCTATACCCTCGTACAATTAGACGTCATCATCCAAGGAAAAGGACTTTTACTGTCTACCCTGTCTAATCCTCTGATCATCTTGTATGTCTCTATCAAATCCCCTCTTAGCCTTCTACTCTCCAATGAGAACAGACCCAAGTCTCTCAGCCTTTCCTCATAAGACCTTCGCTCCACACCAGGCAACATCCTGGTAAATCCCCTCTGCACCTTTTCTAATGTTCCCACATCCTTCCCGTAATGGGGTGAACAGAACTATACACAATATTCCAAGTGTGGCCGCACTAGCGTTTTGTATAGTTGCAGCATGATATTGCAGCTCCGGAACTCTATCCCTCTACCAATGAAACCTAACACACCGTATGCCTTCTTAACAGCACTATCCACCTGGGTGGCAACCTTCAGGGATCTATGTATATGAGCTCCAAGATCCCGCTGCACGTCCACACTGCCAAGAATGTGTCCCTCCCACTCCCATGTGGTGGGTGTGGCATGTTGCAGCATTCACTGTCAACCACTAATCACCTAAAGGGCAAGTCAGAGTCAGCCACACATTGCTGTGAGTCTGGAGTCACATGGAGCCAAGACCAAGTGAAAAAGGCAGTTTGACTTTCCCTGAGGAACATTCATGACCCAGATGGACATTCCAGACAATTCAGAGTTGTTGTATGGTTAGGTATTTTTTATTGCACTGTTTTTCTTTTTCAATTTACATTTCACCATCTGCCGTGTTGACATTTGGACGGTTACCTTGGAGTTCCATTGAAGGGAGCACAAAGTCTAGTCCAGCACCACCCTCAATCTTCAAAGAGAGGCAGTTTGTCTGAATAAGGAAAGGTTTTACAGGGAGAAAGAAGAACTGGACAAGAGAATCCAAACTTTTGGGCAAATTCTCTTTTTGTTTGTGTCTGTTATTAGTTTGAAAGGTACAGTTTAAGACGGGAGATTCCCACATTTCAGGAAGATTTGACAAGATCTCCCCGGGCGGAGGGGGGGGGGAGGGGAATGGAATTGGCCTTATTTCCTTAAAGGAACAGCTCCTCTAAAACTGTGCCTGATTGCTCCCTTCTGTTCGGAGCAGATGAATCTTGTCAACTGAGTGTGATTTATTGTAAACTTTATATTAATCTAGCAATGAGTGTATTTTTTTTAAATGGTGAAAACAAACGTAAATATAACTTCATTTGTGAAAAATAACCAAGTAAATGGAGCAGATCAAAGCCAGCAGCATGAGAAATGTGTCACAGCTACAACCTGTGAGATTGAGGCTGGAATACAGACACCATGTCCCATCGGGTCGGGGAATGTTCACTGGATAATTCGCATCAGGAGGCTGTCACACCTTCGAGGGTGAGGTTGTCTGATTCGATCAGTGTCCAGAGACTGGAGAGTGTGATATTGAATGAAGTCTGGATGGGGGACTCAGAGAGCAGGAGTTCAGGAGCAACATCCTTGGCAAGAGGGTTTTGACCTTGACACCAGAAGGTCATTCAAGTGGAAGAAACCAGAAACAATGCAATGGTAGTAGGGGGTGATATATTCACAGGAATCTTTCAATAACAAAGAACGTGACTCCAGGAGGCTGTGTTCCCTTCCCATGCTGGGTTTCAGAATGTATGGTCAGGACTGAAGACAAGTTTGCAATGGGATGGGCATCTTATTGATCTGTGTGGATACAGACAACATCTGCCAGGCAGGAAGCAAGGTCCTGCCTCATCACTGTCAGGACCTCAGTGTCTAATTAAGAAGCTGACCCTCAGATATCTGGATTAATATCTATACCAAGTGTTAATTGGCTTTGGGCCAATCAGATTGGGGAGTGACATTGAGACTTAAGGACTGTTGTGGGAGAAATGGGTCTGAGTTCTCTCATCACAGATGCTGCCCGAACTGCTGAGGTTATATTTCAGATTTACAGGAACAGAACTTTTCTCTCTTTATGCATTTTCTGTTTTGTTTTAAATAAATGCGCCATTTGTAATATCTAATATCCGAGATGTTTGCTACTTCCCCCTTCAGCACATCTTATCATATTAAAAGACTAATTTACATGAACACCAAGGTAACTCTACCCTGTTCACACTTAAAACTCTCCTCTTCGATCGATGATGCCCTTCTTTAATCGTTCCTGCCAAACTGCAGCCTTTAGCTTGTTAAATTCCCTCCAATACTTAGTGCTATCTCCTGGTGATATTATTATGACTCTATCTGTGCACCAAAGTAGTTGAATTATATGAATCACTATCTGCACCATATCAACACTCGGCATCAAAGCATATTTGTATATTTGAATACTATTTGTACACGGCAAATAAAACAAGAATGAAATACCATAATCTTGCGTTAAAAAACCCTTCTGCTACCTGCAAGTTGCAGTAATTTATAATCACTCAGCATTGTTCTGTCCTAACACATTACTTCTCCATGGCAAAGCTGAACCATTGATTAAAATTGCTTTAGTTTTCATCCAGCTTCTTATGCAATAATTTGTGAAACACATTGCACGGCTTTGCCTTCATTAACCAGCAATTCTTTTTAATCCAAAACAGTTGTTTGATTGTTAATCCTCACTGACTCCCCTTAAACAGCTCTGTCCTCGCCAGTTGGATTTGTGTTGATCTGCTCCTGGTTATACACAGCACTGGTGCCAAACTGAGCCGCCTGTCGTGTTAGAAATGTACTCTCATGGGACTTGAGAGAAGTGAATCACATTTTCAAGTTTGCCTGGAGGGGCGGAAGTATGGGGTTATGGTGTGGTTTGTCGTGTTATGAAGCAGAAAATAAAATGTGACGCGGAGTTAGTGACAGAAATGCTGCTGACCTCATCAGCTTGACCCTGTTCTCTTGTTCTTCCTTCTTCAATCCATGGGTTTTCCAGGTTTGAATACAGATTCCCTGGATCTCTGTGACTAGCCTGGAACAGTGTGCCGAATGGACTCCTGCTATTCACAAGAGGAGCTTTTCCCACTGCACTGCTCCCACGGGTTGAATGCTGCATACTGAGGTCCCACAGGCCCACTCTCCCTCTCACTGACTGAAGACACTCACCAGAAACAGGTTGTGTCTCACAGACCAGCTGGAAGCATTGAATCCTTATCAGTGAATGAAGGCTGTACTCAGGAACGGAACTGAAATAAACTTCCTCTCTGTGCAAAGGAATGCTGGCCTGCAGGTGAAAGTGTGGTGGGAGGAGGGCAGGTGTTGAGGAAAGAGACCTGGCTGTAATAGCGGGTTTGATTCAGGATGTGGGTGAAGATTGAAGCAGAGGAGGTGCACTGGGTTGATTCTGGAGTTGAGGGGGATGGCTTATGAGGGGAGACTGAGTAGACTGAGATTATATTCATTGGCTGAGAAGAATGTGGTGGGGGAGATCTTATAGAAACATATGAAATTATGAAGGGAATAGATAAGCGAGAAGTAGAAAGGATGTTTCCACTGGCAGGTGAAGCTAGGCCAGGAGGGCATAGCCTCAAAATTACAGGATGCAGATTTCGTACTGAATAGACAAGGAATGTCTTCACTCAGAGGGTTGTGAATCTGTAGAATTCCCTGTCCAGTAAAGTAGTTGAGGCTTCCTTAGTAAATATTTTTAAAGCAAAGATAGATAATTATTTGAACAGTAAAGGAATTAAGGGTTATGGTGGGAGGATGGGTAAGTGGAGTTGAAGACATGAAAAGATCAGCCGTGATCTTATTGAAGGGCCAGACAGCCTCCTCCTGCTCCTAGTTCTTGTATGTTCTCATGTTCTTCTTATTATCGCTCTTAATGACCCACTTGTCTGAGGTGAAGTCATTTAATTGGGGAATGAGGGCAGAGGGGAACCAATGAAATGTTGAGAATTCTGGAGGAGCTCACTGAAGGGCATATCTGAAAGTTAGAATCGGAAACATGCTGTTCTGCATTGCAAGGGTTTAAGGTGAATGATAGTGACATGGAGATGGCAAACGTAGATTCTTTCAAAATTGCCTTTGAGTGAGAAAGGAAGAAACAGTCTCGATTTGTTCACCCAGTTGTATCTCCTGTCATATTGTGAACACCTTTTCCTCGAGCATCCCTCACCCTTCAGGTTTAATGCACTGCGTACAGGTTCAGAAAAACCTTTTGGTTCAGACAAAGTAAGTCCATATTTTTAAAGTTTGTTACAATGTGCTGTTACAACAACTACTTGATGAAGGAGCAGCGCTTTGAAAGCTATTGCTTTCAAATAAACCTGTTGGACTTTAGCCTAGTGTTGTGTGATGTTAAACCTGTTACAACATGGCAGTGAACCCCTCTGTTAATTTAACCAAACACGCAGAAAAGTTTATCTCGTAACCTGTTAATGTACGAGTGACAGAGAACTCCTCAAATTCCACTATTAGATTAGATTACTTAGATTAGATTAGATTACTTACAGTGTGGAAACAGGCCCTTCGGCCCAACGAGTCTACACCGACCCTCTGAAGAGCAACCCACCCACACTCAATACCCTATATTTACCCCTTCACCTAACACTATGGGAAATTCAGCGTGGCCAATTCACCTAACCAGCACATTTTTTGTACTGTGGTTGGAAACCAGAGCCCACAGAGGAAACCCATGCAGACACGAGGAGAATATGCAAACTCCACACAGACAGTCGCCTGAGGCGGGAATTGAATCCAGGTCTCTGGCACTGTAAGGCAGCAGTGCTAACCACTGTGCATACTTAAGCATTAAAGCATATCAATTTATTCTTTAACTCTAAAAGTGAGCATTTAACAACAACTACAGGGTGCATTTCCAACGCTAAAACTCCTTCCCCTTAAATGTTATCTGCCTCTCATACTATAACAACGTATTGGTCCAATAAAAGCCCAATTTAAAATTACATCAACTTAATTTTCAAAACAGCGGTTGTTGTCTCTGATGTCTGTCTTCCCCTGGCTGTAGATCTCCCTGGCTCATCATCCGTCTTTTGTAAGAAAGATGTTTCATATGAAAAAGGTACCTTTGATAAGGAGTATTTTCAATGGCAGTTGTCACTCCAGATGTCAGGTTGTCGTTCTTTCTGGCTAATTCTCAGAATGCCTCTTTATTTATACCCCAAACATCAGATGTTGGCAAAACAGTAAAATTCAAATTAGATTGGGTTTTCATCTCCAAGGGCATAATTTAAACTGATGGTTTAAATTCAACTGCTGGTCAAAACAACTGAGGTATCTAGTTGCATATTTTCAATTTTCCAGTCCACTCTGAGACTGCTAGTCAGTCACATGACAGTTGCCTGCATTCTCTCACTGCTAAAACACCTTTCACTCTCTCTTAAAGATACAGTACACACCTTCAGTTTCACAACAGTGAAGCCAAACAAACAAGAAATGATATTCTCCACTTCTACATTATCAAGCTGCCAACAATCCTTTTTGTGTTAATTCTCCATATCCCCCCATCCGTTGTCAAAAGTAAATTGGAGCATGTATTTATCTGGGTTTACATCTTTTACTGGGCATTGGATGTTATTTCTCAGTAAAGTTCCAACAATGTCCTGGTTACATTGGATCCCCTGATATTCCATTGGTTTGAAGTTTCCTGACCCAGCTGAGAGTCAGTATAATTGAATTTTGAGCTGTTAGTAGGTCACTAACCAGAGGCCTGTTGACCAAACATGCACAGAAGAAACAAGAGGAGGCCATTCGGCCCTTCGGAGTGGCTGATTTGAGTTTAGACGCAACTCTACATTCCTGCCAAAATGCATCGCCTCACATTTCCCCACATTTCTATAGCTACATTCATGTTCACTCTGAAGAAACCCCACCGAAAATGGATCTCCTCTGGAGCTTGGATTGAACGAAATACGGACCAACAATTGTATGAGGGCACTGTCAGTAAGGTATTTTAACAGAGAGACCACAGGGAGCCTTCCCTTTGGCTGCCTCAGCCTGGTTTGGGATGGTCTGGAGACGTTGGACCAGATGCAACTACTTGAAAAAAGTAGCGACCAGTCAGTGAGAGAATTTCAAAGGAGAGCTGAAAATTTCAAGAAGGGGCTGCAAAAAGAAAAGGAAAAGTCCTGGGAACGATCACTCAGTGAGCTGGATTGGAGGGTATCAGCGAGAACAGGTTTCACAACTTGTTTTTTTTTCAGGAGGACAGAGGCTGATGGGTAACCTGATAGAAGTACATAAAATTGTGAGAGGCATAGATAGAGTGGGTTATCGGAGTCCTTTCCCCTGGGAGGCAATGTCAAACACTAAGATATATCATTTTAAGTGAGACGTGGAAACTCTAAATAAGCTGTGAGAGACAAGTTCTTTAAACAGAGGGTGTCTAGAACCCGCTGCCTGGAGAGGTTGGAGAAGGGGATACAGTAGCAACGTTTAAGACGGGTAACACCATGAGCAGAGAGATGGAGTTGATTGCCATGGCATCATGGTTGGCACAGATGTAGCCTGTTCCTGTGACGTACTGTTCTATTCTCTATGATTGCTGAAAATGTGTTGCTGGAAAAGCACAGCAGGTCAGTCAGCATCCAAGGAACAGTAGGTTCGACGTTTCGGGCATAAGCCCTTCTTCAGGAAAACGTCGAACCTCCTGTTCCTTAGATGCTGCCTGACCTGCTGCGCTTTTCCAGCAAAACTTTCAGCTCTGATCTCCAGCATCTGCAGACCTCACTTTCTCCTATTCTCTATGATTGGCAGGTTTCCAATGTAGCACCCTCATTTAAAATAGAAAGGCGATTATTTTTTTTTAGATTAGACTTACAGTGTGGAAACAGGCCCTTCGGCCCAACAAGTCCACACCGACCCGCCACCCACCCATACCGCTACATGTTACCCCTACCTAACACTATGGGCAATTTAGCATGGCCAATTCACCTAACCTGCAGATTTTTGGACTGTGGGAGGAAACCGGAGCACCCGGAAGAAACCCACGCAGACACGGGGAGAACGTGCAAACTCCACACAGTCAGTCGCCTGAGTCGGGAATTGAACCCGGGTCTCAGGCGCTGTGAGGCAGCAGTGCTAACCACTGTGCCACCGTGCCGCCCTAATTATGTTACAGATGGAACAAATATAGATTGGATGGCAAGTGCACAGGGGAACAGATAAGTCAAACAATTGGGCAAAAGCATTCCAGATAAAATGTAATATGGGAAGATGTGATGTCATGTACTTTGACAGGAAAAATGGACAAGCTGAATATTATTTAAATGAAGAAAACATCCATGTTCAGCAAGCTCTAACAAAGCAAAGAAGCATTGGCCAATTATTGAAAAGAAATAGAGTATAAAAATAGGTCGGTCTCACTATAATTATATAAGGTACTAATTAGATGACAACTGGAATATTGTGAAATGCTGTGTGCCCTTTCTGTAAGGAAGTACATATTGGCATTGGAGACAGTCCAGGGAAGGAACACTGGGTTGAACCCAGTTATGAAGAGACTATCTGATGAGGAAAGGTTGAGTAGGTGTGGACCTATACACATTGGGGTTGAGAAGAATGAGAGACTACCCGATAGAAACCTCTCAGAGTCTTCGGACACATTACAAGGCAGATGTGGAAATATTATTTCTCATTCCAGGCGATTATAGGGTCAGGGGGTGTAATCTCTGCAAGGTGTTTCCTATTAAAAACAGAGATGAAGAGGGACTTCTCCCCTGTCTCTGAACCAGGAGGCCCCGGTTCAACTCCCACCTGCTTCAGAGGTGTGTCTTCACATTGCTAAGCAGGTTGGGTAGAAAATAGGTATAAAACAACTAGACTGCAGCTAAGGTAAAGCAGTTTTTTAAAAAATTACTTACTGGTAGTGGACAGCAGTGTTTTCCCTTTCACAGAAGGAGTGGGAGCAGTGGAGGAAGTGACGAGGACCAGATATGCAGCCGGGAAGGAAAGCAGTGACCATATATATCAGCAAGGCGGCTAAAACCGTATTAGGGAATTGGAGCTGGAGCTGGATGAACTCCGGATCATTTGGGAGGCTGAGGGGGTAATTGTGAGAAGTTACCGGGAGTTGGTCACTCCTAAGCCTCAGGACAAGGATAAATGGGTTACAGTTATGGGGAGGAAAGGGAACAGACAGACAGTGCAGAGATTCCCTGTGGACATTCCCCTCAGCATTAAGTATACCGCTTTGGATACTGCTGGGGGCGATGACCTACCAGAGGATAACCATAGTAGTCAGTTCTCTGGCACTGAGCCTGACACTGTGGCAAAGAAGGGAAGGGGGCAGAATAGAAAAGTACTCGTGATAGGGGACTCGATAGTTAGGGGAATCGACAGGAGAGTTTGTGGTCAGGATCGGGATTCCTGGAAGGTATGTTGCCTCCTTGGTGCCGGGGAGGTCTCTGATCGGGTGTATAAGGTTCTAAAAGGGGAGGGCGAACAACCAGAAATCGTGTTACATATTGGGACTAATGATATAGCCAGGAAAAGGATTGAGGATATAAAAAGTGATTTCAGGGAGTTAGGATGGATGCTGGAAAGCAGGACGAACAGAGTAGTATTCTCTAGTTTACTTCCGGTGGCACGAGATAGCGAGGTGAGGAACGGGGAGCGGGCACAGCTTAACACGTGGCTGCACAGCTGGTGTAGGAGGGAGGGCTTCAGATATGTAGGTAATTGGGATGCATTCTGGGGAAGGTGGGACCTGTACAAGAAGGACGGGTTACATCTGAACTGGAAGGGGACCAATGTCCTGGGTGGAAGGTTTGCTCGTGTAGCTCACGGGGGTTTAAACTAGTATGGCAGGGAGGTGGGAACCTGAGCTGTATACCGGAGGTGAGAGTTGATGCAGATGAGGCAATAGCAAGAGGTAGACCCGCTAGTGGGAATGATTTTCCTGGGAAGGAACCAAGGGATCAGTTAAAGTGTGTTTGCTTTAACGCAAGGAGTGTCAGGAATAAAAGTGATGAACTTAGAGCATGGATCAGTACCTGGTGTTATGATGTTGTGGCCATAACAGAGACATGGGTTTCTCAGGGGCAGGAATGGTTGCTGGATGTTCCAGGGTTTAGAGCATTTAAAAAGAATAGGGAGGGGGGAAAAGAGGAGGGGATGTAGCACTACTAATCAGATAGGGTATCACAGCTACAGAAGCTTAAATTGTCGAGGAAGATCTGCCTACTGAGTCAGTGTGGGTGGAAATTAGGAACAGCAAGGGAGCAGTCACCTCGTTAGGCGTTTACTACAGGTTCCCCCAATAGCAGCAGGGAGATGGAAGAAAGCATAGGTCAGCAGATTTTGGAAAAGTGTGGACGTAGTAGCGTTGTTTTAATGGGTGACTTTAACTTTCCCAATATTGATTGGAACCTCCTTTGAGCAGAAGATTTGAATGGAGCTGTTTTTGTATGGTGTGTTCAGGAGGGTTTGCTAACTCAGTACATTGACAGGCTGACGAGGGGAGAGGCCATTCTAGACTTGGAGCTCGGAAACAAGCCAGGGCAAGTATCAAATCTTGTGGTGGGAGAGCATTTTGGTGATAGTGACCACAACTGCCTCACTTTCTATATAGCTATGGAGAAGGAGAGGATTAGGCAAAATGGAAGGATATATAATTGGGGAAGAGGAAACTATGATGCGATTGGACATGGGTTAGGAAGCATGGATTGGGAGCAATTGTTCCATGATAAAGGCACAATAGACATGTGGAGACTGTTTAAGGAACAGTTGTTGCGAGTGATGAATAAATATGTCCGCCAGAGAAAGGCAAGAAGGAGTAAGGTAAAGGAACCTTGGATGACGAGAGCGGTGGAGCTTCTCATCGAAAGGAAGAAGGTAGCTTACATAAGGAGGAGGAAGCTAGGGTCAAGCTCAGCTCCAGAGGATTACAGGCAGGCGAGGAAGGAGCTCAAAAATGGTCTGAGGAGAGCCAGGAGAGGGCACAAGAAAGGCTTGGCAGAACGGATTAGGGAGAACACAAAGGCATTTTACACTTATGTGAGGAATAAGAGAATGGACAAAGAAAGAGTAGGGTCGATCAGGGATAGCATAGTGAATTTGTGTGTGGCGTCTGAGGAGGTAGGGGAAGCCTTAAATGAGTTTTTTGCTTCTGTCTTTACGAAAGAAACAAACTTTGTAGTGAATGAAACCTTTGAAGAGCAGGTGTGTATATTGGAATGGATAGAAATAAAGGAAGCTGATGTGCTGAAAATTTTGTCAAACATTATGATTGACAAGCCCCCCGGACCAGATTTGTCCTCGGCTGCTTTGAGAAATAAGAAATGCAATTGCTTCGCGATTTGCAAAGATCTTTGCATTCTTGCTCTCCACTGGAGTCGTACCTGAGGACTAGAGAGAGGCAAATGTAATTCCTCTCTTCAAGAAAGGAAAGAGGGAAATCCCCGGAAATTACAGACCAGTAAGTCTCACATCTGTCATCTGCAAGGTGTTAGAAAGGATTCTGAGGAATAGGATTTCTGACCATCTGGAAGAGCATGGCTTGATTAAATGCAGTCAACACGGCTTTGTGAAGGGCAGGTCATGCCTCACACAACTTATTGAGTTCTTCGAGGTTGTGACTAGAAAAGTGGACGAGGGTGGAGGTGTGGATGTGGTGTATATGGACTTCAGCAAGGCATTTGATAAGGTTCCCCATGGTAGTCTCATTGAGAAAGTCAGGAGGAATGGGATACAGGGGACCTTAGCTGTCTGGATACAGAATTGGCTGCTCAACAGAAGGCAGCGAATGGTAGTAGAAGGAAAATATTTTGCCTGGAAGTCTGTGGTGAGTGGCGTTCCGCAGGGCTCTGTCCTTGGGCCTCTACTGTTTGTAATTTTTATTAATGGCTTGGATGTGGGGACTGAAGGATGGGTCAGCAAGTTTGCAGATGGCACAAAGGTTGGAGGTGTCGTTGACATTATAGAGGGCTGTTGTAGGCTGCAGCGGAACATTGACAGGATGCAGAGATGGGCTGAGAGGTGGCAGATGGAGTTCAACCTGGATAAATGCGAGGTGATGCATTTTGAAGGGATCTTGGTGTGCAAGTACATAGCTCAATTAAATGGCCACCCAAGTGGACAGAGTTGTGAAGACACATATGTTGTTTTGGCATTCATTAACAGGAGGATTGAGTTTAAGGGTCATGAAATCTTGTTGCACCTCTATAAAACTTTGGTTGGACTGCACATGGATTACTGTGTCCAGTTCTGGTTCACCTATTATAGGAAAGATGTAGATGCTTTGAGAGAGTTCAGAGGATGTTTACCAGGATGCTGCCTGGACTGGAGGGCTTATTTTATGAAGATAGGTTGACTGAGCTCGGACGTTTTTCATTGGAGAAAAGGAGGAGGAGAGCGGACCTAGTTGAGGTATGCAACATAATGAGAGGAATAGATAGAGATTGATTGCCAGAGACTATTTAACAAGGCAGAAATGGCTAACATGGGGGATCATCATTTTAAGCTGGTTGGAGGAAAGTATAGAGGGGATGTCAGAGACGGGTTCTTTACACAGAGAGTTGTGAGAGCATGGAGGGGTCACATTGATCGCAGACACTTGGCTGAATTCAGCTACCTTTCTCTGGAAAGGGGAGGATGACGCTCCCTCAGACTCAAACCATGACTGCCTTGACATTATAGAATATCAGACTAAAGTAAGAATGGACTTTAGAGACATCCCTCTACATGCAGGGGCCAGGCTGTTCATTGATGGGTCCTCCAGAGTGATTCAAGGTAGAAGACACAGTCGTGGATGGAATAGAAGGGAGTGTTATTGGGGCGAGTAGACTACCCACTGATTGGTCGGCACAGACTAGTGAACTTTATGCACTAGGAAGGGCCCTTACAGACCTTGGAAGGCAAAGAACGCACTGTATTCCCAGATTCGAAGTCTGCCTCCGGGGTGGCACACACATTTGGGAAGATATGGCAGGAGAGGGGACTGATAAACAGTAGGGGTAAAGATCTGGCTCATGGGGAATTGGTAAAGCAAGTATTGGAATCCCTTTTGTTGCCAAATAAAATGGCAATAGTCCACAGGGACATCAGCAGGGAAATGATCCCGAAACAAAGGGAAATAGATTGGTGGATGAATTCGCTATGGAGGCAGCTCTGAACCCCCAGCCCAATACAATATATAACTTGGTACCGATGGTGCAGGAACCTGGGGTTGAGACTGATATTTAGTGCTAAGGAAGAGAGATTTAGAAGAACTAGGAGGTATACAGACAGTAGAGGGGCTTTGGATGCTACCTGATGGCCAGGAGATGCTAAATCAGGTGATGATGCAAGAAATTATGGCTGTCGTACACCAGGGGAGTGCAAGCTATGTGTGATTTGGTGTTAAGGAAATATGGATGCAAAGGGATTTATACGATAGCTAAACAGATATGTGAGGGATGTATAACATGCAAGAAAATCAGCAAGAAGGTATTGAGGAAACAAATCCCAGGAGGGAGAGAACCTGGGCTCCGACCATTTCAGAGCATTCAGGTACATTATCCTGAATTCCCCCGAGTGCGAAGACTGAGGTATATGCTGGTAATGGCTGATCACCGATCTGGCTGGTTGGATGTGTACCCTTTAGTCACTGCCACCGCAAGTGGGGTATCCAAGATCATACTTGAACACATAATCCCCAGATACGGGATAATGGAGTGTAGAGATTTGAATCAGGAACTCATTTCACTTCCAGGATACTCCAGGGAGTAATGAAGGGTTAGGTATCTCCCGGGAGTTCCACACCCCTTGGCACCCACCTTCATCAGGAAAGGTTGAGAGAATGAACCAGACACTCAAGAAGCAGTTATCCAAATTAGTAGTAGAATCCAGGCTCCCTTGGACTAAGTGTTTACCAAAGCCCTTTTGCGAGTGCGAACGGCCCCAAAAAAAGACATGGGGCTGTCCCCTTATTGGATATTGTTTGGCCTGCCCTATCTGGGAATGAAAGGGGAACTGCCAACCCTGGAGATTAAAGATTTGTTCTTAAAGAAGTATATACTGGGCTTATCCTCCACTTTGTCTTTTCTTAGGAGACAAGGATTACTGCCACAGACTCAGCCTCTTGAATTCGCCATTCATCCCATCCGGCCGGGAGATTGGGTCCTAATTAAGTCATGGACAGAAACTAAATTGCAACCGGATTGGGAGGGACGGTACCAGGGTCTCGCCTCCTTAGAAAAGATTTACAGCTAATGACAGCTGCCACTGGGAAGTGATTTTCGGGCTGCTGTTTCCGAATAGTCGTAGGAAACAGAAAACGAGCCAAACAACCTGCTAGGAAGATTAATCAATCCTTTTCCCCTCCCAACGACCCAAAGGTGGTAAAAATTATAGAAGTGAAGGACTTGAAGCAGACCATTGAAATAGAAACAGGATACGGGGACACAAATGCCTGGATTGAATGGGTAAAGTACACTGTTAAAACTCTGAATAAAAGCAATTACTATGCATGTGCCTCTGGTAGGTCTGTTGGCCACATAGTCCTCTTTCCGCTCGAGTGAAACTGAAACAGGAAGGGTTTGGAATGTATGATAGCCCTGCATCAGGATAAGACTGCACGGAATGATAGGAATTGTACATCCCTTTCTTAAAGTTCCATCCCTTGAATAAGACAGATTTGAATGCTCACCTCCCCCCGCCCTCCCCGTCCCCCATTTTTGACACCCCTCCCCTCATCGTGTATAACCCGACAGGGGACAAATTGGTCTAGGGACTTGGGGGAAATGAGGGTATTTATAGAAACTCGGAATGACACCGAAAAAGACAAAGGAGGGAACTACTCAGCACTCCGGGTTCCCCGAGCTGATCTCTGGTGGTAATGTGGAGACAGAATATTGTGACCTACCCTACCTCCTGACTGGAGAGGAATATGTGCAATTGTGTAATTGGCAATCCCATTCTCCTTGGCATTTGAGAAGGAGAAGGTGATAGTAACAAAGAATGAGAGGAGTAAAAGGTCGTTATTATATACTTCCTTTGATGATAAGATTTTTCTCAACTCTGTAGGAGGATTGACACATATAAAGAATGAGATAAACAAGAGTAAGAGGCGACAGGCTTCGAGTAATGGGAGAAGTAAACAGAGACGGAGAGAAGCTGGACAAAGATGGAGTGAAGCTAGAGCTTGTGATTGATTACGCGCTACAGCAAAAGTAACCAATGGGGTAAAAGGGGAGGACCGAGAGATGCAGTTAAACTGCACAAATCAGAATATAACCCTCAGATTGGGGTCCTTACTCGTTAGGCACCCATTCTTGCAAGTACGTATCAATAAAATTTGCTGCTTCAGAATTTGACTTGGACTGAAATTTATTAATATTTGAGTTTTGTTTCTCACATTCATGTTGTTTAAATATCTCCTTCCAAGGATGGTTAAGGAACATGTTGCTTATAATTCCTCTATGCCAGTTGATCCTTGTCCCTTTCACCTCAGGAAACAGTTTATTCCTGAAAGAATTACTGTTGATTCTTTCAATCCATGAAAAGTTATTAAAGTTCTGAAGTTCATGCAATCACAAGAGAGAGCCAAGTGGAACTTCAGGGAATAGGAAACACAAAGTGAGAAACAGAAGGAAAAGCTGGAGAAAGTCAGGCTGAGGTGTGCGGAAAGGACCTGGTGAGCACTGCTGCTGCAGAAACACTGACAGAGCAAGTCAACAATATCTGTCCCAGTTGCTTCTAACTCGAATTCCGAGAGCTCAATGTCACTGAGCAAGTTTGAAAAGATTCTGGTGTAAAAATATGAAACACAAGGAATACGGAAAAATTTGATTTTCTAGAATAAGGACACATCACCAGAGTAAAAGTAGGTTCTGAACAGAAAGAAACTTGGAGGTAGCTGTTCAGAAAGGATAAAAGTTGTGAGAATGAGTTTCGGTATTAACTTGAGGAGTAATTATGGCAATTATTTTTGTGAGCACAAGCCTCAGTGTATGGATCACTCAACAAATTTTCCAAATGGTATCTGTGCGTATACTGTACCCTCCCTTTTTTGGAATGGAAGGAACCATTTTCCATCTCTCTGCATTGAATGTTATTGACCATACTTACAAGGCCACCTGTGCTGGTTCCACTCCGTTCCCACAGTGAATTATAATGAGGGCAGCTGAACACACGACATGGTTTAGGACATAGCTACAGGAACATTGACGGGCTGGAGATGTGAAATTAAATACAATGTTACCAGATTCCCTTATGGCTGAAGATATTATTATTTAAGGATCTGAAGAACACGGACAAATTAACATTTTTTTCAACTGCTCCCTGAACTTGGTCTGGGTCACAGCATAAATAAAAGTGTTTGTGTAGCAGCTCAGGACCTGCATCATCGAACCCAATATGACAACAAAGTTGTCCAGATAAATCATCACATTTCCAAAATACAGCATTCTCTGCCATATGGAATACACCATAAATATTGACCATAAAAGGATGAAGTTTGCAGAGAGTGCAAACATTAAAATAATAGATTTCCTTCGATTGGCCAACTCTGGATCTTTGGGACATTCGCCACTGCCCTGAACCCGGAGTCGTCTCCGTGCTCTGCTGCTCCTGATAATGTGTCTGACAGTGAAAATATTTAGCAGCAGAATCAGAATGAATGGGACCCCAGGGGTCACAAGATGGTGAAGGAACTGAATCATTATCCAGAAATGTGATCTTTGATTGGTGCCCGATGTGCGACAAAATGAACGTGAAAGTATATTCACCTGATAACATAAAATACCAGCAAATGTTCTTTATACAACTGAGGGCAGTCACTGTTCCCAGCACCACAGCTGCAGTTCTCTCAGTGCAATATCTACTTTTCAACTTCTGACAGCAAATTGCCACAAATCGATCAAAAGTAAAAGCCACAGTGAACCAGACAGAACAATCAGTGGCTGCATAACTCAGGACGGCATGAATATTACACACACGAATGGAGTACCGCAGGTGATAAAATACTTCCTGAAAAGTCCGTGGAATATGCTGCAGTATCACGTCCAGGATAATAACCAGAAGGTCTGCCACTGTCATGGCCACCAAATATCGAGAAACACATTTGGAGAGGCCACATCTTCCCCTGGTTAGGATCACAACAGCTATCATGTTAACTGTGCAAGGGAAATAAACAGAGACATTAGAATGCGAGCAAAGCCACCGTGTTATTGGGACCTGTACAGAGATTTGCAAATGTGCTATTGTATAAAACTGATTGTATCAGTTACAGTGTATCACATTTTTAATATAGGGACAATGCTTGCCATTCTGTTGACACTGGACTTCAATAAAATAAATAAGAATTATGAAATGCAATGCATGAACTTGCACAGGTGTCAGTCTCCATTCAATCGTTGCTTTCCTGAGATCAGCAGAGTCATCCAAATGATGCAGTACCAGGCAGCAAAGCAAGACAGATGGGCTCAGACAGAGCAGCAGGGATGCAGGAACAAAGCTGGCATTTATTGAAAGGGAAATCTGGAATGTGTGCTGAGCATTGGGAGAGGCAGCACATCGAGACTGGAAAGGAGATCCATGGGGACACCAGAATAAGGGCAAGAATGAGAGAAGAACAAGTGGGTTAGTTGTACATGAAAGATACTGAGCAGGTGCATATTCCACAACTTATTTCAGAGCAGAGGGAGAGAATCGTGTGATTCTGAACAGCTCCAAACCCAGCAGTGAAAGGGACAGACACAATCATATATTTTAGGAGCTTTATCCAAAGACACTGAATGTCAAGTAGGAGATGAACAGGATTATCAACAGAGAGAGTGAGAGTGAACACAGAGTGAGACATCAAGACGAACATCAGTGGAGAGACAGCACAGAGAATGAGTGACCAAGAGTAATATCACAGAAAGATTAAGTGTGATGTGAGTCAAGTGAAATGTCAGTGTGGAAAGTGAAGGTACAGTGAGACCAAGTGAATGTCAGTAGAGAAAGGGAGTGCACAGTGCGAGGCCAACAAGAACACCAGCAAAGGGATTATGTGGAGAGCGAGAGACAACCAGTCACATCAGCACGAGGTCGAGAGTGAAATGGGAGCTTCATTGGAACATCAGCAAGGACGGAGAGACAGAAAGGGAAGGAAACAGAAACAGTGTGAGGAGTCACTGGAAGATTTGGAGGAACATCATTCAAGATCAGAAGTGGAAAATGAGATTCAGGAGATAAATCAGCAGAAAAAGTTCGCAGAGCGAAATATTAAGAGAAACGACAGCAGGAAGAGTGAGTGCAAAATGGGAGACTTGATGAATCAGTAATGAGAATGAATGGATGATGATGGACAAAAACCACTTCCACATCGAAAATGGGAACAAGCAGAAAATCAGCAGTGTTAGTGTAGAGTGAGAAACCAAGAGGAATATCAACAGAGGGTTTGAGTTTCGGAGAAGGAATAATAGCGAACATATGTGTAAAAGTAGAGACCAAGAAGGACCATGAGCAGAGCCAGTCAGTGTTGACTCAGAGACAAGGAAGAACATCAGCAGAGAGAGTAAGGAACAGTTAGTGACCAAAGATTACATTCACCAAGAGAGGGAGTCAGTAGTGAGGGACTAATGGGAAAATGATCACGGAGTGAATGATGGCTGAGTGATCGAGAGAAAATCAGGAGTGACATGGAATGTACAGTGAGAGAAACGGAAGAATCACAGTGAGAGTGACTGGAGGATGATAGGTCAAGGGCATCATGAGCAAAGACGAGCATTAGCAGAGAGAGTGAGTGACTAGTGAGTGTCAAGCTACCAAACAGGACTACTTGCTTCACAAATAGCACAAGCAGCAAGTGATGGACTGAGTTTGGTGATGCCACAATGAATGGACCAGATCTAAGCTTTACTGAGCAGTCCCACTGTATCCTGTTGTGAAATGTGGAGGACAAGTTTTTGAAAACTTATTGGAGGAAGAGGCTGCACAAGTATCCTCATCCTCAATGATGGAGGAGCACAACTCATCAGGGAAAGATAAGACTGAAGCGTTTGCAAATGCAAGGTCTTGCACTTTGTAAAAAAGAACACAGACATGTTCTAAATGGTGAGAAAATTCATAAAGCCAAAGTACAAAGGGATCTCGGAGTGCCAGTATAGGATTGTCTAAAGGTTGACTTGCAAGTTGAGTCTGTGGTTAAGAAAACAAATATAATGTCGCAATTTATCTCGAGAAGCTTGGAATGTAAAAGCAGTGTTGTACGACTGAGACTTTATAAAGCTCTCGTTAGTCCCCATTTAGAAAACTGTGCCCACTGTTGGTCCCCAAACCTCAGGAAGGACACATTGGCACTGGAACGTGCCCAGTCGAGATTCACACAGATGATCCCTGGAATCCCTTCAGCCAGATTGGCAGCGGGTAATACATCTCAGCCTCCTCCAGTGGTCATTAACATCACAGGTACCAGTCTTCAGCCAATTTGATACACTCCACGTCATATCAAGGAACTGTGGAGGCACTGGATAGTGTAAGGGCTGTGGGCCCTGACAATGTTCAGGGTCAGAGTAACACAGACATAGAGCATGGAAATGGACACTCCGGTCCAACTCGCCCATGCTGACCAGTTATCCGAAATTAATCTAGTAACTTCAATACTACTGAAGACTGGTGTTCCAGAACATATGGGGAGAGAGTAACAGCGCGTAACATCAAGGCCGCATCTGAACGATCGTGGCATCAAAGTGACCTTGGCTAAACGGGAACCAAGGGGTATCATGGGGCACATTCTCCGCTGGTTGGAGTCATGGTCGAGAGTGTGGTGCTGGAAAAGCACAGCAGGTCAGGCAGCATAGGAGGAGCAGGAGATTCCACGTTTCAGGTATTAGCCCCTTGTCAGGTTTATGCCTTAAACATTGATTCCCCTGCTTCTCGGCTACTGCCTGACCTACTGTGCTTTTCCAGCACCACGCTCTCGAATCTGATCTCCAGCATCTGCAGTCCTCCCTTTCTCCTGTTTGGAGTCATACCTCACCCTCCAGGAGAGGAAGGCAAGTGGTGCACCAGTCTCCTGTGGCTATTCCCCTCTCTAACAGGTTTACTGTTTTGGATACTGTTGGGAGGGATAGCCTTTCCAGGGGAGGATAACAGCAGCAGCCAGGCCTGGGGCACTACAACTGGCTCTGCTGTAAACCAGGGGTGGGCAAAGTCCAAGTGAGTGATAGTTGGAGGGTACTTGCTCGTTCGGGGCACAGACAGGCATTTCTCTGGCTGTGTTGGAGACTCCAGGATGGTGTGTTCCCTCCCTGGTGACAGGGTCTCTGAGCGGCTGCATGACACCCTTAAAGTGGAGGGTCAGCAGCCAGAGTCATTGTGTACACAGGTAAGAAGAGGGATGGGGCCCTGAGGAGGAAGTACAGGGAGTTAGGGAAGATGCTGAAACGCAGGACCTTGAGCGTAGTAATCCTTAAGTTAGTCCCAGTGCTACATGCTAGTGAGGCCAGGAATACAAGATAGGACAGAGGAATGTGTGGCTAAGGAGCTGGTACAGGGGGCAGGGTTTCAGGTTCTTTGATCTTTGGGACATGTTCAGTGGCAGGGCTGACCTGTGCAAGAAGGATAGGTTGTACCTAAACTGGAGGGGAACCAATATCCTCACAGGGAGGTTCACCAGTGCTACTCAGGAGAGATTCAACTCGAGTGGCAGGGGGTTAGGGACCAAAACAGCAGGTCAGGAAATGGAAGGATTGGGGAGAAGGGAGATGATGCGGCCAGGAAATCAGAAAGGAAGGGCAGGCAGAGACAGGAAAATAAACAGGATGGGACTGATGGGCTGAAGAGTGTTTATTTCAACACAAGGAACATCACAGGGAAGGCAGATGAGCTTCAAGCGTGGATCAGTATATGGAGCGATGATTTAGGGGACAATAGTGGACTTGGTTGAGGGAGGGGCGCTCGTGTCACCAATGTCCATGTCCCACGAATGGATAAACTGATGAGACTTGGCAGGACATTGTAACAAGGATTGCACTGAGAGGCAGGAGGGCAGACAGATAAGATCAATCTCAGAGCAGGCCCAGAAATAGATTGTGAGCTGAAGATTACAAAGAGCTGAACAAACCCGGGTCAGACACTAATATGAAAGTCGAGGCCTGGGGTAAATAGTCAGCAAGTCTGTAGTATCAGACCAGGAGATGTATGACCAATACTAACATCTCAACAAGCGCGTGACCACAAAAACTTTCTGTTTAAATAAATAGGAATAAATAGGAGAAACTGGGCAGGTTTGGCAGCATCTATGTAGAGAAAGTGAAGGTAATGTTTCAAATCCAATGATCCACAGTCAGAACTGATAATAGCCAGGAAAAGTAGAGTATATTCTGATGAGAAGGATGAGGGAAGGGAAAGTGAAAACATTCAGCAACTAAGTGGAGGTGGATCCCAAAGGGAGAGCGAGAGAATTAGGGAAAGGGATTGATGATTGTCAGCTGAGGAAAGGAAAGCTGATAATACTGAACAAGGATTTTCTGTGCTGAACGTAGAGCGAGAGCGATGGGAACTGGGAGAATGAAGTTGAGTCCTTACATGAAGCAGGTTGAGAGAATGCATTATCCTGATCACTGTGGGTGTGGTGAGACTGTGGTGGATATGGGTAACCAGCCTACCTCCTGTAACAGAAACAGAGATGGTGAGGAAAGTAGGGGAGAGTCCGAGATGGACTAGATGAAAGAGAGAGCACGGGGAAATTGGCAGTTTTTCAGTCCCAAATGAGAGAGGGTAGTCGCGTTGACGATGACATCAATGTCCTGGAGAAAGAGCTGTGGGGAAGGTCTGGAGTAGTACAGTACAAGTGGGAGAAGGGAAAGTAGGGTACATCTCCGGGACACCCACACCAATCAACCACACCGCCCCGTGGCCCAACATTTCAACTCTCCCTCCCACTTTGCAGAGGACATGGAGGTCCTGGACCTCCTTCACCGCCGCTCCCTCACCACCAGATGCGTGGAGGAAGAACGCCTCATCTTCCGCCTCGGAACACTTCAACCCCAGGGCATCAATGTAGACTTCAACAGCTTCCTCAGTTCCCCTTCTCCCACCTCACCCTCGTTCCAAACTTACAGCTCAGCACTGTCCCCATGACTTGTCCGGACTTGTCCTACTTGCATATCCCCTTTTCCATCTATCCACTCCACTGTCTCCTCCCTGACCTATCACCTTCATCCCATTCCCCACTAACATATTGTACTCTATGCTACTTTCTCGCCATTCCCACCCCCCACTAGCTTATCTCTCCACGCTTCTAGCTCTCTGCCTTTATTCCTGATGAAGGGCTTTTGCCCGATACGTCGATTTCGCTGCTCCTTGGATGCTGCCTGAACTGCTGTGCTCTTCCAGCACCACTAATCAAGGAACAGGCCGTACCAATGTTCGTGGATCTGGGGGAAGAAGGTAGAAGCAGGTGTGATGGGTTTTGGGGGACTGTGAGGTTGGAGGATGTGCAATGTGTGGGAGGGATCTCCAGATGAGATGAGATTAGTGAGTGTCATGGACACAATAGCCTCATGTTAGATGGTGGGACCATGTTCTGGGAGAGGTGTAAGAGGTATCGGAGAGCTGACACTCTGCTTCCACAGTGTACAGGTGAGACTGTCAGACAACAACAGCCCCACCCTTGGGGTAGGCTTGATTACAAAGTCAGGAATGAGCCTGAGATCACAGACTGCAGTCAGTTCAGAAGGAGAGGGATCTGAATGGGTCAGGGCATGATGCACACAGATTAAGGTGATCAACACAACAGTGAGAATGCTCAAAAAAATCCCAGTTTGAATGATAGCAAAAGGCCAGATGGAGGAGACCAAGTGGAGTGAGAGTATTGGAGGCAAGTGAAGGGTTGGAAGAAGAATCTGATTTAAACATTTAGACACAGAGGAAAAGAATATGAAGGAAGAACATTTTAACATCATGTCATGGTCAAAGGTCACTCCAAGGAGAGGGAGAGGGTGAGGGGGGAGAGAGGAATAAAACAGAGACATTTTCTCAGTACAAAATGCTCTGCATCAGGGAGAGATATTTGAATGTTCAATGATCTGTGTTTACAGGTGGCGGGGTGAGCACTGGGAGAAACAGCTCATTCCCACTGTCAGAGGAATAAAGAGTGGTCATACTGCAGTCACAACATTGACAGTCTATCCCAGGGTCAACAAAAGCAAAGAAAAGATTAGAGATCGGCAGTGAGTGTGAGGGAAGGTACAAATATATTAAATGAAAGAGCAGTAATGGTGGAAGGTGACAGGGTGGACATGGAAATATAAGTGAGGTGAACCAGGTAAAGCTGAGGATAAAAGCAGCAAGCAGACAGCAATGAATCATGATTAAAATATCTAATACTTGGATTTCTCTAAAAGAGCTGAAGCAATGACAAGGAAGTGGACAAATTAACTGCGTTTAAACAGTGAACACTCAGGTACAGAGAATTGCAAAGAACAGGCATAAGCATAAGCAAAAATCCGAAGTGCGGCATAAATTCGATAGACTAACTTTATCCAGTCATCATCTCCGTAAAGGAAGTAGAGCCAGCCTGAGATAATCCTTCCCATCACTGGATTATTCCAATTCTTTTCCCTCTGATTGTCACTAATTGCTGTGATATTCCACTCTAATGTTCTCCGATACCAATACCATTGCTCCATATCTACAGTTGTGCTGATCCCTGATTGCTGCAGAGATATTGCTCCTGCTGCCATTCTGTGATAAACAATTGAAGGGAATCCCTTAATAAGCAACTGATGGAGCAGCTCCCAGCTCCTCCAGGTGCACAGTTAATTTCAGTGAGTCAGACATGAATTCCAGTCAATGAACAAACAGTTGGAGTTAACCCCTTTGAATCAAATCGGTTTTGTCCCACAATCGATAAGAACATTGACCTGGTCCATGCTGGGTTTTAATGTAAACAAGCATGGAGGAAATAATTCAAGAGGTGGGCAGGGTATTTTTTTTTATAAAGGTGTAATTGCATAGGATTAAAGGGTAGCACGTTTTAAATAAAAGAAAGCAAGGTTTACATTGACAGACGATACCACCTGACATCAATGAGGACAACACTTGAAAGTACATAATTCAGGAGCAACAACTCTCACTGTTTTTGAAATAAGTAAATAAAGACTGAATGAACTAAATGAAAATAAATAAACATGTCATCGGGCCAAACAAGTATCCATCACACAGATAATAAATATTAAGCATCATGGATAAGTCACCTCACCTCGTAATCTGTGAGAGTATGAATGACAGAGAGCACCCAACTTCCACTATTTCAAGAAAAAGTCAATTTATTCTCTGACTCTAAAAGTTAATATGAAACAACAATTGCTTACAACTCTGACCCTTCATTCTCTTACAGGCTTGATATCTACCTCCAACACTATAAAAATTACTGTCCTAATAAATGCCCCTGTTAAAATTGCAACGCCCTATTGTGGCTGTTGTCTCTGGTGTCTGCCTTCCCCTGGCTGTAAATCTCCCTGGGTCATCTTCAGTCTTTTACTGCAAAGATGTTTCATCTGAAAAGGTGCCTTTGAAAGAGAGTGGTTTGCTGGAAGTTACTTGGATGATAACAGTTGGTTGCTCTCTCTGGCTAAATCTCAAATGCCCACTTCTTTCTACCCCAAAAATCAGATCGTCTCAGTGGTTCAATGCTGTCAAAACATTAAACCCAAATTCAATTGGGTTTTCGTATTTTGAAGCATAATTTGAAAAAGGTTGATTAAATATGAACTGTTGTGAAAGCATCGCAATCAGCGCTCAGGTATTTGTTTCACAGCCAATGTTCCAAATTTTCAATGATCCAGTGCACCCTGAGACTGCTGGTCAGTCACATGACAGGGGTTTGTAAGCTCTCAGTGCAAGACAGCTTTCACTCTCTCTTCATGGTCCAGTCCACATAAGAACTAGGAGCAGGAGGAGGCTGCCCGGTCCTTCGAGCCTGCTCAGCCATTCAACACAATCATGGCTAATCCTTTCATGGACTCAGCTCCCCTTCCCCACGCTTTTACCATATCCATTAATTCCTTTGTTTTTTCAAAAAAAAAAGTATGTACCTTAGCTTTAAAAGTGATTACTGAAGTAGCGTCAACTACTTCCCTGGGCAAGGAATTTCATCGATTAACAACCCTCTGGGTGAAGACGTCCCTTCCCAGTTCATTCTAAACCTGCTTCCTCTAATCTTGAGGCCATGCCCTCTTGTCCTAGTCTCACCCACCAGTGGAAATATTATCTCTATTTCTAGTTTATTGATGCCCTTCATTATTTTATATATTTCCAAAAGATCCCCCACTCAGTCTTCTTAATTCCAATGAATATGATCCCAATCTACTCAGCATCTCCACATCAGCCAAACCCCTCAACTCTAGAATAGACCTGGTGAACCTCCTCTGTAGCCCCTCCAGTGCCAGTACATCCTTTTTTAAGTAAGGAGACCAAATCTGCACACAGTCCTCCAGGTGTGGCCTCACCAGTACCTTGTACAGCTATAGCATTACCTCTCTGCTTTTAAACTCCATCCCTTCAGCAATGAAGGACACAATTCCATTTGCCTTCCTAATTACTTGTTGTACCTGCAGACCAACCTTCTGCAGTTCATGCACAAGGACACCCAGGTCCCTCTGCTCATCAGCATGCTGCAGCTTTGTGCTATTGAAGTAATAATCCTTTTTACTATCACCCCTCCCAAAACGCATGATTTCACATTTATTTGAATTGTATTCCATCTGCCAGATCTTTGCCCACCCACTCGATGTATCCACGTTCCTCTGCAAAGTTTCACAGTCCTCTGCACACTTCGTTCTGCCACTCATCTGAGTGTCATTGGTACCTTTTGACACCGTACATGTGGTCCCCAAGTCCAAATAATCTGTATAAATTGTGAATAATGTGGGCTCAACACCAATCCATCAGGCACACCACTCGGCACTGATTGCCAGGCAGAATAGCACTCATTTATCTCCACATTTTACTTCCTGTCAGTTAACCAATCCTCTATCAACACCAATAATCTACCCCGAACACCATGCATCCTTATCTTATGCAGCAGCCTCATGTGCAGCACCCTTTTGGAAATCTCGGTACACCACATCCAAATGGTCCCCATTATGCCCCTTGCTTGAAATGTCTTCATGGAATTCCAAAATATTTGTGAAGCATGACCTGTCCTTCATGTCCCCACGCTGCATCTGTACAATGAGACAATTTCTTTCCAGATGCCCTGCTATTTTTTCCTTGCTAATCGACTCAAGAGTCTTCCGCACTACAGAGGTTTCACTCACTGGTCTATAATTCCCTATCTTTTATCCAATTCCCGTTTTAAACAGTCGTGTCACATTTTGCTATTTTCCAATCTGTTGGGATTCCCCCAGCGACCAGCAAATTTTGGAAAATTACCGCCAGTCCACCTGTTATTTCTCCCACCATCTCTTTTATTCCCCTGGGAATGACTCCATCAGGGCCAGGAGACTTATAACTGCTCCTTCTCATCCTCTAAAGGACCAACATTTACTTCAAACACTCTTCATCATTCATTTATTTGTCGGACGTTTTGCTGTCTTTATACTCTGAGCTAGGTTTTTCTCATGCTCTATCTGACTATTCTCTAAACTCTTTCTGTGGTTTTAAAATGTTCCCAGTCTTCGAGATTTCTGCTGTTTTTGGTCACTTTGTATGCCTTCTCTTTCACTTTGACAGCCTGCCTTATTTCCTTGGACACCCATGCCAGATTACCCCTCCTCTTACCGTCCTTCCTTCTCACTGGAGTATACTTCTGTTGAGCACCTTGACAACTTTCTTTGAAGGTCCTCCACTGTTCATCACCTGTCGCAGCATGAAGTCTCTGTTCCCAGTCTACTGGAACCAAGTATTCTGTCATAGTCCCCCTTATTCAAGCACAGGATCCTGGTATTAGACTTTATCTTCACACTATCCAGCTGTATTTTAAATTCAACCATACTGTAATAGTTCCTTCCAAGAGGACCCCTAACTATGAGGTCATTAATTATTCCTGCTCCCTCGTTAGTTCAGTTACATGCTGTTCAAGAAAACGACCATGGATCCACTCAATGCACTCCTCCTCAAGGCCACCCTGATCGAGCTGGTTCGACCAATCGACATGCAGATTAAAATCCCCCATGATAATTGCCATAGTATTTTTGCAGGCATTAGTTATTTCCTTGCTTATTTCCTGCCCCAGTGTGATGGTAATATGTGGTGGCTGACAGACTATGCTTATGAGTGACTTTTCCATCTTGGAATTCCTAATTTCCATAGAAAAGGATTCAATCATCAGCTCCACAGAACCAATATCATCGGTCAGCACTACCCTGATGTCATCCTGGAATACCAGAGCTCCCTTGCATTCCTGTCTGCCGTTCCGAATAGTCTGGGACCCCTGGATATTTAATTCCCAGTCATGACCATTCTACAGCCATGTCTCCGAGATGACGAACAAATCATATTCGTTAACGAAGGTTTGTGCCATTGCCTCATCAACCTTGTTACGAATGCTACAGTCATTCGGGTAACGTGCCTTATGCTCACTTTCTTACCCTCATGATTCACAACATCGCTAATATCTCCTGAGTAATTCTTCATTTTTGCTTCTTTCCTAGTCTGTCATGAACTTAAACCCTCCTGCGTACATGCTAACCTGCTGCTGACCTTTTCATTTATCACGACAATTCCTGTAGCTTTCCATTTCCCATTCCCCCGACTCACAAGTTTAAAGTCTGAGTGAATGTGTTTGCAGGGCATGGACTTCTCACACAACAGGGGACAGGCTGATTTCTCAGGTTTTGGTTTATTTATTTATACACATAAATAAATTTATATAAATTTTAATACATAAATGATATATATGTTAATAAATGTATTTATTTAGTTCAATGTCAAAGTTACATCAGGTACCTTCCCCGGCCAGCGAAAACACTTCGCTTCTGATGTTTCGTTCTTCGAACGATTGGAATCACCATTTAATTGGGTCGATGGTTTAATGACTCTCCCTGGGATCAGGGATTGCTTAACAAAAGAATTAAGACATCTGTTTGTGGTTTGTTCTCCTTCCATTTTTCTGTCGTCATACTTCCTGGGAGCAAAGTGACCAGGTGTCTCTGACTGAGCTGCCCTGCTGTTTTATCATCGTACCTGGGAGATACATACACCAAAGCTGGTTTTGTGCAGAAAACAGAGTGAACTTGGGAACATACAACATGAGCTCGGGTCTCCATCCTCCTTCCTGCCCAGTGCCCGGGCATAGCCATGTACACAGGGGATGGCATTTTACACATGGGACCTTCCAACCAGAGTTCAGAAAATTTTCTGGTATTTCTCAGAAGTGAGCTTTGGCTAAACCCTTAATTAACCAATAATTAACGACCGCCTGCTGTTGAAAGTGTTCAGGGTGTAAGGTTTGTATAATTTAGACAGTGGATCTAATATCTATGAACATTATCTATTATTCCCATCCACCCTCCCCTGACCTGAGCAGTAAAACTATATGAAGCAATGCCCTACCCCCACACACAGCCCCATCACAGCAAACCCTCCTCACGTCCAGCCTGCTGGGATCAAACCCTCAGAGAGAGACTGTTGTTTGTCCTTGCAGCAGTGGGGAAATGATCCCTGCTCTCATGGCTGCCCCCTTCTGCTGGATGTCCCAATCTGCAGGGATTCGACTCACCTGTTGTCCCATTTCTCAAGGTTTGGTGTAAGGCCAGTGAAGGGCATTTGTGGGTTTTGCCGAATAGAGTCTTGGCTGAAGCCCCGACAATCGACTGCTCTGATTTTCCACAATTGCAGCAAGAGCTGATTTGAGCTCTTGAATTCGATGGTTCCCTTCCTCTCTTTCCTGACAGTCATTGCTTTAATGAGGAATGTTTCTTTGGCTGGAACTTCAATCCTCCCCTGACTATCTCTTATGCCTGACCGGAGGCTTCTTCCACTCTGCCCACTGTTCAGCAGCATGACTGGGTACACCTCGGGCTAACGTAAGGATGGAGTTGATTCAAAGGTGGGGCAGCAGGGGAGCTCAGTAGTCAGTGCTGCTGCCCTCATAGCACAGGGACTCGGGTTCGATTCCAGCCTCGGGTGACTGACTGTGTGGAGTTTGCACGTTCTCACCGTGTCTGTGTGGGTTTCCTGTAGCTGCTCTGGTTTCCCTCCCACAATCCAGTGATGTGCAGGTTTGGTGGGTTAGCCATGGAAAAAAACAGGGATAGGTTAGGGTGTGTGTCTGTGTGGGGGCTCTTCAGAGGGGCAGTCTTTAATCAATGGGCCAAATGGCCTGCATCCACACTGTAAGGATTCTATGATTTAAATTTGTCATCATGCTCTCTGCCAAGATATTGTTGGCACGTTGGGATTGAGTAAGCTGAGAATTATTCTAAAACCATTTTGCAAGTACTCTCAAGACATCAACAAACTATTGTTGAATTTAACTGATTCCTGCAACTGGATCCAACTCTGGATGCTGAGTGATGAAAGGATGTATGCAAATGTTTTGACGTGTGTAAGATCTTCGTGAACAAGGATGGTGGGTACAGCTGCCTTTTATCCGGTAGGGCATGCTGCTCTGTGTAGGCCTATCATATCCATCGTATCCAATTGTAGTGACCACTTCCGGAGTCTCTTCACTTCCTGCTCATTCACAAGGATCATCTCCCAATTCAATAAATCCTAATTCTCCACATAAAACCTTTGTATACTTGGTGTAAGACATAGAACATAGCAGGGAATATGGAACATCACAGCGCAGTACAAGCCCTTTGGCCCTCGATATTGTGCCAACCTGTGGAACCAATCTGAAGCCTCTCTATCTTACACTATGCCATATTCATTGATATGTTTATCCAATGTGCATTTAAATTCCCTGAAAGTTGGTGAGTCTACTCCTGTTGTGGGGAGGGCGTTCCACACCCCTATTACTCTCTGAGTAAAGAAACTACCTCTGACATCTGTCCCATATCGATCACCCCTCAATTTAAAGCTACACCCCCTCGTGCTAGCCATCACCATCTGAGGCAAAAGGCGCGCATTGTCCACCCTATCAAACCCTCTGATTATCTTATATTTCTCAATTCAGTCACTCTCAACCTTCTTCTCTCTAATGAAAACAGGCTAAAGTTCCTCAGCATTTCCTCATGAAGCCTTCCCTCCATACCAGACAACATCCTGGTCAATCTTTTTGAACCCTTTCCAAAGCTTCCACATTCTTCTAAAAATGTGGTGATCAGAACTGTACGCAATACTCCAAGTGTGGCACCAGAGTTTTGTACAGCTGCAGCATTACTTCATGTCTTTGAAATCCAACTCCTCCCCCAATAAAAGCTAACACACTGGATGCCATCTTAACAACCCTACCAACCTGGATGGCATCTTTCAGGAATTCATGTACATGGGCACCGAGGTCTCTCTGCTCATCTGCACAACTAAGAATCTAACCTTTTGAACAGTATTCTTTATTCCTATTGATCCTTCCAAAGTGAATCACCTCACACTTTTCTGCATTAAACTCCATTTTCCACCTGTCAGCCCAGCTCTGCAACTTATTTATGTCTCTCTGTAACCTACAACATCCTTCATCACTGTCCAGAACTGTGCCAACCTTAGTGTCATCCACAAATTTACGAACCCATCCTTCTATGCCCGCATCTCGTTCATTTCGGAAAATGACAAACAGCAGCGGGCCCAAAACAGATCCTTGTAGTACACCACTAGTGACTGAACTCCAGGATGATCATTTCCCATCAACCACCACACTCTGTCTTCTTTCAGTGAGCCAATGTCTGATCCATACCACTAAATCACCCTCAATCACATGCCTCCGCATTTTGTGCAATAGCCTGCCACAGGGAACCTTATCAAATGCTTTACTGTAATCCATATACACCACATCAACCACCTTACCCTCATCCCACTGCTTGGTCACCATCTCAAAGAACTCAATAAGGCTTGTGAGACACGACCTACCCTTCAGAAAACCATGTTGCCTTTTCCTAATCAAGTTATTCCTTTCTAGATGATTTTAAATCATATCTCTTATGACATTTTCCAACACTTTACCCATAACAGAAATAAGGCTCACTGGTTTAAAATAGGTGTGCCATCGAGAGCATCCTGTCTGGATGTATCACTACCTGGTATGGCAACTGTATCATTCAAGATCGGAGATGGTTACAGAGAGTGGTAAACTTGGCCCGGACAATCACAAAGGCCAATCTCTCATTCAAAGAATCCATCTACCAGGTCCTCTGTCAACTAAAGGCCGCCAGTGTTCTCAAAGATCCGCCCCACCTCGGCAATGTTTTTCTTCAAACTCGACCATCAGGGAGAAGGTACAGAAGCCTGATACACGCACCAGCCGGTTTTAAAATGGTTTCTACCCTCCTTTAGAATCGTTTTTAGAATACTGAAAGGTCTCACAGACTCTTAACATTCACTTGTAGCTGTGTCTTTTTTGTTTTTGCTGCTGTTTCCCTGTCATTTACTGGTCTAAGCGAATTATCTCTGTGATCTGCCTGTATTGTTCGCCAGAACAAAGCTTATCACTGCGCTTCAGTGCACGTGACAAAAAATTCAATTCAATTCAGTTCAGTTCTATTCCACTTCTTGAACAAGGGGACAGCATTTGCTATCCTCCAGTCTTCTGGCATTAATCCTCTCGACACTGATAACATGAAGATCAAAGGCAAAGGCTCAGCAATCTCCTCCTTGGCTTCCCAGAGACACCTCAGATAAATCCCATTCAGCCCAGGGGACTTATCTATTTTCACACTTTCCAGAATTACTAACACCTCCTCCTTGCGAAGCTAAATCACGTCTAGTCCTGTTGACTGTATCTCAGTATTCTCCTCGACAACATTGTCTTTTTCCAGTGTGAATACTGACAAAATATATTCGCTTAGCACTTCCCCATCTCCTTGGACTCCACACAAAATGGGCCTAAATCTTTCTCTAGTCATTCCTTTATTCCTGATATAGCTGTAGAAGGCTTTTGGGTTTTCCTTGATACTATCTGCCAATGACGTCTCATGTCCCCATCTTGCTCTTCTTAACTTTCTCTTTAGATCTTTCCTGGCTGACTTGTAACTCTCAAACACCCTAACTGAGCCTTCACGTCTCATCCTATCATACGCCTTCTTCTTCCTCTTGACAAGAGATTCAACTTCTTTAGTAAATCACGGCTCCCTCACTCGACCACTTCCTCCCTGCCTGACAGGTGCATACTTATCAAGGACATGCAGTAGCTGTTCCTTGAATAAGCTCCACCTTTCAATTGTGGCCATCCCCTGCAGTTTCCCTCCCCAATCTGTGCATCCTAAATCTTGCCGAATTGCAGCATAATTGTCTTTCACCCAGCAGTAACTCTTGCTCTGCTTTATACACCTATCCCTTTTCAACTCTAGAGTAAACATAAACGATTTGTGGTCACTATCACCAAAGTGCTCACCTACCTCCAGATCTATCACCTGGCCGGGTTCATTACCCAGTACCAAATGCAATGTGGCCTCGCCCCTTGTTGGCTGGTCTGCATACTGTGTCAGGAAACCCTCCTGCACACATTGGACAAAAACAGATCCATCTGAAGTACTGGAACTATAGTATTTCCAGTTAATACAGACAGGGAGTATCCAACTCCCTATTTAATACATGGACCTGCAGATCATCATTTGTGTGTTCAATAACAAGACCAACTGAAATGTTGACCTGCAGCTATTCAAGGGCAGAGCTGGACAGCTGTCCCGTTACCATCCCGAATAGTTCCTTCACTTGGTTGTCTCATTTCCATGCTCTATAACTGAACTGCTACTAATACTGCATTTCCCCAAATTGCCCATCATGTTTCGGGATGTGCCGATTAGGTGCATTAGTCAGGGGGATATAGAGCATTCAGGTAAGAGAAAGGGTCTGAGCAGGATACTTTTCGGAGGGTCAGTGTGGACTTGTTGGGCCAAATGGCCTGTTTCCTCACTGTAGGGATCCTAAAATTCAGATCGAATTTGTGCAGTGTTTCACTATGACAGCAGTCTGTTCTGTGGCTAACTCAATAAAACAGATCCATTTCTTTCATGCATTGATCACCTGATCTTTCTGGTGTAATTGTTTTAGAAATATTTCCACATTCTCCATGATCTTCACAACCCCATCAGCTTTCTGAACCCGGTGCTCTGCTTCCTGAACCGACAGAAACATCTCTTTGGGGGAAACATCTCACCTGTGGGTTTGGGATTGTCAGAGCGGGGTTCACTTACATTTCTCAATGTCATCATTGCTTTAACTTTATTTAATCATGAAATGACAGTTTCCCTACTGATACAATATTACTTTTCCATGCTTTATCTATCACATGATCATCAATGATTTTGCCACCTGTACAGTTGTATTCAATGTGCTTACCTGTGATTTATTTATGTCCATGCTCACTGACTCTGTACCCTCAAACTGATTTATAGGAGTTCTCCAAACTTTTCTCATCACTGTCTTTCTTTATATTTTTCTCAAGTAATTACCATCCGATGATCAGGCCTGCAGTCATATTTGTGCGAAAGCATTTTGTTTGAGTTCTGTTTGTGCCACAAAACAAAATATTTGCAGAAATGATGAGTGTTTCGGAGCCATACATTTGACGTGAAATGCGGTTATTTTCTACAAGTTCATTTTCACTGAAAATGACATATCCCAAGCTATATTTTTCACAGATGTACATAACCTGTATGGGCAATGCCATAAACAGATGCCATTTGGTTGTATGTTGCATTTCGTTCCACCCAGTGTAGATTACACAGGGGAAGGACATGAATGGAAAGTAATAACGAAATGAATTTACTTTGATTGTCTAAGTCCATGTAGCTCTTTGTGAAATGGCAATAATTTAACAATGAGATCACAAGCGTATGTAACTACAGTCTCCACCTGCTCTCTGGATTTATTCTGGGTCAGGGCATATGTCCATGTGTTGGTGCAGGTACTGAGGAGCTGAAGCATATTGGTGATGGATTCCAGGTAATAAAGAGAGTCAGTGACAGAATAAAACTATGCCTGTGTAATTCACGGATAAATGTAAAATACAAGCTGGGTCACACATAACGTTATAAAGCTGCCAGATATACTGATGAGTAATATGATGGATTTCCTTTGTATCTCCATTGAGGTGACCCCGGAGTGACCTGCGGACTTTACTTGCTGCTAAAATACGTCTGACAGTCAGAAGTTTGAAGAGCAACGGCAAGTAGAATAATGCAAAAGCAATTAAAATCAGATCAAATATGACAAATCCAGCCCATGCAGTCAAAGTAATGCAGTTAACGTTTGTAATGTAATACTAGGGAATAGTTGAAAGTGTGGTGCTGGAAAAGCACAGCAGGTCAGGCAGCATCTGAGGACCAGGATAATCAACATTTCAGACATAAACCTTTCATCAGGAATTTGCCCAAAATGTTGACTCTCCCGCTCCTCAGATGATACCTGACCTGCTGTGCTTTTCCAGCACCATACGCTCGACTCTGATCTCCAACATCTGCAGGGGTCACTTTCTCTAATACCAGGGAATATTATCAATCATGTGCAAAGCTTCATGTCTGAAGTACCAGGCAACAGACATTAAACAACCCAAAACAGTCACTATCCTTATTACAACAGCTGTCATTTTCTTTGTACAATACTTCACTTTCAATTCATTGCAATATATGGCCACAAATTGAGCAAAGGTGAAAACAACTTTGAGTGAAATGGAAACCTCTGTTGATCTGAAAACCAGGATATAAATAAAAATACACACAAGTGTAATGAACAGTAATGAACCTTGAAAATACATCTGACCAATCCTGTAGAATATTGAGTCAGCAATAATGACCAGGAGATCAACTGCTGCCATTGCAAACAAGTCGCAGGAAGTACATTTGGAAATACCACAACTTCCTTGGGACAGAATAATAAATACCAACATGATCACTTGAAGAGTGAAAAATACAAAGCAAATTTAAAAATTGTTTCAGGCAACACCTCAGCCAATAGTTTAAGAGGATCTAGAATGCCATTTCTATTCTTTCGGGTACAGTCAGCATTCAAAACTGATATTCCGACATAGAACACACGCTCAGGTAATGATATTTAAGATAATTCTCATCAGCAATGTGCAAATCAAAGAGTTTTCTTTGTTTCTTTTATCTGAACTTCCAAGAAACAATTATTGGATGCTTGGGAGGGATCTCTCACATCTTCATACTGGAGCATCAACGGCTCCTTCCTACCCTTAGAAATCCCAGATCAAAACAATTGAAAATAAATCCCACTCCTTACCACTGCTTGAACATTCTGTTTTCTTCCCAGACTGGCTGGCATTCCCAGTGTCTGACCTTATTAATGTCCAAACACACTGCCATTCCAAAGGCAAAGAGTCGACAAGAATCAACCTGCAATTACCTTTCAGGCCTGGCTACAAAAAATAGATCATGTTTGATCCTTTATAACACAAGCTGCTACTCACAGTGCAAAGGTCACCTTCCATCTCTCAGCTCACAGTTCACAACTCCAAACCAAACATCAATAAAAATAAAATAAGGAAAAACCTGTGGGATTCTAACAGCAAAGTTTATTAATCTGTCCCTTTCAAAATGATGTTGTTCCCCTGCCCTTTCATGTGTCAAATTTCAGACAAATTCCTTTAATTGAAGGAATTTAAATTCACATCAATTCCATTGACCAATCCCTCATCCTGAGACTGTAATGACTATCTGCTGAATGATATCTCCTACCCTGCCTCCCCCAGACAGATAAAACAACCTGGTGGTATGAACTTAAATAATATATTAAATTTGACAAGATTGATTTGTAAGGCAATGCATTATGGGTGGCACGGTGGAACAGTGGTTAACAATGATGCCTCACAGCGCCAGAGACCTGTGTTCAATTCCTGCCTCAGGCAACTGTCTGTGTGGAGTTTGCACATTTTCCCAGTGTCTGCGTAGGTTTCCTCCGGGTGCTCTGGTTTCCTCCCACAGTCCAAAAATGTGCAGGTTTGGTGAATTGGCCATGCTAAACTGTCCGTAGTGTTATATGAAGGGGTGAATGTAGGGGAATGGCCCTGCATGGGTTGCTCTTCAGAGGGTCAGTGTGGACTTGTTGGGCGGAAGGGCCTGTTTCTACACTGTAAATATTTTAATTACTTCAAATCACGTCTCACCTGGCAATGCATTACAGACATCGATCACCCTCTTGGCTCCAATAGGGACAATGTAGGAGAAGGAGAAAGCATTTTGCTTCCTGAAGCCATGTTGTCCCTCTCTAAAAGAGGGCCTACCCACAATGCCCAGGAACTGACTGTGAGCAACCCATTCCACACTGTGCATAGGAAACGTTATCTAAACAGCCCGCTGATGGGATTCTCTCACTCACAATGACACTGCACCTCTGGAAGTCCTGAAGGCGCTCTCTCTCTCTCTCATCGGGAGCCCCAGTCGACGCAATACCCCCCACAGACAAAATGTCACCAAACTACTCAATATGAATGACCTTATCCCTATGAGCCATTATGGACAGGATGTTACCGATTATTTATTCAATATTCTTAGATTGGCTAACCTCCTGTTTCCATTGTTTAAATGCTCTGTACTGTCAGACCCAAAGTACTGTGAGCCCACTTTGAATAGGATTAACCTATCAACTGTAATTAGAACTGTATTGTTTTGCAATCAACGGTCAATCTCTTGTAACCCTTTATAAACTGCATATGTCTGTACCTGGGTGAAGACGCTGTGACTCATCTGTGCAGAGCAACCATTCTGTGTATGAGTGATCTTTAACCTCTTCCCACTGTATGGTGAAATGAACTAGCATATCAATTTCACAAGGTCTGCGTATGAGCTTTATTTGAAATTGGACCATTCTCTGACAGACAAATTAATTGTGTTCCAGAAATGAGGTGTGATTGACAGTCCTTAACATTAAGGCTGCATTTGACCAGCTGTGACATGAAGTAGCCCGTGCAAACCTGGAATCAGTGGGAATTGGGGAGAACTCTCGGCTCGATTGAGTCAGATGTGACACAAATGTAGGTGTCTGTGGTTGTTGAAAGGATATCATCTCTGCCTGAGTACATCTCTGCAGGAATTCCGCAGGGAATGTTCCAGGACCAAACATCTTCAACTGTTCCTTCAATGACCCATCCCCCATCAAGGGTCAGAGATTGGGATGTTTACAGATGGTTGCACAATGTTCAGCCCCATTCCTGACTCCAACAGCACTCCAGGAGCTTGACACCATGTGGGACGAAGCAAGCTTGGTTGGAAAATCCACAAACATTCCAGGCTCGGGTGACTGTCTGCGTGGAGTTTACACATTCTCTTCATGACCACATTCATATCTTCCCACAGTCCAAAGATGTGCAGGTTCGGTGGATTGGCCGAGCTAAATAGCCTATTGTCTCTGGGTGGACTGACATTTGTAAATGCTGCATTACAAGGATAGGGCATGAGTCTGTGTCTGAATGGGATATTGTTCAGAGGGTCAGGGAGCTCCCCCACACAGCAGCAGTGTGCACCATCTACTCAACACATTGTACAAATTCGCCAATCCTCCTTAGACAGCACCTCCCATGTCCACTTAAACTGAGAAGCACAAGATAGTTTGTAACACCAGCATCTCCCAGATCCTCTCCAATCCACTGACCACCCTCCCACGGAAATATATCACCCTTCTGTGATATTGGGTTGAAACTTTAGATTTCACTACCTACTGGCATCTTGGATCTACCTACAGCACATGCACTGCCCTGCCCTGGTTGATGCAGGATGTTCAGTGCCAATGCCTGAAGACAAATAGATATGATCAATAAAAACTCACCGAGACAGGAAGGTTCCTATCCCTGGACTGATTTAAGAAGAAAAGTAAATGCCCCTTTTTTTGGCTTTTGCTAACTTTTACTTGTTTCATACTGAAGCCAGAGTTTTCAAAATATCCCCATCCCAATTTCCCAGGACTAGGCAGTAACATTGAAGTAATAGGCTTTGGAGAGTCAGGAAGTGAGTCACTTGTTGCAGTATTCCTCACCTCTGACTGCACTTGGAGCCACTGTCCAGATGAGTCCACTTCATATATCTGCTCAATAGTAACCCCCAGGATGTTGATAGTGGAGGATTCAGTGATGGTAAGGTAATTGACTGTGGTTGGACTGTCTCTTATGGAATGCTAAATAACTTCTGATAGAATGTACAAGTCATGGTTTGCAAATGTTTACAAATTTAGAAATGGCCCAGTGGTCAGCATTCTTCCTCACAGTGCCAATTCCACCCTTGAGTGACTGAGCAATTTGCACATTCTCACCGTGTCTGCATGCATTTCTTCTCACAGTCCAAAGATGTGCAGGTTAGGTGGATTGGCCATGCTAAAGAGCCCATTGAATCATGGGATGTGCAGGTTAGATGGATTGGCCATGCTAAAGAGCCCATTTAGTCATGGGACGTGCAGGTTAGGTGCATTGGCCATGCTAAAGAGCCCATTGAATCATGGGATGTGCAGGTTCCGTGAATTGGCCATGCTAAAGAGCCCATTGACTCAGGGATGTGCAGGATTAATGGACAGGGGCAGGGTATGAAGCTGTGTTTGGATGGGATGCTCTGCAGAGGATCAGTGCAGATTCAATGAGCTAAATGGCCTTTTCCTCACTGTCGGGATTTTGGAAGTGAATGCTGCAGCTAAGAGTGTCGTCCTGGAAAAGCACAGCAGATCAGGCAGCATCCAAGGAGCATGGGAATCGATGTTTTGGAATGGTCCCTGATGAAGGGCTTTGGCCCGGAACATCAACTCTCCTACTCCTCGGGTGCTGCCTGACCTGTTGAGCTTTCCCAGCAACCATACTCTCGACTATAATCTGCAAAGTCTACAGTCCTCACTTTCTCCTGACTGTAGCAGCTGCACTTGTCCAGAAACTTCTTGCGTACAGAAGGAGCAAATATTTGTTGTCGATAATGTGTATGTAGCTGCCCATCATCGTTGGTGGTGAGTTGGTGAATGTTTGTGGAAAATAGGTTGCTAGTTGCTTTGTCGTGGATGGGGTTAAGCTTCTTGAATGTTGTAGCTGCACTCATCCAGTTCAGTGGACAGTAGACAATCTCGCTCTTGTCACGATGTAATGAGCCTTCTCAGGCCGGCTCGATCGAACACCATCTCGGTAGGTTCACAGAAGCCCCGATGGTGTATTGTGGAGGGCCAGATACACCAGCCACCCCACACTGATATCAACAAGTGAGAATGGATTGAGATTCCATTTTGTTAGAAAAAGAGAATCAAAGAAACATGAAAACAAGAAGCTGAATGTCCCGGGCTCCCTGGGACAGTTTCGAGACCAAACAGCATTTTAAAAATTCTTTTTGTGTGAAATTTACAATTCTTTCTCCTGATTTCACAGTCACATCCTGACAATTAAATCTGAAAGGGAGACCAAGCTTCTCCTCGATTGCTGGTGGTGGGACAGAATGATCTGACTTTATATATTCCCAATGAACGAGGGTGTCCAGATAATGTGACTGATCATGGATAAACATTGAAGGCCCGAAAGTGTGATATCGGAAGTATGCCAGTGCGACTGCGAATAGGCATCTCCAACAAATACCAAATCAGGCTTGATCGTACAGGGATTCTTGGATCATGTCTTTGAGAGAATGATTTTAATCTGAGACAGAGAGAAGGTACCTTGTTCCTCACAGACTGCCAGCACATATATTCTGTCCTGGGAAAAAGCACAAAAGAACAAAGTGCAGGAACAGGCCTTTTGGCCCAGCAAGCCTGCACCGTCACATAATACCTTTCTCAACCAGAAATATTTGACCTCGATATGGTCCGTATCCCGCTATTGGCTCCATCCCTCTTAGGGTGACAGGTCCCTCAGCTGTGTCTGATCTAACTCTGACACTTCGACTCCCAATCCCTCTCTTCCCTCCCACAATAACAACAGGCCTCCCACCCTCCCATCCTCACCTACCATGGCCTTGAATATCAGATAGCCCTCCCTGACTCACCATCCACCATATCCTTTGCCTTTGTGAATACAAATGCAACATGTTCATTAAGGACCTTACCCACTTCCTCTGGCTCCACACATAAACAACCCTTTATCCTTGAGTGGACTGACCTTTTCCCAAGTTTCTCTTTTACTCATCATAAATGTATACAACTCCTTAGGATTTTTCTTAATATTGTCTGGCAAAGGCATTTCGTGGACACTTTAAGCATAACTGTTTTCTTGTTTGAGTTTTTTTTTCCAGGGACCTTGTATTCTTCAAGTATTCTGTTGGACTTCTGTCTCCTAATCTTTATCTTTTGAATAAACTCCCAATTTCTCTTGTCATCCTTATCCTTCATTTTCACAGGACCATACTGGTCATGAACACAAATTAACTGGATTAAAGAGATTCCTGTCTGCCAGATTTAAAGTTACACTCAACCAGTGCCCCCAGTCTACGTTCTCCAGTTCCTCCTTAATGTTCCCTTCCTCAGTCACCTCCTGGCTGTTGACAGGCCTGGAGTAGAATCAAGTCAACATGATTGTATCCTTCCCTCCCTGAGCTCGAACCATATGGCTTTGTGGGTGAGCCTTCCAAGGGTCTTGCCTCAGTAAAGTTCTGATATTCTCCATTATCAGGAACACAGTTCCCCCATCTGTTAACACCACGATTTCACTTGAAACCATCTAAATCTTGGAATGTTAAGACGCCATTGTTGTCCCTCTTGCAACAAGTCTCTGTCATAGCTACAGCATCATAGTTTAACATATGAATCCAAACTCTAAACCCATTTGCTTTACCTGCCATCCTCTTCACATTCAAACAAATACAGCTCAGACCAGCAATCCTGATATATTCAGTTGCTCTCCATGTCTGTTCTTCCACTGAACCTTATTGGCCTTAATCTCTGCCTCATCCGGAGTCATTTCATTCACTGACCTACTGCTCTCATTCCTGACCCCCTGCCACATTAGTTTGAACTCTCCTGAGTGACACTGGAAACCCTCCCTGTCAGTATATTGGTGTCCCTCCAGTTTAGGTGTAACCTTTCCTTCTTGTACAGGGCCCACCAGCCCAGGGAGACATTCCAAAGATCCATGTACCTGAAGCCCTCCCTCTATTACCAGCTCCTTAGGCACTAATGTAACTGTACTATTCCTCAACTCAATGGCATTTGGCACAGAATGTAATCCCAAATTACAGCACCAGAGATCCTGCTTTTCAACTTCCTACCTACTTTCCTGAGCACCCTTTACAGAACCTGATCTCTCTTTCTGCCGATGGTGTCAGTACCAACATAGACTGCAACCTCTGGCTGCTCACCCTCCACCTTCAGAATATCCTGTTCCTGCTCCGAGGCATCCTTGTCCTTGGCAACAGGAAGGCAGCACATCAGTCAGGAGCCCTGCTTACAGCTCAGAAATACCTGTCTGGGCCTGATTATATGTGTCTGTTACCAATACAGCTCACCTACACACCGACCCTCCCTGCTGTACAACAGAGCCAGTCATGGTGTTATTACATTGGCTGCTGCTGCTGCTGCTGCTGCTCTCCACTGAGAGGCCATTCCCAGCCCCCACCCCTCCCAAAACATATCCAAATCAGTGTTCCTGTTTATGAGGGGGATGTCCACAGGGTCTCCTGCACTGCCTGCTAATGCTTACTCATCTTCCTGGTGGTCACCGTATTCCTCTCTGTCTTTGGAGCCCTTCCTGGTGATGTGACCAGCTTGGTAAACGTGGTATCCATGACTTCCTCAGTCTCATGGATGCTCCATAATGTGTCCATCCGTAGCTTCAGGAGCTCCATGCTGCAGATCAGGAGTTGCAGCTGATCAGACTGCCTGCAAACCTACTCACTATAGACACTGGAAGTGGCCCTGACTTCCCACATATTGGAAGGGAAGCATTCCATGGGGATGAATTCTCCTGCCATTGTGAATATTATCAACTAAATCTACCTTATCAACTCCAGACAATAAGGCAGGAACTGATTGTACAACCTTACCCACTCGTCATCAAACTCAAGGCCTCTCACTCAAAAGGCAAACAGTCTTTCATTTGACCTTTTATTCTGATAAAAGATGTGTTCAAACTTTCAGTCCCCATTCAGTGTGGGTTGCAGAAACTTAAATAGGCTGGTAATCCACAAATTGTTCCCTTAACCTCAAAATGAAGAAACTGATTTCCAAGAATAGAAAATTAATGTGGTTTAACAGACCCCGATCTGGTTCCTCAATTAACGTAAGTTCTTATCAGTTCCCATAGAAACATAAATAACCAAGAGCAGGGGTAGGCCATTCTGCCCTTCCAGCCTGTTCCACCATACAAAATAAATAACTCTGGTCCTCAATCTTAATATCAGTTTACCCCATTCCCTCCACACCTCTCGATCCTTTTAATAATTTAAACACATTTCAATCTCTTTCTGGAATGTACTCAGTGAACTGACATCCACAGCCTTCTGTGGTAATGAATTCCACAGCTTTAAACACCCTGTGTGTGTGAGGAAATGTTTCATCATCTCACTCCGAAATGTCCAACTCCGTATCCTAAGACTGTGACCCCTTGGTTCCAAGCTCCCCAACCAGGGGGAACATCCTCCCCACATCGGGTCTGTCCAGCCCTATGAGAACTTCATGTATTTCAGTCAGATAGGTTTAATTTGCCCAAACAGGACCAGGTCCAGAAATTTTCAAGTGCACAGATGAGGGAAGGGGAATAGTTTATATGGATTTTGGCAAAGCTTTTATCAAGGTTCCATACTGGAACTGAATGAGAAGGTGAAAGCAAATGGAACTGAGGGGAGCTTGATGGGATGGATCAGAAACTTGCGAATTAATAGGACACACAGGGTAGTGGGACAATGGGGTTTGAGTGACTGGAGGCCCATGTCCTGCAGTGCACCCGACTAGGATCAGTACTGGGACTCTTATTGTTTGTCATTTCCATAAATATATAGATTACAATATTGGGGGAGTATGAGGCAAAGCTACATATGACACTAAGCTTGATCATATTGTTCATAGTGAAGAAGATGGCTGCAGGTTGTAGGAAGATATAGATGGGCTGGTCAGATGGGCAGAGCAGTGGCAGATGCTGTTTAACCCTGAGAAATGCAAAGTGCATGACTGAAGTTTTTGAAATTATGAGCGATATGGACAGAGTGAATGAAGAGAAACTGTTCCCCTTGGTTGAGCAGTCAATCACATGGGGACATATGTTTAAGGTAAGAGGCAGGAGATTCAGAGGGGTTTTGAGAAAAAAAAGTCTTTTTCACTCCAAGGGGGTGGGGGGAATCTGGAATGTACTGCCTGGGAAGGCAGTGGAGTCTGAAAACATAACAAGCTTCAAAAGTTATTTGGATGAGTCCTTGAAATATCATAATAGCATGCAGATGCAGCAGACTGTGAGGAGATCGAGTGACAAGCTGGGCTTTATAGTGAGAGGATTCGAGTTCCGGAGTAAGGATGTCTTCCTGCAATTACACAGGGCCTTGGGAGGCCAACCTTGAGGGCTTTGTGTGGTTTTGGTCTCCTGGCCTGAGGAAGGACATTGTTACCATTGAGGGAGTTCAGTGAAGGTTCACCAGACTGATTCCCGGGATGGCAGGACTGACATATGAAGAAACATTTGATCAACTGGGATTGTACTCACTGGGATTTAGAAGAATAAGGGGATCTCATGGAAACATATAAAATCCTGATGGGATTGGACAGGCTCGATGCATGAAGAATGTTTCCGATGTTGGGGAAGACAGAAGTAGGGGTTGCAGTTAATGAGTAAGGGGTAAGTCATTCAGGACTGAGATGAGGAAGGATTTCTTCACTCAGAATGTAGTGAACCTGTGGAATTCTCTCCCACACGAAGCTATTGGGGCCAGTTCATTTGCTTGATTCAAGAGGGAATTGGGTGTGACGCTTGATTCCTAGGGATCAAGGGGTATAGAGGGTAAGTGGGAATGGGTTACTCTTAATGGACAAATCTTAATGTCCATCTGTGTGCCTCTCTGACTCTCTATGTATCTCTCTGTCTCTCCATGCCTCAGTGTCTCTCACTGACTCTCTACATTTATCTATGTCTTTCTATGTCTCTCTACTTCTCTTGGAGTTGGGAATACGGGGTGGCATTTTTGCAGGAGGCAGGGTGGGAAGAGATTTAATCCAGGCAGCTGTGGGAGTCGGTGGTCTTGTAAAAATGTCGGTAACAAATCAGTCGTCACTATTTGAGATGGAAGGTCCAGGAAGGGGAGGGAGGTGTCAGAGATGGCCCGGTAAGTTTAAGGTCAGGGTGGAATGTGTTGCTGAAGTTGATGTAATGCTCAACCTCTTCGCAAAAGCACGAGGTGGTGCCGATGCAGTCATCAATATCACGGAGGAAGAGGTGGGGAGTGGTGCCAGTGTAACTATGGAAGATGGATTGTTCTACAATGCCAACAAAGAGACAGGCATAGCTGGGACACACATGGGTGCCCATGGCTACCCCTTTGGTCTGGAGGAAGTGGTAGTATATGAAGACCAGACTTACAAGGCTGCCTGGGCTGGTTCCACTCCTTTCCCACAGTGAATTATAATGAGGGCAGCAGAACATACTACATGGTTTAGGACAGAGCTACAGGACCATTGACGAGCTGGTGATGTGAAAGTAAATATAATGTTGCCAGATTCCCTTATGGCTGAAGATATTATGATTTACAGATCTAAAGAACTGGAGTAAATGAACAAATTAACATTTGTTTCAACTGCTCCCTGAACTTGGTCTGGGTCACAGCATAAATAAAAGTGTATGTGCAGCAGCTCAGGAGCTGCAACATCGAACCCAATATGTCAACAAATTTGTGTAGATAAATCATCGCACTTCCAAAATACATCATTCTGTCCCATATGGAATACACCATATATATTGACCATAAAAGGATGAAATTAGCAGAGAGTGCAAACATTAAAATAATAGATTTCCTTCGACTGGCCAACTCTGGATCTTTGGGACATTCTCCACTGCCCTGAACCCAGAGTCGTCTCCGTGCTCTGCTGCTCCTGACAATGTGTCTGACAGTGAAAATATTTAGCAGCAGAATCAGAATGAATGGGACCCCAGGGGTCACAAGATGATGAAGTAACTGGATTATTATCCAGAAATGTGATTTCTCAATGGTACCCACTATAAGACAAAATAAAGTAATGATTGAGAAAGTATATCGATCTGTTAACATAAAATACCAGTGAATGTTCTTTATACAACTGAGGGCAGTCACTGTTCCCAGCACCACAGCTGCAGTTCTCTCAGTGCAATATCGACTTTTCAACTTCTGACAGCAAATTGCCACAAATCGATCAAAAGTAAAAGCCACAGTGAACCAGACAGAACAATCAGTGGCTGCATAACTCAGGACGGCATGAATATTACACACGCGAATGGAGTACCGCAACTGATAAAATTCTTCATGAAAAGTCCGTGGAATATGCTGCAGTATCACGTCCAGGATAATAACCAGAAGGTCTGCCACTGCCATGGCCATCAAGTATCGAGAAACACATTTGGAGAGGCCACATCTTCCCCGGGTTAGGATCACAACAGCTATCATGTTAACTGTGCAAGGGAAACAAACAGAGACATTAGAATGTGAGCAAAGCCACCGTGTTATTGGGACCTGGACAGAGATTTGCAAATTTGGTATTGGATAAAAATGATTGTATCAGTTACAGTGTATCACATTGTTAATATAGGGACAAGGCTTGCTATTCTTTTGACACTGGACTTTAATAAAATAAATAAGAATTATGAAATGCAATGCATGAACTTGCACAGGTGTCAGCTCCATTCAATCGTTGCTTTCCTGAGATCAGCAGAGTCATCCAAATGATGCAGTACCAGGCAGCAAAGCAAGACAGATGGGCTCAGACAGAGCAGCAGGGATGCAGGAACAAAGCTGGCATTTATTGAAAGGGAAATCTGGAATGTGTGCTGAGCATCGAGAGAGGCAGCACATCGAGACTGGAAAGGAGATCCATGGGGGCACCAGAATAAGGGCAAGAATGAGAGAAGAACAAGTGGGTTAGTTGCACATGAAAGTTACTGAGCAGGTGCATATTCCACACCTTATTTCAGAGCAGAGGGAGAGAATCGTGTGATTCTGAACAGCTCCAAACCCAGCAGTGAAAGGGACAGACACAACCATATATTTTAGGAGCTTTATCCAAAAGCACTGAATGTCCAGTGAGAGATGAACAGGATTTTCCACTGCAAGAGTGAGAGTGAACACAGAGTGAGATATCAAGACGAACATCAGTGGAGAGCCAGCACAGAGAATGAGTGACCAAGAGTAACATCAGCAGAAAAATTAAGTACGAAGTGAGACAAGTGAAACGTCAGTGTGGAAAGTGAATACACAGTGAGACCAAATGAATGTCAGTAGGTAAAGGGGGTTCACAGTGAGAGGTCAACAAGAATATCAGCAAATGGATTACGTGTAGAACGAGAGACAACAAGTCACCTCAGCAGATGGGATAGACAGTGAAATGGGAGCTTCACAGGAACATCAGCAGAGACGGAGAGACAGAAAGGGAAGGAAACAGAAACAGTGTGAGGAGTCAGTGGGAGATTTGGAGGATCATCATTCGAGATCAGAAGTGCAAAATGAGAATCAGGAGATAAATAAGCAGAACAAGTTCGCAGAGTGAAAGATTCAGAGAAACATCAGCAGGAAGAGTGAGTGCAAAATGGGAGACTCAATTAATTAGTAATGAGAACGAACAAATGATGAGAGACAAAAACCACTTCCACATAGAAAATGAGGCCAGATTGAGAACAAGCAGAAAATCAGCAGTGATAGTGTAGAGTGAGAATCCCAGAGGAATATCAACAGAGGGTTTGGGTGATGGAGAAGGAATAATAGCGACCATAATAGAGACCAAGAAGGAACATGAGCAGAGCCAGTCAGTGTTGACTCAGAGACAAAGAAGAACATCAGCAGAGAGAGTAAGGAACAGTTAGTGACCAAAGATTACATTCACCGAGAGAGGGAGTCAGTAGTGAGGGACAAATGAGAAAATGATCACTGCCTTTATTCCTGATGAAGGGCTTTTGCCCAAAACATCGATTTCGCTGCTCCTTAGATGCTGCCTGAACTGCTGTGCTCTTCCACCACCACTAACCCAGAATCTGGTTTCCAGCATCTGCAGTCATTGTTTTTACCTTTTTGATTTTAATCCTCTTGCAAGGATGCCTGCCTTGAAGAAGTTTTCCTCCTCTCGCTACAAGAATCTCAGGGAATCCCTCTCCCACTGCAACTCCCAGGTCATTTCCTCTGCCCTGAAGTTCTTCAACCATGTCCTGAAACAAACTCACTACCACACCCACATTTGCTTCCTCAGTGCCTGCCTCCGTAACCAACTCATCCCACATGGACTTCGGATCACCTTTAAACAGGCAGAGTTCAGCCCCGACCATGACAAAGAGTACAGACTACAGATTCAAAAACACCAGCAACGGTTCTCCTTCAAGATCCTCCGCTCCATGCTCGCAGCAATGCGCCGGCACCTAACCTCTCTCCAGTCATCCCCACCTCTGCTGAGGGCCACACTCTCTCAGAATTGCAAAGGACCCACTCTGTACTACATCCTCAGGAGAATTCATACTCTCAACAAACAGTAGTTCAAATCCACCTAAAACATCAAAAACTGAAAGTACAACAAACTTTTATCTACCCACATCCATTACAAGCGCTCCTCAAACATTCCAGAAGATTCCCCTGGCCTCGGAAATAATTCAGACACCATTAGCCATGTGGTTGCTGCAGCTGCCACCTCTACGCTGATTGATGATGTCACTTCCGCCCCCATCACGGCCACTCCCACAACCAATTCCGTCCCTCACAATTCCTCAATCATCACACGTGACATCGCTTCCGTCCCTGACATCATCGCTGATGCCACACACCCAGTGACTTCCGCCACCGTGGTCACCACCATTTCCGCCCCCACCAGCGCCACTCACCTGCATTCTGCTGACATACACCCCCACAGACCCCACTGTCACAATCTCCACCCCGCAGAAACCCGAGGGAAACACGACCCCTGCTCATGACTCCACCACCATTCCCCCCACCACCACACCCACAGTTACAGGTTCCGCCCCCACTCCCAGCTCCACACCCACACCAAATCCCAGCTCGCAGCCCTGCCGAGTTTTCACCATCCCTCCATTCTTCCCCCTCACTGAGGATGAATGATCAGTCCTCAGCAAATGACTCACTTTCATTCCCCTCCGTCCATGCATCAATGAATTTAATACACGCCGTGACGACGAGCAATTCTTCTGTCGCCTCCGCCTCCGAGCTTACTTTCACAATCAGGATTCCCGCCCACCTTCTGAGGACCCCTTCGCCCACCTCCAACACACTGCATCCACCTGGGCACCCCGCGCTGGCCTATTACCTGCCCTCGACCTCTTCATTTCCAACTGCTGCCAGGACATTAACCGCCTCAACCTGTCTACACCACACCCCGACTCCAACCTCTCACCCTCACAACGCGCAGCCCTCCAATCCCTCTGCTCCAATCCCAACCTCACCATCAAGCCAGTGGATAAAGGAGGCACAGTGGTAGTCTGGCACACTGACGTCTACACCACTGAATCCAAATGCCAACTCGAGGACACCTCTTCCTACTGCTCCCTCGACCATGACCCCACCCCTCATCACCAAACCATCATCTCCCAGACCATACAGAACCTCATCACCTCAGCTCATCTCCCACCCACAGCATACAACATCATAGTCTGGGAACCCTGCACTGCCAGGTTCTACCTCCTTGCCAAGATCCACAAGCCTGACCACCCTGGCCGACCCATTGTCTCAGCCTGTTACTGCCCCACTGAACTCATCTCTACCTACCTCAACACTGTCCTATCCCGCCAGTCCAGGAACTCCTCACATACGTTCGAGGTACCACCCACGCCATCCACCTCCTCCAAGACTTCTGTTTCCCCGGCCCCCAACGCCTCATCTTCACAATGGATATCCAATCCTTCAGCACTGTCATCCGCCATGACCAGGGACTCCAAGCCCTCCGTTTTTTCCTCTCCAGACGTCCCCAACAGTACCCTTCCACTGACACTCTCATTCGTTTGGCCGAACTGGTCCTCACCCTTAACAATTTTTCCTTCAAATCCTCCCACTTCCTCCAGACCAAAGGGGTAGCCATGGGCACACATATGGGCCCCAGCTATACCTGTCGCTTTGTTGGCTATGCAGAACAGTTGATCTTCCATAATTACACCGGCACCACTCTCCACCTCTTCCTCCGCTACATTGATGACTGCATTGGCGCCACCTTTTGCTCCCGTGAGGAGGTTGAGCAATTCATCGACTTCAGCAACACATTCCACCCTGACCTTAAATTTACATGAACCATCTCTGAGACCTCCCTCCCCTTCCTGGACCTCTCCATCTCCATTAATAAAGACCGACTTGAGACTGACATTCTTTACAAACCCACTGACCCCCACAGATACCTGGATTATACCTCTTCCCACCCTATCACTTGCAAAAATACCACCCCGTATCCCCAATTCCTCTGCCTCTGCCGTATCTGCTCCCAGGAGGACCAGTTCCACCACAGAACACAGCAGATGGCCTCCTTCTTTAGAGACCGCAATTTCCCTGCCCACGTGGTTAAAGATGCCCTCCAACCCATCTCGTCCATATCCCGCACCTCCGCTCTCAGACCTCCAACCGTAACAAGGACAGAACGCCCCGGTGCTCACCTTCCACCCTTCAAACCTTCGCATAAACCAAATCATCCACCGACATTTCCGTCAGCTCCAAAAAGACACCAACAGGGATATATTTCCCTCCCCACCCCTTTCCGTCTTGTGCAAAGACCGTTCCCTCCGTGACTACATGGTCAGGTCCACGCTCCCTACAACCCACCCTCCCATTCTGGCACCTTCCCCTGCCACCGTAGGAACTGGAAAACCAGCACCCACACCTCCTCCCTCACCTCTATCCAAGGCCTTTTCAAAGACCGTTCCCTCTGTCACAACCTGGTCAGGTCCACGAACCCCCACAAACTACCCTCCCATCCTGGCACCTTCCCCTCCCACCGCAGAAACTGTAAAACCTTCGCCACTACCAGATGCGTGGCAGAAGAATGCCTCGTCTTCCGCTTCGGATCACTTCAACCCCAGGGCATCAATGTGGACTTCAACAGTTTCCTCACTTCCCCTTCCCCTACCTCACCCTCGTTCCATACTTCCAGCTCAGCACTGTCCCCATGACTTGTCCGGACTTGTCCGACCTGCCTATCTCTTTTCTACCTATCCACTACACACTCTCCTCCCTGACCTATCACCTTCATCTTGTCCCCGATTCACCTATTGTACTCTATGCTACTTTCTCCCCACCCCCACCCTCCTCTAGCTTAACTCTCCATGCTTCAGGCTCTCTGCCTTTATTCCTGATGAAAAGCTTTTGCCCGAAACGTCGATTTCGCTGCTCGTTGGTTGCTGCCTGAACTGCTGTGCTCTTCCAGCACCACTAATCCAGAATCTCGTTTCCATCACCTGCAGTCATTGTTTTTACCTACGGTCTGTTCCTTCACCATTAAACTTATTTTTTCAAACTTGAATCCATTTTCTTTCTCTCCTTGTCCAGTTCACATCCCACTGACATGTTTGATTCCCCTGATGTCTTCTGTCAGTTACAAAACTCCCAGTTTGTGGAATCATTCTCCTCCTCTTTACCATGGCCATGCAATCCCTCAACATGCCCATCCTGTATCAGGATGGTCAGAGGGATATCTGATTTCCCCTAAAAAGGAGGCCTGAACCATTTCCATCCACCACCACCCTCCTCTACCTTGAACAACTTCCCCTTTATCATCTCTCACTTTGGTCAGTTCCAAGCTGTGGCTCTGGGTAGCTGCATGGGCCCGGGTTATTCCAGTCTCTTTGTGGGGAACGTGGAACATTCCTTGTACTGTGTTACTCCAGACCGTCCCCACAGCTCTTTCTCCAGGACATTGATGTCATCATCAATGCTACGATCCTCTCTCATTTAGGACTGAAAAACTGCCAATTTCCCCCTCCTCTCCCTTTCATCTGGTCCATCTCAGACTCTCCCTTACTTTCCCCACCACCTCTGTTTCCGTTACAGGAGGTAGGCTGGTTACACATATCCACCACAGACTCACCACTCCCACAGTGATCAGGACGATACATCCTCTCACCCTGTTTCATGTAAGGACTCAACTCCATTCTCCCAGTTCCCATCACTCTCGCTCTACTTTCAGCACAGAAAATCCTTGTTCAGTATTATCAGCTTTCCTTTCCTCAACTGACAATTATCAATCCCTTTCCCCAATTCTCTCGCTCTCCCTTTGGGATCCACATCCACTTAGTTGCGGAATGTTTTCCCTTTCCCTTCCCTCATCGTTCTCTTCAGAACATAATCTATCTTTTCCTGGCTATTGTCAGTTCTGACGGTGGATCATTGGATTTGAAACATTACCTTCACTTTCTCTCCATAGATGCTGCCAAACCTGCCCAGTTTCTCCAACAATTCCTATTTATTTAAACAGAAAGTTATGGCATTCCGATCACACTCTTGTTGAGATGTTAGTATTGGTCATATATCTCCTTGTCTGATTCTACAGACTTGATGACTATTTCTCCCAGGGCTCGACTTTCATATTTATTTCTGACGCATATTTGCAAAGCTCTTTGTAATCTTCAGCTCACAATCTATTTCTGGGCCTGCTCGGAGATTGATCTTATCTGTCTGCCCTCCTGCCTCTCAGTGCAATCCTTGTTACAATGTCCTGCCAAAATCTCATCTTTTTATCCATTCATGGGACATGGACATTGCTGACAGGACGGCCCCTCCCTCAATCAAGTCCAGTTTTGGACCCTATATCATAGTCCCATATTCTGATCCAGACTCGAAGCTCATCTGCCTTCCCCATAATGCTCCTAGTGTTGAAATAAACACACGTCAGCCCATCAGTCCCATCGTGTTCATTTACCTGTCTCTGCCTGCCCTTCGTTTCTGATTTCCTGGTCCTAGCATCTCCCTTCTCCCCGATACTTCCATTTCCTGACCTGCTGTTCTGGTTCCTAGCCCCCTGCCACTCTAGTTGAATCCCTCCTGAGTAGCACTAGTGAACCTCCCTGTGAGGATATTGGTTCCCCTCCAGTTTAGGTACAACCTATCCTTCTTGGACAGGTCAGCCCTGACTCAGAAGAGGTCCCAATGATCAAAGATACTGAAACCCTGCCCCCTGCACCAGCTCCTTAGCCACACATTCCTCTATCCTATCTTGTATTCCTGGCCTCACTAGCATGTAGCACTGGGACTAACTCATGGATGACTACCCTCAAGGTCCTGCTTTTCAGCCTCTTTCCTAACTCCCTGTACTTCCTCCTCAGGACCCCATCCCTCTTCCTACCTGTGTGCACAATGACACTGGCTGCTGACCCTCCCCTTTAAGGGTGTCATGCAGCCACTCAGAGACCCTGTCACCAGGGAGGGAACACACCATCCTGGAGTCTCCAACACAGCCAGAGAAATGCCTGTCTTTGCTCCGAACTTGCAAATCCCCTCCAACTATCACTCACTTGGACTCTGCCCACCCTTGGTTTACAGCAGAGACAGTTGTAGTGTCCCAGACCTGGCTGCTGCTGTTATCCTCCCCCCGAAAGGCTATTCCTCCCAACAGTATTCAAAACAGTAAACCTGGTAGAGAGGGGAATAGCCACAGGAGACTGGTGCCCCACCTGCCTTCCTCTCCTGGAGGGTGAGGTATGACTCAAACCAGGAGAAAGGGAGGACTGCAGATGCTGGAGATCAGATTCGAGAGTGTGGTGCTGGAAAAGCACAGCAGGTCAGGCAGCATCCGAGAAGCAGGAGAGTCGATGTTTCAGGCATTAGCCTGACTTGGGGCTTCTACCTGGAACGTTGAATCTCCTGCTCCTCGGATGCTGCCTGTACGACTGCTCTTTTCCAACACCACACTCTCGACCATGATTCCAACCAGTGGAGAATGTGCCCCATGATACCCTTTGGTTCCCGTTCAGCCAAGGTTCCTTTGATGCATTCAGATGTGGATTCATTCAGATGCGGCCTTGATGTTATGAGCTGTTCCTCTCTCCCCGCCTCTGGAATTCTTTATCCATGTTTTAACCAAGATTCGGATGAGTTCCTGACCTAATGGCCCTGGAGAAACCCAAACTGGGCGTCACTGAGCAGCTTATTGCTGAGCAGGTGCTGCTTGATAGAAGCTTCCATCACTTTGATGATGCAGAGGAGACTGATGGGGCACTATTTGGCTGGGTTGGATTTATCCTGCCTTTTGCATACCTTGGCAATTTTCGATCCCAGTGTGATAGCTCCACTGTAACAGACTGACTGGGGGAGGAGCATGTTCTGGAACATAAGTCTTCAGTCGGATTGAAGTTACAAGATTAATTTCAGATAACTGGTCAGCATGGGCGAGTTGGACCGGAGTGCCCATTTCCATGCTGTATGTCTTTGTGACTCTCTGACTCTGAACATTGTCAGGGCCCACAGCCTTTATGCCCACAGCTTAGGTCTGGTCCATTTTTTGTGGCATCCCTTAACTCTGTCCATCACTTGATGTTTGTGCTGTTTGTGAAGCAAGTAGTCCTGTTTGGTAGCCTGACAGGGTGACCCCTCAAGCCTGGTGCTGTTCCTGCCATGCTCCCCTACACTGTCCATTGAACCAGGGAAGTCTCCTGGTTTAATGGGAATAGTTAACTGGGTATCTGCTGGATGAGGTTGTAGATTGCACTGCAGTACAATTCTGCTTCGGGACCTCATGGATGTCTATTCTTCAGTTTTTGGTCTTTTCAAATTCTGTCACATTTCGCACTATTCTTCACACACAACTTGCCTTTTATTGGTTTACAATCGGTCATTGGGATTCCATGGCTCTGCTCAGCAGAATCTCTTTGTTACATCATCTTTCCTGCTGAGTTCTCCCAATCCCAGTGACTCAACCTCTCCACTGGCACTGCCCTTTCTCAGCGTCAAGCTAACTCTTAATCCCTCTGTTCACTCCACCTCTCTATTAATCTTCCTCTTCCTCTCTCATTCTTCACTAACTCTTTATGTTGGTTTCCTGAGTCTCGAACTCTGCACTGACACTCTCTGCTCATGCTGCTCTTGTCCCTCAGAATGCACTCAGTCACTCGGCTGATGATTCATACTTGTCTTCCAGTCTACCCTCAATCTCTCTGCTTAAATTCCACACTGTCTCGCAAACTAAGTTCCATTTCTCTGCTCCTTTTCCTCTTGGTGTCTCACTCCACATTCACTCGTCACTCAATCTCTCTGCTAATGTTCCTCTTCATCTGATCCTTTGCAGTTACTGTCTTGGCTCATGATGCCCTTGACCTATCATCCTCCAGTCCCTCTCACTGGGATTCTTCCGTTTCTCTTACTGTACATTCCATGTCCCTCCTGATTTTCCTCTCCATCACTCACCTCACCCACCAGTGGAAACATCCTCTCTATTTCTATTTTATTGATGCCCTTCATTATTTTATATATTTCCAAAAGATCCCCCACTCAGTCTTCTGAATTCCAATGAATTTCATTCTAATCCACTCAGCATCTCCTCATCAGCCAAACCCCTCACCTCTGGAATAGACCTGGTGAACCTCCTCTGTAACCCCTCCAGTGCCAGTACATCCTTTCTTAAGTAAGGAGACCAAATCTGCACACAGTCCTCCAGGTGTGGCCTCACCAGCACCTTGTACAGCTATAGCATTACCTCTCTGCTTTTAAACTCCATCCCTTCAGCAATGAAGGACACAATTCCATTTGCCTTCCTAATTACTTGTTGTACCTGCAGACCATCCTTCTGCAGTTCATGCACAAGGACACCCGGGTCCCTCTGCTAATCAGCATGCTGCAGCTTTGAACTATTCAAGTAATAACCCTTTTTACTATCACCCCTACCAAAACGCCTGATTTCACATTTATTTGCATTGTATTCCATCTGCCAGACCTTTGCCCACCCACTCGATGTAACCATGTTCCTCAGCAAATATTCACATTCCTCTGCACACTTTGCTCTGCCACTCATCTGAGTGTCGTTGGTAAATTTTGACACCGTACATGTGGTCCCCATGTCCAAATAATCTGTATAAATTGTACATAATGTGGGCTCAACACGATCCCTCAGGCACACCATGAGGCACTGATTACCAGGCAGCATAGCACTCAATTATCTCCACTCATTGCTTCCTGTCAGTTAACCAATCCTCTATCAAAACTAATAATCTACCCTGAACACCATGCATCTTTCTCCTATGCAGCAGCCTCATTTGCAGCATCTTGTCAAAAGCTTTTGGAAATCTTGGTACACCACATCCAAATGGTCCACATTATCCACCTTGCTTGAAACGTCTTCATGGAATTTCAAAAGATTTGTGAAGCATGACCTGCCCTTATAAGTCCATAAGACATAGGAGTGGAAGTAAGGCCATTCAGACCATCGAGTCCACTCCGCCATTCAATCATGGCTGATGGGCATTTCAACTCCCCTTACCAGCGTTCTCCCCGTAGCCCTTAATTCCTTGAGACAACAAGGATCTATCAATCTCTGCCTTGAAGACATTTAGCGTCCGGCCTCCACTGCACCCTGTGGCAATGAATTCCACGGGCCCACCACTCTCTGGCTGAAGAAATGTCTCCGCAATTTTGTTCTGAATTTACCCTCTCTAATTCTAAGGCTGTGTCCACGAGTCCTAGTCTCCTCGCCTAATGGAAACAATTTCCTAGCGTCCACCTTTTGCAAGCCATGTATTATCTTGTACGTCTCTATTAAGCCTTCCCTTAATCTTCTAAACTCCAATGAATACAATCCCCTTCATGTACCCATGCTGCGTCTGTACAATGAGACAATGTCTTTCAAGATGCCCTGCTATTTTTTCCTTGATAAGCGATTCAAGAGTCTACCGCACTACAGAGGTTTCACTCACTGGTCTGTAATTCCCTATCTTTTGTCTAATTCCCATTTTAAACAGCAGTGTCATATTTTGCTATTTTCCAATCTGCTGGGACTGCCCCAGCGACCAGTGAATTTTGGAAAATTACCACCAGTCCATCTGTTATTTCTCCCACCATCTCTTTCAGTCCCCTGGGATGGACTCCATCAGGGCCAGGAGACTGCCACCTGCTCCTTCTCATCCTCTACAGGACCAACATTTGCTTCAGCCACTCTTCGTCGTTCTTATATTTGTCGGACGTTTTGCTGTCTTTATATTCTGAGCGAGTTTTTTCTCATACTCTATCTGACTTTTCTCTATAACTCTTTCTGTGGCTTTAAAATGTTCCCAATCTTTGAGATTTCTGCTGTTTTTGGTCACTTTGTATGCTTTCTCTTTCACTTTGACAGCCTGCCTTATTTCCTTGGACACCCATGCCAGATTACCCTCCTCGTACCGTCCTTCCTTCTCACTGGAATATACTTCTGTTGAGCACCTTGACAACTTTCTTTGAAGGTCCTCCACTGTTTGTCACCTGTTGCACCATGAAGTCTCTGTTCCCAGTCTCCTGTAACCAGGTATTCTGTCATAGTCCCCCTTATTCAAGCACAGGATCATGGTATTGGACTTTATCTTCACACTATCCAGCTGTATTTTAAATTCAACCATACTGTGATAGCCCCTTCCAAGAGGACCCCTAACTATGAGGTAATTAATTATTCCTGCTCCCTCGTTAGTTCCGTTACATGCTGTTCAAGAAAACGATCATGGATCCACGCAATGCACTCCTCCTCAAGGCTTCCCTGACCGAGCTGGTTCGACCAATCGACATGCAGATTAAAATCCCCCATGATAATAGCCATATCATTTCTGCAGGCATTAGTTATATCCTTGCTTATTTCCTGTCCCAATGTGATGTTAATATGTGGTGGCTGATAGACTATGCTTATCAGTGACTTTTCCCTCTTGGAATTCCTAATTTCCACACAAAAGAATTCAATCACAAGCTCCACAGAACCTACATCATCGGTCAGCACTACCCTGATGTCATCCTGGAATATCAGAGTTCCCCTGCATTCCTGTCTGCCGTTCCGAATAGTCAGGTGCCCCTGGATATTTAATTCCCAGATATGACCATTCTGCAGCCATGTCTCCGAGATGGCGACCAAATCATATTCGTTAACGATGGTTTGTGCCATTGACTCATCAACCTTGTTACGAATGCTACAGTCATTTGGGTAACGTGCCTTATGCTCACTTTCTTACCCTCATGATTCACAACATCGCTAATATCTCCTGAGTAATTCTTCATTTTTGCTTCTTACCTAGTCTGTCATGAACTTAAACCCTCCTGCGTAGATGCTAACCTGCTGCTTACCTTTTCATTTATCACCACACTTCCTGTAGCTTTCCATTTCCCATGCCCCGACTCACAAGTTTAAAGTCTGAGTGAATGTGTTAGCAGGGCATGGTCTTCTCACACAACAGGGGACAGACTGATTTCTCAGGGTTTGGTTTATTTATTTATACACATAAATAAATTTATATAAATTGTGATAGATAAATGATATATATGTTAACAAATGTATTTATTTAGTTCAATGTCAAAGTAACATCAGGTCCCTTCCTTGGCCAGCAACCATCCCAACACACACAAACAAAGCTGTATCAGAACACTATTCCAATGAGCCACACCACACTGCAGCACAGACCACCTTCAGAAAACAGAGGATAACAACCTATGCAACGTATTCAAGAAGAACGGATACTCAAAAAAAAACAGTGTACAGATTAATGAGGTACTGAGTCATGCACATGGAAAGCCCACATTTTCCCAAGGACAGGATCAAAATCGTCAGTGCATTAACTGTAAGAGGAAGTACAGAAATTAGTTTAGAAATTGCAGGTCAAACAGTATTCAATATGCATTGAGATGGCAATGATTAGGTTTTAGCATACAATCAAGAATGGTCCAGAAGAATTTTGGAACAATAGCCTCCTATAAAAAGTGATTCTATACAAACACCTACCAATGAGGGGACCTCAAGCTGTGGATTGGAAAGTGGGACAGTGATGTGTGATCACATTGACGGTAACGGATATCCATTGAGAAACTGAAATGTGGTTCAAAATAAATGGGATCATTAATGAATATGAAGATAACCAAAATAAACAGTCGATTGTTCAGCAGTTTAACAATTAGATTCGATTAGATTACTTACAGTGTGGAAACAGGCCCTTCGGCCTAAGTCCACACCGACCCGCCGAAGCGCAACCCACCCATACCCCTACATTTACCCCTTACCTAACACTACAGGCAATTTAGCATGGCCAATTCACCTGACCTGCACATCTTTGGACTGTGGGAGGAAACCAGAGAACCCGGAGGAAACCCACGCAGACACGGGGAGAACGTGCAAACTCCACACAGTCAGTCGCCTGAGTCGGGAATTAAACCCGTATCTCAGGCACTGTGAGGCAGCAGTGCTAACCACTGTGCCACCGTGCCGCCCACTTGTGTACAATGTGGACCTTTAAAAAGAAAAGACAGAAAGAAGAATTTTTTCACATGATAAAGAGATTGAAAGGGATCTCAGGTGTTTGTACAATAGACGCTGGTTGTGTTCAGAAGTTTTAAAAAAGGACAAATGAAATAGAGTCCTTGCAGGAAGTGAGGGAGGTGAGGAAGCTGAGTCAGAGCTTCAGCAGAACCAGTCAGCTCATGGGAGATATGGGTCAGTACCATGGAAACTGAAATAGGAAAGCTGGGAATAGGTGAGCACGAATCAAGGTGGGAACGCGAGGGGGGATTTCAAGGCAAATTTGAGATCACTTCCATTCAGGACAAAAGAACGAATTGATAACATTGACAAAGTAGGAGAAAAAATGTCATGTTTTAGCTCTTCCTCAATGGGTTCCACCTATACTGGCTCACACACTCATTCCTCAGCTTAAACTGACAAGATTATTTAAATAGTATGTTATTTACAATGATTTCATTGGTAGCAGGGATGAAGCAGGATACTGCTCACGTGAAAATGTACACAGCTGGTCAGAAAGTTACTTTCCAACAGGAATGGGGGTTTCAGGGAACTGAGGTTAGAAATTACAAGTGGGATCTACCAGCCTGAGCTTCTGGAGAGATACTGACCATGTGATGAACTTTGTGTTGACAGCAACTAAGGATAAATTCATGAAAAAAAACTCAGACATTTAAATTGCAAACGAGGAAGTAAATGGCAGCATAATCAAATATGTTTTTCTATGTTCTATGTTCTATGTTATGAATTTCAAAGACACAGTTTTTGTTGAGAGTAAATTTGCATATCAATGTATGAAGCAAACACAGATAATGCTGGAGAACTTCAGCAGGTCTGACAATATCTTTGGAGAGAGAAACATTGGTAAAATTTCGCCTTCTTCTGAACTGTGTATGTGTTTTGTGTGTTTCTGTCCATGGTTGTTTCACATTTCCAGCATCCACCATATTCTGCTTCTGAACACATGGAGCAAAATGCAAACCAAATGCTGCCCTCAATTTGGACAGTAAACTAATAAAACAGTGACATTTGGCATAAAATTGAAACTGCAAAGTAATTATCGGCTACTCAGCACACTGTGTACAGTTCTGAAACCATAATGCAGAATCATGCACTCTGACACTTGAGAAGCTGCAAATCATTACAGAGGAATAAATACTCACTGATAGATTATAAAGATCTGGAAAGACTGAAGAAGTTGGATGTTGTTTTACTAAAGCAGGAAGGGTGTGACGGACTGGAGGAAGGTCAGAGGAGGTTCACCATGTTGATTTCCAGGATGAAAGGGCTGTCTTAATGGGAGCAGTTGAATAATTTGGGCTTGTACTCGCTGGAATTCATAAGAATGAGTGGTAGTCTGATTGAGGTGTATGATAAACTAACCGGGGAGCAAGTGTGGACTGTAGATACTGGAGATCAGAGTCGAGACTGTGGTGCTGGAAAAGCACAGCAGGTCAGGCAGCATCTGAGGAGAAGGAGCACTGACGATTCAGGCATAAGACCTTCATCAGAGTGGGCTTGAACAGCTGAATTATCCACTCCCATTACTGATTCCTATGTAAATTTCTCATTGACAAATACCAATCAAAGCTCTTTAAAGCCATTCCAAGAATGATTGCGTAAATATAGATAAGGTAAGTTTCCTTACAAAGGAATATGATCTTGGTGATAATCATGAAGTGGACAATGGTAGATTAGATACGGAATCGTGAGGAATTACTTCCATCAGAAAGTTGTGAGAATATTTTCCTTGCTTACACTTGGAGTTATGAAGACAAGTCGTTTTGATAAAAGTGAGGGAAGTTTTGATATTTGAAGAAACAAAACACAGAAACAAAAAAATGCAGCTCACATTTGAGCAGGATTTGGAAGCTCTCATATGGAACTAAACAACAACAGAAGGAAGGTGACGGGAATTAGTTTCATTGTTGTAATTTGCTCCTGCACTGTTAATCAATTGCAAAGATACTTGTTAAGTTAGAATTGTGCACATTAAAGTACATCATGTGCTAAAAATCTGCAATATTTATTTCATAATTACAAGTCTGATCTCTGCTAAGATGAGATAAAACTACAATGGTGTATTATTCCGTTCTGTATGTCTCTTCTGATACAGTGAGCAAAGACAGCATGCCGTGAAGGTTTCTCGTGTGGGGAGAGTGTGAGTAACAGAGAGGAATTGGCCAGTCAGATGTTATTTAGTTGCAGAGGTAGGGTGATCAATAACTATGTCCCGTATTCATTTGGTATAATAGACAAATCCTTAAAGACAGCATTTACAAACCATTGATTATGAAGATGTTCTTGAGAAATGGGATTAGTCAACTTCAAACCAATCTATGCTACATTACAAATCACTAATTAGGTTGAAGAATCAGTCCTGGGGATAAGTAACTCACTGGGATGTGGAAATGTTGGTGCTCCTTCCTTGAAACTATTCATTGAAAGAAAACCATACTTGTCCAAAACTCAAACCCACTTTGCAGGGGTTTGTTAAACAAGAAAAAGACGTCCTTGCATGTGATCAACTCAGTGTGATCCACCCACAACAGATCAAATCAAAACTAACAAAAACCCTGATCATCCCCAATGAAGGCAGTGCTGACTGACCCACAGTTAACCCAGTTCTACAGTGGCAAATACTTCCAGCGAGATACAACCTCCGAGGTATGGTATTCCACAGCACAGACTTACGCAATGCCCAAAGTTATACTAAAGGGAGGCAATGGACAAGCAGCATTACCACAGGTAAAAACAAGGACTGCAGATGCTGGAAACCAGAGTCTAAATTAGAGTGGTGATGGAAATGCACAGCAGGTCAGGCAGCATCCGAGGAGCAGGAACATCTACATTTCAGGCACAAGTCCCTCATCAGGAATTACCACAGGACTAGTAATCCAGAGAGCCCGGTAATGGGAAGCTGGCATTGAATCCTGTCGTGCTTTTGGTTGGATTTGAATTCAATGAAAAGAACTCTGGAATTCAACATTTAACGATGAGCATGAACTGATTTTTGGAAAAACCCATTGGCTTCACTGATGGCCTTGAAACAAAGAAACTCCCATCCTTCCCTGGTCTGGCTGACAGGTGACTCCAGACCCACAGCAATGTGGCTGTCGCTGAAACTGCTCTCTGGGCAAATCGGAATGGGAAATAAATGCTGGCTCTCATTCCATTAACAAATTTAAAAGTGCCTTACCAGGGACACCAATAGCAGCAATTGTGATGTAATATACTTTATCAACAATGGTGAACAACTCCAGCATTTTACATATGAAGGACCCGTTCCTGGGTGTTGAAGCCAAAACCTCTGAATTAAACACAGTATTGCTGTATTCAGGAACATGGTGTTAGACTGCTTCAGATTCCCAGGGGAATTTTCAAGTTGCATCATTGCTATTTCAGTTTTGGTTGGGAACATATATTCCCACAGAGATATTAAGTCGGTAATTAGAATGTTTCAGTTCTGAGACCTCAGAGGAAAACACCAAAGGGAAGCCTTGCAGCTTGAGTGACCCAATAATACGACAATCCCTGTGAGTGAGGGATTGGAGAAATCATTGAGTCAACAGTCAAAAAGCATGGAAACAGACCCTTCGGTCCAACCCATCCATGCTAACTAAACATCCCATTCCGACCTTGTCCCACTTGCCAGCAGTTGGCTCACATCCCTCTCAACCCTTCCTATTCATGGAGCCATCCAAATGGGTTTTAAATGTTGTAATTGCACCAGCCTTTCCCTCTGTATTGGTTTACCAGGAATATAGAATCCCTACAGTGTGGAAACAGGTTACATGGCCCAACAGGTCCACACCTACCCCTGAAGAGTATGCCACCCAGACCCATTCCACTCCCTGTTATGTGTCTTTATCTCTGAATAATGCACCTAGCCTACACATCACTAGGCTCTATGGGCAATTTAGCATGGCCAATTCACGCAACCTGCACATCTTTGGACTAATTCCTCTGCCAGCTCATTTCAAACATATACCACCTCTCCGTGTGAAACAGTTGCCTCTCTTTCAAATTTAAACCTTCAAATCTTTTCCTCTCACCTTCAAACTATGCTTTCTCGCTTTGGAGTCCCCTACCCCGGGAAAAATGACTTCACCTCTTCAACCTATCCATGCCCCTCATGATTTTATAAACCTCTATAAAGTCCCCCATCAGCCTCCGACACTCCAAGGAAGAATTAGTGTGAGTCTGTCTATCCAGTCCCTCCTTATCGCTCAAACCCTACAGTCTCGGTAACATCCTTGTGAGTGCCAATGGCTTAGGGGCAGAAATGTGGCTCAGTGGTTAGCACTACTGCCTCACAGCGCCAGGGACCTGGGTTCAATTGTCTGTGTGGAGTTTGTTCATTCTTCCTGTGTCTGCATGGGTTTCCTCCCACAGTTCAAAGATGTGCAGGTTAGGTGAATTGGCCATGCTGAATTGCCCATAGTGTCTACTCACGTGTAGGCTAGATGCATTAATCAGGGGTAATATCAAGTCATAGAGAAGAGGAATACGTCTGGGTGGGATATTCTTCAGAGGGTCAGTGTGGACTTGTTGGGACATACAGCCTGTTTCCACACTGTAGAGATTCTATAATCCTGAAAAACAAATGTAGAAGTTGCTGGAAAATCTCAGCAGCTCTCGCAGGATCTGTTGAAAGAAAGCTGAGTTAACATTTTGAGTCCAGTGACCGTTCTTCAGCATATCCTGTAAAACCTTCCATGCACCCTCTCCTGTGCTTTCGTATCATTCCTATAATATGGATTCCAGAACTGCACACAATACTCTAGCTGTGGCCCCACCAAGGCTTTCTATGATTCTGACATAACCTCCCTGCCCTGGAGCTCTATGCCTTGACTAATCAAGGCTATGGGGAGGTGATGGCCTAGTGGTATTATCACTCGACTATTTATCCAGAAACCCAGAATAACGTTCTGGGGACCTGGGTCTGAATCCTGCCACAGATGGTGGAATTTGAATTCAATTTAAAAAATCTGGACTTAAGGGTTACCGATGACCATAAAACCATTGTCAATTGTCGGAAAACCCCATCTGGTTCACTAATGCCCTTTCGGGAAGGAAATCTGCCATCCTGACCTGTTCTGGCCTACACGTGACTCCAGAACCACAGCAATGTGGTTAACTCTCAGCTACCCTCTGAAATGCCCCAGCAAGGCACTCAGTTGTATTAATCGCGACAAAAATAAATAAAGAAATGAAACTGGACAGACCACCTGGCATCGACGTTGGGATCAGAAAAGACAACAGCAAAAACACAAATAGGCCTGTCGACCATGCGATGTCCTCCTTACCAACATCTGGGGGCTAGAGCTGAAATTGGGAGAGCTGTCTCTCACAGACCAGTCAAGCAACAGCCTACACAGTCATTCTTACGGAATCAGACCTTACACATAACACCCCAGACACCACCATTACCATCCCTTCACTGTCAGGCCAAACCCAGCACATGGGCACGGAAATCTCTTACTGGTTATCATGTACTGTTCTCCTTCGGCTGATGAATCAGTATTCCTCCATGTTGAACAACACTTGGATGAAGCACTGAATGTGGCAAGGGTGTCAAATGTACTCTGGCTGGGGGATTTCAATGTCCACCACCAAGAGGGGCTCGGCAGCAGCATTACTAATCGAGCTGGTCAGGTCCGAAAGGATTTCACTGTTGGACTGGGTCTGTGACAGGTGGTGAAGGAACCAACAAGGGGGAAAACATACTTGACCTCATCCTTATTAATCTGCCGTCTGCAGAAGCATCTGTCCACGACTGTACAGGTAAAAGTGACCACTGCTCTGACCTTGTGGAGATGGAGTCCCACCTTCACATTGAGAATAACCTTCATCGTAGTGTGTAGCACTATCACCGTGCTAAATGGAACAGGTTTTGACCTGATCTAGCAGCTCAAGCCTGGGCACCCATGAGGCACTGTGGGCCATCAACAGCAGCAAGCCTGTGCTCCAGCACAATCTGTAACCTCATGACCTGGCATATTCCCCACACAACCATTACCATCAAGCCAGGGGATCAACCCTGGTTCAATGGACAGTGCAGGAGAGCATGCCAGGAGCAGCATCTAGCATTACTAAAAACGAGGTGTCAAACTTGTAAAGCTACCAAACAGGATTACGAGCATGCTAAATGGCACAGACAAAGCGACATGATCTCACAACGAAGGGATCAGTCTAAGCTCTGCAGTCCTTCCACATCCAGTCGTAATGGTGGTGGACAACGAAACAACTCACAGGAGGTGAAGGCTCCACAAATATCCCCACCTCCATGATGGAGGAGCCCAGCACATCAGCACAACGGAGAAGACTGATGCATTCGCAGCAACCTTCAGTCAGAAGTGTCGAGTGATTGATCCATCTCTGGCTACTCCAGTGTTCCCCAGCATCACTGATACCAGTCTCCAGCCAATTCGATTCACACCACACGATATCAAGAAACGGCTGGAGGCCCTGGATACTGTAAAGGCAATGGGCCCTGATCACATCCCAGCAACAGTATTGAAGACTTGTGTGACAGAACTTGCCACGCCCCTCACCAAGCTCTTCTAGTACAGTTCCAACACTGGCATCTATCCGACAAAGTGGAAAATGGCCCAGGTCTGTCCTGCAAACAAAAAGCAGGGCAAATCCAATCCATCCAATTACCGTCCAATCAGTCTAATCTCCATCATCAGTAAAGTGATGGAAGGGGTCACCAACCGTGCTATCAAATAGCACCTGCTCAGGGACACCCAGTTTGCGTTTTGCCTGGATCACCCAGCTCCTGATCTCAGTACAGCCTTGGGTCAAACCTGGATTCAAGAGCTGAATTCCAGAGGGGAGGTGAGAGTGACAGCCTTTGACATCAAGGCCATATTTGACCGAGTGTGGCATCAAGAAACCCTGGGGATGAGGGGGAGACATTCCGCTGGTTCGAGTCATACCTGGCACAAAGGAAAATGGTTGTGGTTGTGGAGGGTCAGTCATCTCAGCTCCAGGAAATTTCTGCAGGAGTCGCTCAGCGTAGTCTCCTGGGCATAAACATTTTCAACTGTTTGATTAATGACCTTCCCTCTGTCATAAGTTCTGAAGTGGGGATCTTCACCAATAATTGCACAGTGTTCAGCACCATTCGCGACTCCTCAGATACTGGAGCACTCTGTGCTCATATGCAACAAGATCTGGACAACATCCAGGCTTGGGCCTACATGTGGCAAGCAACATCCAGGCCACACAAATGCCGGACAATGATCATCACCAGTAAGAGAACACTCACCACTGGCCCTTGACATTCAACAGTATTACTATCACTGAACCCCCCACTGTCAACATCCTTATGTTTAACACTGACCAGAAACTGAACTAGACGAAACACCGGTTACAAGAGCAGTTCAGAGGCGAGGGATACTGTGGTGAGGAACTCACCTCATGACACCCCAAAGTCAAGGGTGTCTCCGAGGCACACGTCAGAAGTGGGATGGAACACTCCCCACTTGGCTGGATGGGTGCAGCTCCAACAGCACTCAAGAGACTTGACATCATCCAGGAGAAAGCAACCCGCTTGATTGGCACCACATCTACAAACATCTAATTCCTCCACCACTGCTGCTCTGTAGCAGCAGTGTGTACTGTCTACAAGGGGCACTGCAGAAATTCACCAAAGATCCTTAGGCTGCTGCTTTCAAACCCATTCACACTTCCACCTTGAAGGGCAAGGGCAGCAGGTACTTGGGAACACCACTAGCTGCAAGTTCCCATCCAAGTTATTCACAACCCTGCCTTGAAAATATACCATCGTTCCTTCACCGTCGTTGTGGAATTCCCGCCCTACCGGAATTGTGGATCATCCCACAGCAAGTGGACTGCAGTGATTCATGAAGGCAGCTCACCACCACCTTCTCAAGGGCAAATAGGGATGGGCTATCCATGATGGCCAGCCAGAGATGCACGAGTCCCACAAATGAATATAAAAAAAATTAAGGTGATTGGAGGAGAATGTCCTGGAAATGTCAGTGGTAAGTTCTTTACACAGAGAGGGGTGGGTCTGTGAAATGCACTGCCAGCAGTGGGAGAAGAGTTAGATACATTCGGGACATTTACGCAAATCTTGGATGCTGATACAATGCAGGTTGTGTGAGTTCATTTGAAATTAGGTAGGTTAAATGGTCAGCACAACATCGAGGGCCGAAGGGCCTGGATTGTGCTGTACTGTTCATGATTGATGTTCTGTTGATGTGCAGCACGGAAACAGACCCTTCCGTCCAACTCGCCCATGCCGACCAGTTTTCTTAACCTAACCTAGTTCCATTTGCCAGCACTTTGCCCATGTCCCTCTAACCCCTTCCTTATTCATACATCCATCCAAATGTGTTTTAAATTTTGTAATTGTACCAGCCTCCACCACTTCCTCTGGCAGCTCATTCCGTGCACGCACCACCCTCTGCATTCAAAAGTTGCACCTTAGGTCCCTTTTAAAAGTTTTCCCCTCTCACCCTAAACCGATTCCCTCTACTTCTGGACTCCCCCAGCCCAGGGAAAAGACCTTGCCAATTTACACTAACCATGCATCTCATGGTTTTGTAGGGGAATGGGTCTGGGTGGGTAGCTTTTCGGAGGGTCGGTGTGGACGTGTTGGGCTGAAGGCCTGTTTCCACACTTTAGAAAATCTAATCTAATCTAATCTAATATTGGGCATTGTATTTTGACTGATAAACAGAGAAATCAAGCCAAACAGAAACTTGGTCAAATCAAATTAAACAGCAATCAGCAGGTATTGGTTACAGAGAACAGTGGAAATGAAGGTCAAAGAGGTCACATAGGTTTAGTGGAACCAGTTCTAACCAGTCTGAAGATTGTCTGACAACTCAATGTCCTTTTTGTGACTGAGGGAACTTGGAACCTCGTTCATGGCCTCATTGGCCAAGGACCACGGAACATTGTGGAAGGTCCAGGATGAGGGGAATAAAAATACCCACCTGGAAGGCACACCCTCAGTGAAGGCTGACATCAAGACTTCTGGGAGAAGACAATGAAACATCCCAATAAGGCCCAGGAGAAGATCTGCCCTGACAGGGAGACCCACCTTCGTGGAAGGGAACCAGCACTCCGTCGGAGAGGAAGGAGATTCCAACGGCCCAGCTCAAACATGTGGATCATTGCAGCTAATATCCTTCCTCAGTTGGATAGAGCTATGCAGAGAGTAAATATTGGGGAATTTGGGAATTATTCACAGAGTAGTGTTAACGTTGTGAATAAAATCGAGTTGAACAGCGAATCAAATTCTGTTTCCCTTTGTCTGCATCACTGACAATACCATCGGATAAAGAATTTTTAACACTCAACCTACTCGAAGTGTCTGAAGTACGGACAGTATTTGAGACTTGCCTGAACATTCTCCCCGTGTTTGCAAGGGTTTACTCAAGGTGCTCTGGTTTCCCTCCACAGTTCAAAGATGTTTGATTGATTGGCCATGTTAAATTGCCAAGAGTGTCCAGGGAAATGCAGGCTAGGTGGATTAGCCATGAGCAATGCAAGGTTACTGAGATAGATAGGGGTGGTGGGTCTGGCTGGGATGTTCAGTGGGTTGGTGTCAACTTGATGGGCCAAGTGGCCTGTAGGGATTAAATGATTTAAATTTCTCATCATGCTCTCTGCCAAGATATTGTTAGCAACTTGGGACTGAGTAAGCTGCGAATTATTCTAAAACCATTTTGCAAGTACTCTCAGGGTGTCAACAAACTATTGTTGAATTTAACTGATTCCTGCAACTGGATACAACTCTGGATGCTGAGTGATGAAAGGGTGTATGCAAATGTTTTGACGTGTGTCAGATCTTGGTGAACAAGGATAGTGGGTTCAGCTGCCTTTTGTCCAGTCAGGCATGCTGCTCCATGTGGGCCTATCATATCCATCGTATCCAATTGTCGTGACCGCTTCGGGAGGCTCTTCACTTCCTGCTCATTCACAAGGATCATCTCCCAATTTAATAAATCCTAATTCTCCACATAAAACCTTTCCATCTCTTGGGGTAAGACAGTGAGAATTCAACTCCCTATTTATTACATGGTCCTGCAGGCCATCATTTGTGTGTTCAATAACAAGACCAACTGAAATGTTTACCTGCAGCTATTCAAGGGCAGAGCTGTCAGCTGGACAGCTGCCCCGTTACCATCCCAAATAGCGCCTTCACTTGGTTATCTCAACTCCAGTAACTGAAGTCTACACAGAGATTAACCTGCTTTTCAATAAGCTCTTTTTCGTTGACTCTCTTAACCCTCCTCTGCCGTCACACAGTTCCTGTTAGAGGGCTCTCTGTGTTGTGTTATTTTCCATGAGTTCCTGGCTGAACTGTTGTACCACAATCTAAAACAGCTCTGTATGCAGATAGGATTTGTACAATGTTGCACCATGACAGCTGTCTGTTCTTTGCCTTTCTCAATAATACAGACCTATTTCCTTAATGCTTTGATCACCTGATATTTCTGCTGTAATTGTTTTAGAAATATTTCAGCATTCTCCACAACCTTTGTAACCTCATTAGCTTTCTGAACACGATGGTCTACTTTCTTAACCGATAGAAACATCTCTTTGTTAGAAACATCTCACGAGTGGGTTTGGTATTGTCAGCGGTGTTTACTTATATCTCTAAATTTCATCATTGGTTTACGTTTACTTAATAATGAAATGACAGTTTCCCTAATAATCTATTACTTAGCCATCCTGTATCTCTCACATGATCATAAATGTATTTACCAATCACAGCATACTGTTATATTAAATGTGCTTACCTGTGACTTATTTACATGTATGTCCACGTACTCTTAACACGCACAATGATCTTTAGCAGTTCTCCAAACTTTGTTCATCACTGTCTTTGTTTATATTTGTCTCAAGTGTACCATATCAATAAACAGGCTTGCAGTCAGGTTTTTGCTAAAGAATGTTGCTTTAGTTCTGTTTGTGCCATACAGGAACATATTTGAAGACATGATGAATGTTTCAGAGTCATACATTTGGCGCGAAATGCAGGTATTCCCCACCAATTCGGGTCTGCTGAATAAGGCTTACACTCAGATATGTTTTTCACAGATTTGCATAACCTGCATGGGGAATATCATAAACAGATGTCAGTTGGGTCTATGCTGCATTACTTTCCACCCAGTGTATATTATACAGGTGAAGGGCACGAATGGAATGTAGTAATGAAATGAATTTAGTTTGATCACCTAAATAACTTAGCCTTTTGTGAAATTTTGCCAATTCATGATTAGGTCAAAGGGGTATTTAACTGCAGTCTTCAGCTGCCCTCGGAATTTATTCTGGGTCATGACATATATACATGTGTTGCTGCAGGTACTGAGGAGCTGAAGCATATTGGCGATGGATTCCAGGTAATAAAGGGGATCTGTGACAGAGTAAGAATATGCCTTTTCAATTCGCTGATAAATGTAAAATACAAGCTGGGTCACCCATAACGTTATAAAGCTTCCAGATATACTGAAGAGTAATATGATGGATTTCCTTCGCATCTCCATTTCTGGATCCTTGCTATTCTCTCCATTGAGCTGGCCACGCAGTGCCCTGCGGACTTTACTTGCTATTAAAATACGTCTGACAGTCAGAATGTTGAGGAGTAACATGATTAAGAATGGCACAAAAACAATGAAAATGGAATAAAAGATGACAAAACCAGACCATACAGTCGAAATGATGAAGCTGGCTTTTGGAATGCAATACCAGGGAATATTATCAATTGCGTACAGAGGTTCATATCTGAAATACCAGGCGACAGATACTAAACAACCCGAAACAGTCACTGTCCCTATTACAACAGGTGCCATTTTCTTTGTATAATACTTTGCTTTCAATTTATCACAACATATGGCCATAAACCGATCGAAAGTAAAAGCAACTGTGAGCCAAACGGAAATCTCTGTTGATGTGAAAACGAGCGCATAAATAAAGCTACACACCGGAGTAATGAACAGGAATGAACCATAGAAATACATCTGACCAATCCTGTAGAATATTGGTTCGGCAATAACGACCAGGAGATCGGCTGCTGCCATTGCAACCAAGTAGCAAGAAATACATTTGGAGAGGCCACACTTGCTTCGAGACAGAATAATAATCACCAACATATTAGCTTGAAGAGAGAAAAAGGAAAACAAACATAAAAATGTTTCCAGGCAATACCTCAGCAAATAGTTTCAGAGGATGCAGAATGGCACATCTAATCCTCCGGGTACAGGATGCATTCAAAACTGATTTTTTGAATAAAAGCACACTCTTAGGTGATTACATTAAAGATAATTATCATCAATGTGGATATAAATCAATAAAGTGAGTAAACTTAGTACAATTTTCGCATGATTCACTAAAATATCGCACTCAGAGAATACTGGAAATTTGTTATATTGAATATTTTCATAGATCATTGCATTAATAGAAATAATTGAAAGAATTGGGCAGCATTCCTCTCCAGGAAGTATTACACAATGATAGGAAGCTATTTTGAAATCCGTTTACAATGTTAAAAGACAGAACTCTACAATTAATGATCATCAGTGCAATCCTATGATGTCTGACACACTGATAACCAAAACAGTGCATCATTCCAATTGACACACTTGAAAGTGAGGTAACCAAAGACTTAAAAATGTTTAATTTCACAGCCAGTTGGCAAGTGTTATCCTCAGTTAGATAGAGGGGGATATCTGGAAAGGACAGCAGATAATTCCATTCATTGGTCAATCTGTGAAGTAATTTTCGGTAATGGATATAACATTTCAGAACAGTCATAGCTTATAAATACATTGCTGTACCGGTTTATTTTGGGCATGCTATCTCAATCCAACACAAAGAGAATGAACTATCTCAAGATTTGGCATTGAAACTACAATTTGTGAATAAAACTTTGAAATAGCTTAGCTTCACGAGATGAAGCCATTTCTGACCATCATTATTTCATGCATTTTCTGAGCTAATATCTCATCTTAATACAGCAAGTGGAGGGAATATTCCAGGAAGTTCACAAAAGTTGGATACAAAAGACTTTTAATTCATTAATTTCATTACTGCAATACAATAGCAGAGTTTTGGCACTTTATTATACCACAAGATAGACCAGAAGACATGGCCATGCAAAACTCATATAGAATAACAGAAGTACGATTGTATAATCGCGCAGTAAACTCCGATTCACAGCAGTAATATGAGATAGTGGCTCACCAGTAACTCCAAACGCCGCAAGAATTGGATAGTAAACACGTTCTACCTGAATTATTACAGAATGGGCATATCCCATTTCTGTGTTCAGAAGTGATTTCTGTTTGTCTGGAAATGATAGCTTCTGAAAATACTCTGTTGTAAGATCTCTGAATGGGCCCTCATTTATATGATGGGTAAGTCTCCACTGGGACAGTTCTCCTTCGGATTACTGCAATCAAATGTAGAGAAAAAAAATAAATTACGTCAGTATTATTGAATTCTTTCTAAAAAATATTTTGGACGACTCAGAAATACTTCAAAATGCAAGACATTGCCTTAAACAGAAAATAGCATGATGAGTAGCATTCATTTTCTGAAAGTTGTTTTCACCTTGCTCACACATGCTGACATTTTCACTGACGTTTCTGGCTTTGGGTGAAACAAAAATCCCACGACTCCACAATCAGACATGTTTTATTCTATTCATGGAACTTTGCAGTTCGAATCTACATTTTTAAATAGTGCAGCTGAAGCTCACTTTTGGATGAGTGGCAGAAAGTATTTGGCTGTTTTTACAGGACGGAATGTCACATAATCATGAAGAACATCAGTAACCTATTTGCACTTTAAGCTTGCTCTGTCATTCCATATGATCACGCTTTATCTTCGACCAGAACTCAATCTTTCAGCAATGCAGCTCTCATCCTTGAGGACACATTCACCACACTTGGACTCAGAACCAAATCAAATCAGCCTCCCTCTGTCTGTATTCATAACACAGTAAAGTGAGAATATCCATGTACCTTAAAAATTAACCACAAGGCTTCCGAGTCAGACTAACTGAATGTTCAGTCCTAAACTTTGAGAATAGATGATACTCGACACCAGATAACCGGCTGAAATGGAAAACTTAAACCCAATAACATTTGTTCTCAGATCACATTCTCACACAGAAGATATACAGACAAGCACAATTAAAGAATCCTTTTCTTAATGTGGAAAATGTCATCTCTTAAACAAGAACAGATATTACTCAAGAAACTCAGAGGGTCTGTCAGCGTCAATGGGGAAGATGAAACATTAATGTTTTGAAGTAAAAGACTAGGCCCACTAAAGATCAAAGAAGACAAGTTGAGCCACAGGAAGTGGGAGAGATCCTCAATGAACACTTTGTGTTGGTAATCACTGAGAAGGACATGACTGATGTTGAGATCAGGGATGATTACGAGAGTACTCGAGAACATGTCAATGTATTGAAGGAGGAGGTTTGAGGTATCCGAAATTGCATTAAGGTCAGTCAATCCTGTGGGCCTGATGGAATCTATCTAAGGTTACTATGAAAGGCATGGGAAGACATAGTTGACATTAGCGGATATTTTCACATCCTCCTTGACCACAGGTGAGGTTCCAGAGAATTGGAGATTAGCCGATATTGTTCCCTTGGAAGCAGGGATAATCCAGGAAATTATAGGCCGGTGAGCCTGACATCTGTGGTGGGGAAGCTCTTGGAGAAGATACTGAGGGGAAAGATATACACACATTTGGAAGAAAATGGGCTAGTTAGTGACAGGCGGCATGGTTTTTCATGGGGAAGATCATCTGACACCAATCTGAATTTTTTGAAGGAGTGACAAATGTAATTAATGAGGGAAGCATTGTGGTTTCAGATTATATGGACTTTAGTAGAGCATTTGGTATAGTCCCACATGGCAGACTGGTATAAAATCTAAAATTGTTTGTGATTTGGGGTGGGCTGGACAGATAGAGACAAAACTGATTTGATCATAGAAGAATGAGGGTAACAATGGATAGGTGATTTTTCAGAATGTAGACAGGTAACTAATAGTGTTGAACTGGGATCAGTGTTAGGTACTCTGTTTGTGGTATCTATACATGATTTGCAGGAAAATGCTCTGATTTGTAAGTTTACAGATGACATGAAAATTGATGGAGATGCTAATACTGCCAATTGTGAAAGGATGCAACAGGATGAGAGACTTCTGCACAGTTAAGGCAGATGGAGTTTAACCCAAACAAATGATGGTGATGTATTTTTGAGGACCATATTGAAGTGTGAATTATTCAGTAAAAGACAAAATCCTTCGGAACATTAACATACAGACAGATCTGAGCGGGCAGATCCACATTTCCCTAAATGTGGTAATACAGATGGCCAAGGTAATTAAGAATGCAAATGGCATGTTGCCTTCCTTGGCAGTACATTGGAGTGAAAAGGTTGGCAAACAGTGTTGCAGATCTCTAACACCCTTCTGAGGCTGCATTTGGAGTATTGTGTGCAGTTTTAGTTGCCGCACTACCAGAAGGACGTGGAAACTTTGGAGAGAGAGTAGAGAAGGTTCACCAGAATGTTGCTTGGTCTCAAGGGCATTGGGTATGAAAAAAGGTGAGAAAGAATGGAATTGTTTTCACTGGGAAGATGGCAGCTGAAAGGAGACTTGATAGAAGTCCACAAAATTATGAGAAGCAGAGATGGGGTAGATAGTCAGAGGCTATTCCCAGCTTTGATGTTTCAACTACAACGGCGGTGGGGGGGAGGGGCACAGGTTCAAGGTTAGACAGGGAAAGGTTTAAGGAAGATGTGTGAGGGAAGTTTTTCACGCAGAGTTTGGTAGGAGCCTGGAACACACTGCTGGAAGAGGTGGTTGATGCAGGTTTGTTGGCGACATATCTGAGGTATTTAGATGGTTGCATGAATAGGGAGGGAATAGAGGGATACAGACTGAATAAGAGCAGAAAGTTTATTTTTTAATTTAGATAGAGCATGATGGCACAGGCTTGAGGGATGAAAGGCCTGTTCCTGTGATATACTTCTCTTTGGTCTTTGCCATCTTTTCCAGCTCTTTCAGATGAAAAAGTAGTAATGCGAACAGCTTTGTTTCTTTTCTCTGAATTTTCAGTTGGATATTTGGGAGGGAACTCTCATACCTTTATACTGTAGAAACAACAGCCCAATCCTTCTCTCAGAAATCCCCAGACCAAAACAGTTTTTACAAAGTACCACTCCTGCCTTTGTCTGATCAATCTGTTTTCTTCCCAGCTTGGTGACATCATTTCCTTCTTAGTGTCCAAACACCTGCTCTCTTATTCAACACACTCCCACTTCAAAGTAAAAGAATTGACAAGGAACAACCTGCAACTAACGTTCAGGCCTGGCCTCAAAAACAAAATAGATCTTGCTTGTTTTTTTTCCTTAACACAAGCTGCTACTCACATTCCAAAGGTCACCTTGCATCTCTCAGCACACAGCTCACAACTCTGAATCAAAATTTAAACAAAATTAAATGGTGAGAAATCTGTGCGGTTCTAACAGCAAACTTTATCACTCTGTCCTTTTCAATATTATGTTGCTCGCTTGCCCTTAAATGTATCAAATTTCAGATTAACACAACTCTTTCATTAAAGGAATTTAGATTCACGTCAATTCTACCGAGCAATCCCTTATTCTGAGACTGTTGTGACTTACTTCTGAATGTCACCCATCAACCTGTATCCCCCGGACAGTCAAACGTCCTGGTGGAACTAATTCTAATTAGATATTCAATATGATAGGAACCATTCTTAAGGCTATGCATTATTTCAAATCACAGGCTAGATAATCGCCTCAATGATACCCATTTGGGGTTCCACATGGACAATTCAATCCTGACTCCATTACAAACTTAACCATTGAACAATACAGAACAGGGAGAGGCCATTCAGTCCACAAAGTGTCTGCCAATCATGATGCTACTTTGAATTAATCCCATGTCTGTACATATACACTGTATCCTCACTTCCCTGCCTGATTATGTCTGTGTCTAAATGCCTCGTAAACCTTGCTATCATATCTTTTCCTACTATGGAAGTTATTATGGCAGGAACGTAGTTAACTTAGCGTTGCAATTTACGCCCGGGATCATGTTACAGGGCTCCAGTAACAGATAATGGTAGTGCATTGTAATAGGTTAGTTAATGCTGAAGATGATGGTGCTGTAATGTGAAAGGTTAAATATGATGGAAGGAAACAGTGTGGCAGACGATGATTAGTTTAGAAAGATAAAGCAGGCCAGCATGATTAATGTGCTAATGTTATCCAATAAGCGCGGGATCAACAAATTGTATTATCTGGAGGAGAACAAAGAAATTGTGGGGAGTCAGGAAAGCCATTTTGCTCGCTCTCCCAGTTTTGATTTTGCAAGATTGAAGTTTAATTTCGTGAAGGATTTTCTGCGTCTCCTGGTGACCTTTCACAGAATATGGAGTAATTCTTCCACAACAAATTTGGCACCGCATATGGGACTGGAAAGTGACCTTTTTCTCTGAAAAGAGGCTGCAGCTGAGTGTTTCCCAGTTGATCCAAGAACACCCCTGAGATAGACAGAATAAAAGGGTTGACCATTCATAAACAGAGAAAGAGTAAACAATTTGCTGTGAATTTGGAATATATTCTGTCAAATAAGGGAGGTTCCTGGGACACAGAAGTGCAAAGAAAGCTGCTGGTTGGTCTCTCTGATCCATAGGACCAGAAGGTGGATGGTAAATCAAAATTTGAGGAGATGCAAAGGATTGTTCAGTAAAACTGCACGGGGAAGGGGGGTGGGAAACGTGGTGAGTTGTATAGATTAAAATGATTGAGACAAAATTGCACATTTAATTTAAGGTGTATTTAATTTTCTGTGGATACTGTCCAGTCTTTAAAGATATAGATATCAATTTTATATTTATTGATTGGAGCCTAAACGGACTGAAAATGGTAAGGATTGCTTTATTGTTGGTGATAGTAAAATTCCATGTGACAGTAATAACAATTCCACGTGTTGTTAGTCAGTCCCTGTGGTTACTGCGTCACGAGTCACACGCGGGTTTCGCCGATTGCGTGGCGGTCTCCTTGGGCAGGGCTGTGTAGTGTTAGCACTTTTTCTGTGGATATGAAATTGAAAGCCGGTAGATTGGTAGTTGTTGATTAAAAGTAAAATAGTGGAGAATAGTCTTCATATTGAAGTTTTAGACAAGGCCTGTACGATAATTAGATTGTAATTTTAGAAATGTTTAGGCAAGGCTCTGAGAGAGACAGAGAGAGATGTTGGCTCAGTGCTGAGCTCCTGGCTGATTGCAGATAAGTTTTGTGTGTGTTTCTGAAAGAGAGTAAAAGAGAGAGAAACTTTGCCTCAGTGCTGAGCTCCTGGCTGATTGCAGGAATGTTCTGTTTGTGTGTTTCTGTGGGAGAGAAAGAGAGACTTTATAGTTTAACAATTGTGATCTGATTTGTATGAAGAATTGTTTGTTGGTGATTGGTGTTTTGTTTCCCTGGAGCTCGAGATCTGGGGGTGTTTAGATTTTATTCTGCACTGGAGGAATTTAAGAGTTTCTTTAAAGAGTTTTTGTTTCGAATGACCGTCAATGATTATTGCATCCTGCGATGCAGTCCTAGGATAGTTTAGACAGACTGACCAAGGATAGATTATTTCTACTAATTAGCTGAGACTGAGGAAGTTTATGGACTGTTTGATTGATAGGGGATGATTGTGAGTTGTAGAGTTACGGAATATTTATAATAGGTGCTAACAGACTTGCAAGGTATAAGGGAGTGATTTGTGAGATAATACATTAGCTGGACTGAAATATATGTCATGGTGGATAGTGACCGCAATTGAAATGCTGGATAAGAAATTTCCAGTTGCAAAGAATGATTTTGTAAAAATTTCTGGGAAATGGGAAAGAACTGAGGATTTATTAACTAAATGGCCGAAAGATGATACTTTTGATGTAAACATGTGTGATGAAATTGAAGGTTTAATTAAGAATTACAGACCTGAGAATAAATCATAAAAGAAAAAGAAATTTTACACTGTTTGGAATTGTAGGGGAGGATTGAGAAACACTTTGCAGACACCTGGTTACTGACCAAGGGACTCCAGAGAGCGGAACGGGCAGCTTTTGGAAGCAAAGACTTTGGAAGAGGAAATCTCCAAGTGGTCGGTGCAGAACAAAGAGCCCTCTGTGTTTCACACAGTTCTGTCCCTGTCCCGAGAGTGTCTGATGGGCACATTATGGGGCGGATTTTTTTTTCTCTGCATACACTTTTGTCTGAAAGTGTTGAGGATTTTTTTTGAACTGGAGGCCTCTGACCAGCGGTGTGCCACAACTGGTAAAGCCGGGTACAACCACCACATTTGAAAGGGACCTGAATGGGGAGATGTATTCAAAGGGTTTAAGATGTATAAGAGGCAAATGCTGACAAATGGGACTGCATCAGTTGAGGGTATATGGTCAGTATGAACAAGTTGGACTGTAGAGCCTCTCTCCATGTTGTGAGACCTAGAACGAAGAACATAGAACATTTTTTTACAGCGCAGTACAGGCCCTTTGGTTCTCGATGTTGCACCGACCTGTCATACCAATCTGAAGCCCATCTAATCCACACTAATCCATGTACGTCTATTTGCTTGTCCAATGATGACTTAAATGTAATTAATGTTGGTGAATCTACTACCATTGCAGGCAAAGCATTCCATACCCTTACTACACTCTGAGCACTACCCTGACTGCTCTATGACTTAATCTCTCCAAGCCAGGGATTATTCTGGTAAACCTTCTCTGAACTGCCTTCAATAAAATCAGATCTTTACTGAAATAAAGAGACAGAAACTATTCACAGTATTCGGTATGTGGTCTTAACAGCACCTTGTACATTTGCAGTAAGACCTCTCTATTCTTGTACTTTTGACGCACTTGAAAGAATGACCAACATTCCATGAGCTTCCTGATTCCCTGTTGTACCTGAGTGTGAGCTTTCTGTGCTTCATGTACACGTCACACCAAGTCCTGTTGGGTTACAGCTTCCTGCAGGTTTTTATTTCTCCATTTGAATAATTATTCTGTTCTTTAATCCTCTGTCTGAAATTGACCATGTCCCATTTTCCCAAAATATAGGCCACTGCCAACTTACTGCTCTTTTCTTTAACGAATCAATTTTATCTCTGCCTCTCACAACCTGCCTTTCCAACTTCATTGTGGGTTGTTTGAAAATTTGGCTGCAATAAATTCACTTTCCTCTTCAAATCCATCTTACAAATTTATCATCAAACAATAAATTATCGACAAACCTGTTCTGTATTTTGAGACTTAACAATACAGACATGAATTTACTTCCTATTGGATTCCTTTAAAATATTTGATATCACTTCCTTCAGAGGCGAATGTAAATGACAACGTGTGTTCCCCAAAATCCACCTCAGCAGATTTGTCATCACACAATCAGATTTTCTAAATATGACGTGGTTTTCCACTGACTTATCCATGATGCTTAATCTTTATTTATCCACTGCCTCACCTTTGTGATTGATACATGTTTATCTATGCGGCTTATTTATTTATTTTCAATCATGTAATTATCATTCCTTATTTACTTATTTTCAAACAGTGAGAATTGTTGCCCTGAATTATGTTTTTTTTTAGATTAGACTTACAGTATGGAAACAGGCCCTTCGGCCCAACAAGTCCACACCGACCCGCCGAAGCGCAACCCACCCATACCCCTACATTTACCCCTTACCTAACACTACGGGCAATTTAGCATGGCCAATTCACCTGACCCGCACATCTTCGTGACTGTGGGAGGAAACCGAAGCACCCGGAGGAAACCCACGCAGACACGGGGAGAACGTGCAAAATCCACACAGTCAGTCGCCTGAGTCGGGAATTGAACCCGGGTCTACAGGCGCTGTGAGGCAGCAGTGCTAACCACTGCTGTTCTTTCAAGTGTTGTCATCATTGATGTCAGGTGGCATGTCTGTCAATTTAAACCTTGCTTTCTTTTTTAAAATGTGCAAATCTTTGATCCGAAGAAATGACAACTTTATTTTTTTTTAAAAAACATGCAAACTACCTTAATTATTTCCTCCATGCTTTTTGACAATAAAACCCAACATGGACCAGGTCAATGTTCTTATCTATTGTGGGACAAAACCGATTTGATTCAAAGTGGTTAACTCCAACTGTTTGTTCATTGACTGGAATTCATGTCTGACTCACTGAAATTAACTGTGTCCTGGGGGAGCTGGGAGCTGCTCCATCAGTTGCTTATTAAGGGATTCCCTTCAATTGTTTATCACAGAATGACAGCAGGAGCAATATCTCTGCAGCAATCAGAGATCAGCACAACTGTAGATATGGAGCGATGGTATTGGTATCGGAGAACATTAGAGTGGAATATCACAGCAATTAGTGACAATCAGAGGGAAGAGGATTGGAATAATCCAGAGATGGGAAGGAGTATCTCTAGCTGGCATTACCTCCTTTACAGCGGTTATGATTGGTTTACATTATTCAATCGAATGGAGGCCGCACTTCAGATTTTTGCTTATGTTTACTTTCCCATACTTGGTATTGTTGGTGTCCCTGGTAAGTCTGTGCCTCACGATGAGTTCAGTAAACCATGTTGAACAAATTATCAGATCTTACCATTTATGGTGCCACCCTTGTTGATGTGCTTGTTCTTTGCAATTCCATGTACCTGAGTGTTCACAGTGAAAATGCAGTTAATCTGTCCACTTTCTAGTCATTGTTTCTTTTATTTTAGAGAAATCCAAGTGTTCGATATTTTAAACATGATTCATTGCTGTCTGCTTGCTGCCTTTATCCTCAATTTTACCTGGTTCACCTCACTTTCATTTCCATGTCCACCCTGCCACCTTCCTCCATTACTGCTCTTTCATTTAATAGATTTGTACCTTCCCTCACACTCACTGCCTATCTCTAATCTGTTCTTTGCTTTTGTTTACCCTGGGACAGTCTGTAAATGTTGTGACTGCATTATGACCACTCTTTATTCCTCTGAAAGTGGGAATGATCTGTTTCTCTCAGTGCTCACCCATTCACCCCTAAACACATATCATTGAACAGTCAAACATCTCTCTCTCTGTTGCAGAACATTTTGTACTGAGAAAATGTCTTAGTTTTATTCCTCTCTCGCACTCTCACCCTCTCCCTCTCCATGCAGTGACCTTTGACCATGACATGATGTTAAACTACTCTTCCTTCATATTCTTTGCCTCTGTGACCAAATGTTTAAATCAGGTTCTTCTTCCAACCCTTCACTCGCCACCAATACTCTCACTCCACTTTGTCTCCTCCATCTGGCCTTTTGCTGTCACTCAAATCAGATTTTCTTCTTTTGAGGATTCTCTATGTTGTATTAGCCACCTACATTTACCCCTGCCCCACCAGCTGATGCCTCTCTCCCTCTGAACTGACTGCATTCCGTGCTCTCAGGCTCATTCTCAGTCTCTGTGGGTCATCTCCACTGAGTTGCTGAATGTTTCCCCTTTCCCTTACCCCATCCTTCTCTCCAGCATATAATCTGTCTTTTCCTGGCTAATACAAGTTCTGATGGAGGATCACTGGATTTGAAACATTACCTTCACTTTCTCTCTACAGATGTTGCCAAACCTGCCCAGTTTCTCCAGCAATTCCTGCTTTTCCTGACAGAAAGTTATTGCTTTCCCGGTCACACTCTTGTCGAGATGTTAGTGTTGGTCATACATCTCCTGGTCTGATTCTACAGACTTGCTGACTATTTCCCCCAGGACTCGACTTTCATGTTAGTGTCTGACCCGGGTTTGTACAGCTCTTTGTAAATCAGAGACAGGGAATTTTAGTAACATATTTCCAAGTCAGGACGGTGAGTTGCTCGGGAGAAACATTCAAAGAGAGGGGTTCACAAATATATGCTGCCCTTGTGTTTTTAGCTGGGAAGTGGTCATGGTGCTGTCTCAGGACCTTGCCGAATTTCTGCAATGCATCTTTTAACTGGAACACACTGCTGCTACTGAATGTTGATAGTGGAGGGAGTGGATACCTGTGGATGTGGAGCAATCAAGTGGGCCCCTTTCTCCTGGATGGTGTCAAGCTTCTTGAGGATTGTTGGAGCTGCGTCCATCCAGGCAAGTGGGGAGTATTCCATCATACTCCAGATTAGTTGTAGATTTTGGACAGGCTTTGGGGAGTCAGGAAGGGAATTACTCACTGCAGTAATCCAAGCATCTGCCCTGCTCTTGTAGCCACTGTGTTTATGTGGTGAGCCCACAATGTTGATCCAGCTACTGGAACATCATTGAATGTCAAGCAGCAGGAGTTCTGATCACTGTTTCCAAAATGCTCCCTTACTGAAAGGTCCATCAGAGTGATATCTGAGCTTTACCCATACTGCCTCAGTGGATGAGCCTGCACTCCGTCCTGAGTGCAGAGTGACATCATTCTCCCTGATCAGAAATGGAATTCCTCTGTGTCTTCTACCTCCCTCTCTAATTCGTCTAAAACAACAAAACCCTAGAATGCTGAGCTGACAGTCCTGCCCCTCCCTCAACCAACTCCAGTATTGGCCCCTATATCATAGTCCCATATACTGATCCAGGCTCGAAGCTCATCTGCTTTACCTGTAATGCTCCCTGTGTTAAAATAACTTTAGTTCATCAGTCCCATCGTGTTCATTTACCTGTCTCTGCCTGCCCTTCCTTTCTGATTTCCTGGTCCTAGCATCTCCCTTCTCCCCAATCCTTCCATTTCCTGACCTGCTGTTCTGGTTCCTCGCCCCCTGCCACTCTCGTTGAATCCCTCCTGAGTGGCACTGGCGAACCTCCCTGTAACGATATTGGTTCCCTTCCAGTTTAGGTACAACCTATCCTTCTTGTACAGGTCAGCCCTGCCACAGAAGAGGTCCCAATGATCAAAGAACCTGAAACCCTGCCCCCTGAACCAGCTCCTTAGCCACACATTCCTCTATCCGATCTTGTATTCCCGGCCTCACTAGCATGTAGCACTAGGAATAACTCATGCATGACTACCCTCAAGGTCATGCTTTTCAGTCTCTTTCCAAACTCCCTGTACTCCCTCCTCAGGACCCCACCCCTCTTCCTACCTGTCTGCACAGTGACTCTGGCTGCTGACCGTCCACTTTAAGCATGTCATACAGCCACACATAGACCCTGTCACACCAGCCTGGAGTCTCCAACACAGCCAGAAAAATGACTGTTTGTGCCCCAAACTAGCAAGTACCTTCCAACTATCACTCACTTGGACTCTGCCCGCCCCTGGTTCGCAGTTGTAGTGCCCCAGGCCTGGCTGCTGCTGTTATCCTCCCCTCGAAAGGCTATCCCTCCCAACAGTATCCAAAACAGTAAACCTGTTAGAGAGGGGATTAGCCACAGGAGACTGGTGCACCACCTGCCTTCCTCTCCTGGAGGGTGAGGTATGACTCCAACCAGGAGAAAGGGAGGACAGCAGATGCTGGAGATCAGATTCGAGATTGTGGTGCTGGAAAAGCACAGTAGGTCAGGCAGCATCCGAGAAGCAGGAGAATCGATGTTTTAGGCATAAGCCAAAGCAATCTCGACCAAGACTCCAACCAGCGGTTAATGTGCCCCATGATACCCATTGGCTCCTGTTCAGCCAAGATTCCTTTGATCCCACACTCATTCAGATGCAGCCTTGATGTTATGAGCCGTTCCTCTCTCCCCACCTCTGGAATTCTTTATCCATGTTTTAACAAAGGTTCGGATGAGTTCCTGACCTAATGGCCCTGGAGGAAACCAAACTGGGCGTCACTGAGCAGCTTATTGCTGAGCAGATGCTGCTTGATAGAAGCTTCCATCACTTTGATGATGCAGAGGAGACTGATGGGGCACTATTTGGCTGGGTTGGATTTATCCTGCCTTTTGTATACCTTGGCAATTTTTGATCGCAGTGTGATGGCTCCACTGGAACAGACTGACTCGGGGAGGAGCATGTTCTGGAACACAAGTCTTCAGTCGGATTGAAGTTACTAGATTAATTTCGGATAACTGGTCAGCATGGGCGAGTTGGACCAGAGTGTCCATTTCCATGCTGTATGTCTGTGTGACTCTCTGACTCTGAACATTGTCAGAGCCCACAGCCTTTACACTATCCAGTGCCTCCCACATTTTCTTGATATGACGTGGAGTGAATCAAATTGGCTGAAGACTGGTCCCTGTGATGTTAGTGCCCACTGGAGGTGGCTGAGATGTATTACCCGCTACCAATCTGGCTGAAGGTTGCTGCAAATGCTTCAGTCTTATCTTTGTCCCTGATGTGTTGGACTCTTCCATCATTGAGGATAAGGATACTTGTGCAGCCTCTTCCTCCAATGAGTTTGTAAAAACTTGTCCCTGACATTTCACAACTGGACACAGCAGGACTGCTTAGTAAAGCTTAGATCTGGACCATTTGTTGTGGCATCCCTTAACTCTGCCCATCACTTGCTGCTTGTGCTGTTTGTGAAGCAAGTAGTCCTGTTTGGTAGCTTGACATGGTGACACCTCAAGCCTGGTGCTGTTCCTGGCATGCTCTCCTACATTCTCCATTGAGTCTGGGAAATCTCCTGACTTAATGGGAATGGTCAACTGGGAATCTGCTGGATGAGCTTGTAGATTGCACTGCAGTGCAGTTCTGCTTTAGTACCTCATGGATGTCTAGTCTTCAGTTGTTGGTCTTTTCAAATTCTGTCACATTTTCTCTGTCGAAGTGGTTTTTGTCGCTTATCATCCGCTCATTCTCATCACTGATTAATCGAGTCTCCCATTTTGCACTCACTATTCCTGCTAATGTTTCTCTTCATTTTTCACTCTGCGAACTTGTTCTGCTGATTTACTTCCAGATTCCCATTTTCCACATCTGAACTCGAATGCTGATCCATGCAAATCTCCTACTGATTCCTCACACTGTTTCTGTTTCCTTCCCTTTCTGTCTCTCCGTCTCTGCTGATGATCCTGTGAAGCTCCTATTTCACTGTTGATCCCATGTGCTGATGTAACTTGTTGTCTCTCGTTCTACACGTAATCCCTTTGCTGACCTTCTTGTTGGCCTTTCACTGTGCACTCCCTTTCTCTACTGACATTCATTTGGTCTCACTGTGCATTCACTTTCCACACTGACGTTTCACTTGACTCACATCACACTTAATCTTTCTGCTGATGTTACTCTTGGTCACTTATTCTCTGTGCTGTCTCACCACTGATGTTCATCTTGATGTCTCACTCTATGTTCACTCTCACTCTCTCTGTTGATAATCCTGTTCGTCTCTCACTTGACATTCAGTGCCTTTGGATAAAGTTCCTAAAATATATGTTTGTGTCTGTCCCTTTCACTGCTGGGTTTGGAGCTGTTCAGAATCACACGATTCTCTCCCTCTGCTCTGAAATAAGGTGTGGAATATGCACCTGCTCAGTATCTTTCATGTGCAACTAACCCACTTGTTCTTCTCTAATTCTTGACCTTATTCTGGTGCCCCCATGGATCTTCTTTCCAGTCTCGATGTGCTGCCTCTCTCGATGCTCAGCACACATTCCAGATTTCCCTTTCAATAAATGCCAGCTTTGTTCCTGCATCCCTGCTGCTCTGTCTGAGCCCATCTGTCTTGCTTTGCTGCCTGGTACTGCATCATTTGGATGACTCTGCTGATCTCAGGAAAGCAACGATTGAATGGAGACTGACACCCGTGCAAGTTCATGCATTGCATTTCATAATTCTTATTTATTTTATTGAAGTCCAGTGTCAACAGAATGGCAAGCCTTGTCCCTATATTAACAATGTGATACACTGTAACTGATACAATCAGTTTTATACAATAGCACATTTGCAAATCTCTGTCCAGGTCCCAATAACACGGTGTCTTTGCTCACATTCTAATGTCTCTGTTTGTTTCCCTTGCACAGTTAACATGATAGCTGTTGTGATCCTAACCCGGGGAAGATGTGGCCTCTCCAAATGTGTTTCTCGATACTTGGTGGCCATGGCAGTGGCAGACCTTCTGGTTATTATCCTGGACGTGATACTGCAGCATATTCCACGGACTTTTCACGAAGAATTTTATCACCTGCGGTACTCCATTCATGTGTGTAATATTCATGCAGTCCTGAGTTATGCAGCCACTGATTGTTCTGTCTGGTTCACTGTGGCTTTTACTTTTGATCGATTTGTGGCAATTTGCTGTCAGAAGTTGAAAAGTAGATATTGTACTGAGAGAACTGCAGCTGTGGTGCTGGGAACAGTGACTGCCCTCAGTTGTATAAAGAACATTCCCTGGTATTTTATGTTCACAGATCAATATACTTTCGCGATCTTTAGTGCATTTTGTCATTTCAGGGACATGAATGAGAGATCACATTTCTGGATAGAGTTTCAGTTCCTTCACCATCTTGTGACCCCTGGGATCCCATTCATTCTGATCCTGCTGCTAAATATTTTCACTGTCAGACACATTATCAGGAGCAGCAGAGCACGGAGACGACTCCGGGTTCAGGGCAGTGGGGAATGTCCCAAAGATCCAGAGTTGGCCAGTCGAAGGAAATCTATTATTTTAATGTTTGCACTCTCTGCAAATTTCATCCTTTTATGGTCAATTTATATGGTGTATTCCATATGGTATAGAATGTTGAAATTTGGAAATGTGATGTATTATCTACACAATTTTGTTGACATATTGGGTTCGATGTTGCAGCTCCTGAGCTGCTGCACAAACACTTTTATTTATGCTGTGACCCAGACCAAGTTCAGGGAGCAGCTGAAAAAAATGTTTATTTGTTCATTTACGTCAGTTCTTCAGATCAGTAAATAATAAAATCTTCAGCCAGAAGGGAATCTGGCAACATTGTATTTAATTTCACATCTCCAGCTCATCAATGGTCCTGTAGCTCTGTCCTAAACCGTGTCGTGTGTTCTTCTGCCCTCATTATAATTCACTGTGGTAAAGGAGTGGAACCAGCACAGGTGGCCTTGTAAGTCTGGGCAATAACATTCAATGCAGAGAAAATGGTTCCTTCCATTCCAAAAAAGGGAGGGTACAGTATTCGCAAAAATGCCAGTTGGAAGATTTGTTGCGTGATCCATATGTACTAAGGCTTCCCGCCCCCCCCCACCCCCTTTTTTTGTACACAGAAGGAAATTACATCTTAACTTGCCAATTTAATACAGTAACTCACTCTCAAACCTTTTATTCGCACTGAACAGCTACCTGCAACTTTCTTTCTGTTCAGAACCTATCTTTACTCTGGTGATGTGACTTTTTTTCCAGAAAGTTAAATTTTCCCATATTTCTTGTGTTTCATTTTTTTTACAACAGAATCTTTAAAACTTGCTCAGTGACATTGAGCTCTCGGAATTCGAGTTAGAAGTAACTGGGACAGAGATTGTTGACTTGCTCTGTCAGTGTTTCTACAGCAGCAGTGCTCACCAGGTCCTTTCAGCACACCTCAGCCTGACTTTCTCCAGCTTTTCCTTCTGTTTCTCACTTTGTGTTTCCTATTCCCTAAAGCCCCACTTGGCTCTCTCTTGTGTTTGCATAAACTTCAGAACTTTAATAACTTTTCATGGATTGAAAGAATCAGCAGTAAATCTTTCAGGAATAAACTGGTTCCTGAGGTGAGAGGGACAAGTTTCTCAAGGTATTTTTCAATGTATCGTATCAGTTACATCACACTGTCAAAGTTTGCTATACATTTTGTCCTACAATCGTGTCCTCCACAACCACCTGATGAAGGAGCAGCGCTCTCGAAGCGAGTGCTTCCAATTAAAGTAAGAGAGGGAAGTGGAATATCCCTAAGTGGAGAGGGTGGGTGTGAGGGACTATCGAGAGACCTGGGGCCATCTGGACAGATGAATCTCACCTCCTTAATCTCTTCATGTCATCCCTTGACTTGTCCTTGTATCTGTCTGATATTCCATTTCCCTCTCTTATTCTGTCTCACTCACTTACTAACTCTCTCACTCTCTCTCTCAAACTTTCTCTCTCTCACTGGCAACCTTTCTTTTTGTCATTTTTCTCTTTGATCTCTCCTTTCTGCTTTTGCACATGTTCCTTCCTTCCATCCTCCCTCCCTCCCTGAGACAACAACCTCAGCCATCTCCAGAATATGTGTTGGACGTCTTTCCATGAGGAATAACGATGGGTTACACAGAGACTGTGGACACAGAAAGACTCTGTCCTAGCAAGGCTAAAACAGCTGGTGGGAATGGGGAAAATTAAAGGTCCAACAATCCGGGCTGAAACCGTTGTGCTCCCACCAGACCAGATAACTGCAGAGGGTGACATATTGAGGAGCAAGATTGACTGTCCCAGGCAAAGGTCACCACCAGATACAGGCTGAAATCAACCAGGGTCATCCAATGGTTTCCAAGATATCCTGGGAAGAAGCTATGTCTTGTGTCCAGGGCTGGATACAGACATAGCTGCATTGGTGGGCAGTGCCCAGAGTGCCAACAAAGACAAAAATCGCCACCGGTTGCTCCCACCCCACATTCACGGGAACAACTGTGTTAATCCTGAATTCGGTGACATATTGTCTATGCCTGTCCTTTCTTGGGCACAGTGTCCCTGGTCAGGGTGGATGTCCATTCAATGTGGTTGGATCTGCACGTTTGAGAAGTGAAATAATTCATTTCTGTTCATAAACCCCATGTTCACGTTGAAACCATTACGAGCCTCTCGAACGTAATACAAGAAGGCATCATTGAAAAATTAGGGCCAGACAGTTCAGGTGCAATGTTTGGAAACATTTCAACATCCACAGTGTGGTAGGTGTTCACTTCCACATATGGCAGTTGGTGGGAAATCAGTTGTTAATTTTAAATCTGAAATTGATTTTTGAGCATCAAAATAATTAAGTGACATTGTCAAAGGCAGATAGATGGATTGAGGCCACAGATCAGTCATGATCTCATCGAATGACAGAACAGGCTCCCGGGGCTGAATGTCATACTCCTCTTCCCAAGAAACACCTTGTTCATGTTATTTCAATATCTCCTTCCCAGGAGGTTAATGAATATATTGTCAATCATATTTCAAACTTTCATTTCCTTTTCATGTTCAAGCCGCTTCATTTCCATTTGATCTTTCACCATTTCCCAAGACTCTGATGGCATTCCTGGCATTTGTAAATGCTGTGGGATTGCCACAAATCTTTCTCCTTTCCTCACACACCCAGGCAATCCCAGCTCCATTTTGTTTGCAAATCGGGTGGGGAATGTTTCTGGCTGGGTTACTCTTCAGAGTGTCAGTGTGGCCTTGTTGGGTCAAATCGCCTGTTTCCACACAGTCGGGGCCCTATGATTCTATGCTTATGCACCAGAGCCAATTCCTTCCAATGTATTCAGAAGCCTGTCTAGGACCACACCCATTCCTATTTTCAAGGTCAATGCAAGGTGTTACATTCCAGTCACATTCCGATTGGTCAAACTACTCCATCTTCAGCAAAACACACTTCATCTTTACATGAAAGCTAAAATATAGACAAAATCATAATAAAAACATTGGCTTAAATGTAACTGTATCAAAACGCTTAACAATAGATACATTAACCACAAGAATGAACTCTTCCAATATCGTAATTTCCCATAAACACATCCTTAACAAAAGCAAATTCAGTAAACCAAATATCTCCCATGACAATCTCCAACCCAGGACATAAAACACCAAGAGAAATCTCAGAGAGAGAGGAGCACGGAGAGATGTACTGCAGCTTCCAAACCCAGCTTCAAGACCCCAGCGACTGCGACTGAAAAGTGAAACTAAAAATCTCGGTTCTGTCGGAGCCTGACCCCAACCATTCAGGCTGCTTCTGTTGGTCTCAATTAAAGAAAACCCAACGCCTCACAAGCTGCTCAAACGTCCCACTCAAATTTTCTTCAAATAAAACCCCAGAACAATATACAGCTCTCCGAGCCATAGTATCATTACACCATCCAGTACCGAGCTCCCACCCAGTTTGAGGACCTTACCATGACCTCACTGGGGCCGCAGCAGATCACCTCCCTTTCTGTCTTTGAGCAGGGCTCAGCCACTCACATTGTCACGGGGGTGTTGGACGGTGCTCAGGCCTTCTTTCTATTTGACCAGGATCATTCCTCCACTGGCAACATACGGAATTTCCAACGAAACTTGGAGGTGATGGTTAGAAAGATCCCCATCCTCCAAATCAAGGGAAAAGGGCTCAGGCGACATATCGGATGGGAACAAGAAACATGTGGAGAGATGGCACTGCATCTTTCATGGAGACTTCTTCCTTATCAGAAACCTAGTGATCTACCAGGAGGCTGTCAACGTTTCCTCAATGCTGCCCAAGCTGCTGGGTGAACGGAGAGAGAACACAGTGCCCCGAGAGGCTGGGTGCACCCTCTGAAGATGCTGGACTCAAAAGGCACTCAACTTTCCCGTGAGGTCAGTAGTGGTCTGGTCACTCAGTGCCAGTGGGTCATGGGTCTATTCAAAGAACAAAGAACAAAGAAAAAGTACAGCCCAGGAACAGGCCCTTCAGCCCTCCAAGCCTGAACCGATCCAAATTTACTGTCTAAACCTGTCGGTCAATTCCTAAGCATCTGTATCCCTCTGCTCCCCACCTACTCTTGCATCTGTCCAGACGCATCTTAAATGAATCTACCATGCCTGCCTCTACCACCTCTGCTGGAAATGCGTTCCAGATGCCCACCACCCTCTGTGTGAAGTACTTGCTGCGTGTATCCCCTTAAACTTTCCACCTCTCACGTTAAAAGTGTGACCTCTCGTTATTGAATCCTTCACCCTGGGAAAAAAAGCTTGTCTCTCTCCACCCTGTCTCTCCCCTTCATGATTTTGTAAACCTCAATCAGGTCCTCACCTCAATCTCCTTTTTTCTAATGAAAACAAACCTAACTTTCCCAACCTTTCTTCAGAGCTAGCACCTTCCATACCAGGCAACATCCTCGTAAACCTTCTCTGCACCCTCTCCAAAGCGTCCACATCCTTTTGGTAATCTGGTGACCAGAACTGTACACGGTATTCTAAATGTGGCTGAATCAATGTCTTATACAATTTTAACATGACTTGCCTGCTCTGATACTCGATACCCCGTCCAATGAAGGCAAGCATACTATGTGCCTTGTTTACCACTCTATCCACCTGTGCAGAAACCTTCAGGGTACAATGGACCTGCACTCCCAGACCTCTCTGCCCATCAACATTTCCCAAGGCTCTTCCGTTCATTGTATAATTTGCTCTGAAATTAGTCTTGCCTAAATACATCACCACTCATTTGTCTGGATTGAAATCCATCTGACACTTCTCTGCCCAACTCTCCAGTCATTCTATATCCTCCTGTATTCTCTGACAGTCCCTTATGCTTTCTGCTACTCCACCAATCTTCGTGTCATCTGCAAACTTGCTGATCATACCAACAGTGCCCTCTTCCAGATCATTTATGTATATCACAAACAACAGTGGCCCCAGCACTGACCCCTGTGTAACACCACTGGTCACCTTTCTCCATTTCGAGAAACTCCCTTCAACTACTAATCTCTGTCTCCTGTCGCTCAACCAGTTCTTTATCCACCGAGCTCGAACACTCTGCACACCATGTGACTTTACCTTCTCCATTAGTGTACCTTGGAGAACTTTAGCAAACACCTTACTAAAGTCCATGCATATGACATCAACAGCCCTTCCTTCATCTAGCAACTTGATCACTTTCTTGAAGAAATCTATTAAGTTGGTAAGGCACGATCTCCCCCACACAAAATCATGTCGCCTATCACTGATAAGCCCATTCTTTTCTAAATAGAAATAGATCCTATCGCTCAGTACGCTCTGCAGTAACTTTTGCACCACCAACATCAGGCTCACGGGTCTGTAGTTACCCAGAATATCCCTCCTACCCTTCTTGTACGGGGGACAACATGAGCAACCTTCCAATCTTCCGACACCTCACCTGTATTTAAGGATGCCACAAAGATATCTGTTGTGGCCCCAGCTATTTCCTCTCCCACCTCCCTCAGCACCCTGGGAGATATGCTATCCAGTCCTGGGGATTTGTCCAACTTAATAACCTCTAGCCTTCCCAACATCTTCCCTACTTATGTCTATGTGATCCAGACTAATAAAACTTATATCTCTAATCTCAAGATTCATCATGTTCCTCTCCTCAGTGAACACTGATGCAAAGTAATCATTCAGAATTCACCCATTCTCTCAGGTTCGGCACACAGCCTTCCTTCATTATCCTTTAGTGGACCAGTCCTTTCTCTAGTTACCCACTTACTTCTTACAAAAAAAATGCTTTGGTATTCTCCTCAATTCTGTTAGCTAAAGCTATTTCATAATCCCTTGTAGCACGCTTGATTCCTACTCTTCCGATATTTGTCCAGGGCCTGTTCTCTACTTAGCTGCCTAGACCTTATGTACGCTTCCCTTTTCCTCTTGGCAAGTCGTACAATTTCTCCTGTCACCCATGGTTCACAAATCTTGCCCTTCCTATCCTTTGCCTTCAACGGGACATGCTTATCCTGCAGTATCTTTAACCTACCTTTGAAAGCTTCGCACATCTCAAATGTAGACTTCCCTTCAAATAGCTGTGCCCAATCCACATTTCTGAGTTCATGTCTAATTTTTAAATAATTGGGCTTGGCCCAGTTTAGGACTCTTCCCATAGGACCACTGTCATTTTTACCGATGGGTATTCTAAAACTTACAGAATTGTGGTCACTGTTCCCAAAGAAATCCCCCACTGCAACTTCTACCACCTGGCCTTGTTCATTCCCCAATTAGTCCGATTATTGACATACTGCTCTAAAAATCTCTCCTTGATGCTTCTTACAAATTCTACCCCATCCAGATCTCTGACGCTACGTGTATCCCAGTCAATGTTGGGACAATTAAAATCTCCCATTACCACTACCCTATTGCCTCAACATCTTTCCATAATCTGTTTACTTATTTGTTCTTCTACCTCACCCTCACTGTTGGGAGGTCTGTAATACAGCCCCAACAATGTAACTGTACCCTTCTTATTTCTCAGCTCCACCCAAAATGCCTCATTGCCTCAGGCCTCCATAGTGCCCTCCTTTAGCACAGCTGTGATCTCATCCATGACCAGCAACGCAACTCCGCACCGCCCCCACCTTTTCACTTCCCTCCCTGTCCAGTCTGAAGCGTCTATATCCTGGAACATTCAGTTGCCAATCATCATGCCCTTCAATCAATCAAATCTCTGTGATTGCAATAACGTCATACTCCCAGGCACCAATCCAAGCCCGAAGTCCATCTGCCTTACAGACTGTGCTCCTTGCATTAAAGTAGATGCATTTCAGGCTACCAGTTATTTTGTGCTCATCTGCTCCCTGCCTATTCTACCATTATCAATGCTATCTTCATGATTCTGACAGTCTGCAGTCTCCACCTCACTGCCTACTTGTTTCTTCTTCGGGTTCCCAGCCCCCTGCTACATTAGTTTAAAACCTCCCCAATAGCAGTAGCAAAACCTCCCCTAAAGACATAGGTTCCGGTCTGGTTCCGATGTAAACTGTCCCTTTTGTAATAGTCCCACGTGTCCAACAAATCTGAACGCCTCCGTCCTATACCATCTCTCAAACCACGTGTTCATCCTGCCTAGTTTTTTCATTTCTACGCTGGCTAGCACATGGTAGTAATCCCGAGATCACTAACTTTGAGGTCCTCCTCTTTAACTTCTCTCCTAGCTCCCTGAATTCTTCTTTCAAGACCTCATCTTGTTTCCTACTTCTATCGTTGGTGCCTATATGCACCAAGACAACTGGCTGTTCACCTTCCCCTTTTAGAATGCTCTGCAGCCGATCGGTGACATCACTGATCCGAGCACCTGGGAGGCATCATACCACCCGGGAATCCCGTTTTCAGCCACAGAACCCCCTATCTACTCCCCTCACAATAGAATCCCCTATGACTATGTCCCTACGAGCCGTTTTCCCGCCCTTCTGAACAGCGTTTGCCATGATCTTGACAACTGCTGCCCTCCCCTGGTGAGCCATCTCCCCCAACAGTATCCAAAGCTGTTTTGGAGGGAGATGACCACAGGGGACACCTGCACTGCCTTCCTACTCTTTTTTTCTGCCTTGTGGTCACCCATTCACTGTCTCCCTCAGCAATTCTAACCTGTGGTGTGACCAGTTCAGTAAACGTGCTATCCACGACCTCCTCAGCATCGCGGATGCTCCACAGTGAGTCCATCCGCAGCTCCAGAGCCGTCATGTGGTCCAACAAGACATGCAGCTGGACACACTTCTTGCAAGTGTAAGAGTCAGGAACGTCAGCCACGTCCCTGAGCTCCCACATCAAGCAAGGGGCACATACCACGGGTCTGAGGTCCCCTGCCAGGGTAAGCTTCGCTTTATATCAGCTAACTAAAACCAAACAATGCACTTAAATATAGGAAAAGAAAGAAAAAGCAAAAAATAAGAGCCTTACCTTACAGAGTCTTTTTCTTCCGGTTCGAGGAGAGGGGTGCAGGAGGGAGATACTATACGTGCAGTATCTCAGGTTTAGCTGCTGCACAAATATATACTCAGTCGTTAACTTCCCGGCACTCTCCTTGTCTCCATGTCACCTCCGCTGTGTCTCCCGCTGCTCCTGGACAGGAAAAAGTGGGAAAGCTTACCCATCCTGGCAGCCCTCTCTTCTCTCCACCCTCTCTCCTCGCCGCTCTGTTAAAAAAAAACCCACCGACACCTACAGCCACCTGGACTACACCTCGGCCCACCCTGCCTCTTCTAAAACTGCTATCCCTCATTCCCAATTCATCCGCCTTCACCCCATCTGCTCCAAGGAACACCAGTTCCACCACAAAACCCACCAGATGACCTCCTTCTTCAAAGACCACAATGTCCCATCCCACGTTGTCAATGACCCCCTCCAGTACATCTCATCCACTTCCTGGTCCTCCACCCTTGAACCCCACCCTCAAATCATGGCAATGACAGAACCCCCTGGTCCTCACCTTCCACCCACTAACCTTCAGATATTTCACCTCATCCACCGCCATTTCCAACGTTTACAAACAGAACCCACCACTCGGGATATAATTCCCTCCCCATCCCGATCTATTTTCCGTAAAGGCCATTCCCTCCGTGACTCCCTTGTTCTGTCCACGCCTCCCACCAACCCACCCGCCCCTCCTGGCACCTTCCCCTGCCACCGCACGAATTGGGAAACCTGTGCCCACACCTCCCCCCTAACCCCCGTCCAAGGCCCCAAAGGATCCTTTCACATCTGTCAAAGTTTTACCGGGACTTCCACATACACCATCTACTGTGTCCGTTTCTCCTGATGTGGTCTCCTCTCAGAGCAGTGACACAGAGACTCAGAGACACAGAGAGACATAGAGAGACACAAAGAGACACAGAGAGTCGTGGAGAAGTACAGAGAGACCTAGAGGGACACAGAGAGACATATAGAGAAGTTGAGAGACATAGATAGATGTAGGGAGTCAGTGAGAGACACAGAGAGACGTGGAGAGACACAGAGAGTCGTGGGGAGGCACAGGGAGACCAAGAGAGACACAGAGAGACATATAGAGAAGTAGAGAGGCATAGGGAGACATAGATAAATGTAGAGAATCAGTGAGAGACACAGAGAGACACAGAGAGACACAGAGAGACACAAATAATTGTGGAGAAGCACAGGGAAACCTAGAGGGACGCAGGGAGACATATAGAGAAATAGACAGACATAGATAGATGTAGAGAGTCAGTGAGAGACACAGAGAGACATGGAGAGACACAAAGAGACACAAAGAGTCGTGGAGAGGTGCAGGAAAACCCAGAGAGACACAGAGAGACATAGAGAGCAGCAGAGAGACATAGATAACTGTTGTGAGTCAATGAGCGACACAGAGACACATGGAGAGACCCAGGGAGATAAAGAAAATCAAATCAGAGAGGCACAAAGGTAGAAACAGAGAGTTGTGGAGAAACATACAGAGTAATTGAGATTCATAGAGAGACAGAGACACAGAGAGTCACAAAGAGTCAGAGAGAGACACAAAGAGACATAGAGAGTTGTGGAAATAGAAGATAGAACATTACAGCCCAGTACATGTCCTTCAGCTCCCGATGTTGCACTGATGTGAATCCAATCTGAAGCCCATTTAGCCTAAAACATTCCATTCTCGGCCATATGCCTATTTTTGAACTATTCCAAAATAATCGTCTCTCCAAGAGTGTCATAGGTTTGCTTGATTTGAATGGTCTTATCTACCGATCAACATTACTTTGTTTGATCAAAGTCCATCCTTAGGTTAATGAAATGTTGTCTGTAGGCTTCTGGCACAAGCTGATATTTCCTTAAGGGAGCTTTCTTAACCTTCTCATACTGGATGCATCCAGCTTCAGGATATGGTCCAGTGTAGGATATGGCCCAGTTTACAATGGGGCCTGGTGTACAGTGGGGCTCGGTGTACAATGGAGCCCAGTTACAATTGTGCCCGGTTTACAATGGAGACCCATTTAGATTATTTATGGTGTGGAACAGGCCCTTCGGCCCAACAAGTTCACACTGATCCACCAAAGCGCAACCTACCCAGACCTATTCCCCTACATTTACCCCTTCACCTAACACTACTGGAGAGTTAGCATGGCCAATTCACCTAACCTGCACATTTTTGGACTGTGGGAGGAAACCGGGGCACCCATAGGAAACCCACACAGACAAGAGGAGAGTGTGCAAACTCCACACAGACAGTTGCCCGAGGCGGGAATTGAACAAGGGTCTCTGGCGCTGTGAGGCAACAGTGCTAACCACTGTGCCACTGTGCCACCCATCATTTAGAGTGGGGTCTGGCTTATCAATGGAGCTCAATTTACAGTGGGGCCCTGTTTACAAGGGGGCGCTGTTTACAATGGAGCCCCATTTAGAGTGGGGCCTGGTTTAGGGTGGGGCCTGGTTTATTGTGGGACCTGGTTTACAATGGGGACCATTTACAAGAGAGCCTAGTTTACTGTGGGCCCTGATTTACATTGGAACCCGGTTTTCGAACATAGAACATAGAACATAGAACATCCTTTGGCCCTCGATGTTGCGCCGATCCAAGCCCACCTAACCTAACTAGCCCACTATCCTCCATACGCCTATCCAATGCCTGTTTAAATGCCCATAAAGAGGCAGAGTCCATCACTGCTACTGGCAGGTTATTCCATGAACTCACAACTCGCTGAGTAAAGAATCTACCCCTAACATCTGTCCTATACCTACCACCCCTTAATTTAAAGCTATGCCCCCTCGTAATAGCTGACTCCATACGTGGAAAAATGTTCTCATCGTCAACCCGATCTAAACCCCTAATCATCTTGTACACCTCTATCAAGTCAACCCTAAACCTTCTTTTCTCCAATGAAAACAGCCCCAAGTGCCTCAGCCTTTCCTCATACGATCTTCCTACCATACCAGGCAACATCCTGGTAAACCTCGTCTGCACCCGTTCCAGTGCCTCCACATCTTTCCTACAGTATGGCGACCAAAACTGCACACAGTACTCCAGATGCGGCCGCATCAGAGTCTTATACAACTGCAACATGACCTCAGGACTCCGGAACTCAATTCCCCTACCAATAAAAGCCAGTACGCCATATGCCTTCTTCACAGCACTATTTACCTGGGTGGCAACTTTCAGAGATCTGTGTACATGGACACCAAGATCCCTCTGCTCATCCACACTCCCAAGTAGCCTACCATTAGCCCAGTACCCCATCTTCTTGTTCCTCTTACCAAAGTGAATCACTTCACACCTACATTGAAATCCATTTGCCACCTTTCTGCCCAGCTCTGTAGCTTATCTATATCCCACTGTAACCTGCCACATCCTTCCTCACTGTCAACAAGTCCATCGACTTTCGTATCACCCGCAAACTTGCTCACCCAACCTTCTAGCCCCTCCTCCAGGTCATTTATAAAAATGACAAACAGCAATGGTCCCAAAACAGGTCCTTGTGGAACGCCGCGAATAACTGCACTCCAAGATGAACCTATACCATCAACTATTACCCTCTGTCTTCTTCTAGCCAGCTAATTCCTAATCCAGACCTCCAACGCACCCTCAATGCCATACCTCCGTATTTCTTTGCTTTAGCCTACCATGGGGAACCTTATCAAACGCCTTATTAAAATCCAGATACACCACATCTACCGCTTTACCCTTGTCCACGTCCTTAGTCACCTGCTCAAAGAATTCAATAAGGTTTGTGAGGCACGACCTGCCCTTCACAAAACCATGCTGACTATCCTTGATCACATTATTCCTATCCAGATGTTCATAAATCCTATCCCTTACAATTCTCTCTAAGACTTTGCCCGCAACAGAAGTGAGACTCACTAGCCTATAGTTACTAGGGTTATCCCTACTCCCCTCTTGAACAAAGGAAACACATTTGCTATCCTCCCGTCTTCTGGCACTATTCCTGTAGACAACGAGGACATAAAAATCAAGGCCAATGGCTCTGCAATCTCCTCCCTTGTTTCCCAGAGAATCCTAGGAAAAATGCCATCTGGCCCAGGGGTCTTATCTATTTTCACCCTTTCCAGAATTTCCAACACCTCTTCCCTACATACCTCAAAGCCATCCATTCTAATTAATTGCGACTTAATATTCATATTGGCAACAATGTCCTGTAGCTGAGTGAATACTGATGAAAAGTATTCATTCAGTGTCTCCCCAATCTCTTCAGCCTCCACACGCAACTTCCCACTACTATTCTTGACTAGACCAATTCCTACTCTAGTCATTATTTTATTCCTGACATACCTATAGAAAGCCTTTGGGATTTCCCTAATCCTACCAACCAAGGACTTTTCATGTCCCCACGTTGCTGCTCTTTGCTCTCTCTTTAGATGCTTCCTGGCTACCTTATAACTCTCAATCGCCCCAATTGGACCTTCATGCCTCATCTTTACATAGGCCGCCATCTTCCTTTAACAAGGGATTCCAATTCCTTATTAAACCATGGTTCCATGACACGACCCTTTCCTCCCTGCCTGACAGGTGCATACTTCTCAAGGACACTCAATAGTTGCTCCTTGAACAAGCTCCACAAAATCGATTGTGCCCTTCCCTTGAAGCCTACTTTTCCAAGCCACGCATCCTAAGTCATGCCTCACCGCATCATAATTTCCCTGCCCCCAGCTATAACTCTTGCACACTTATCCCTCTCCATCACTAGAGCAAAAGTCACCGAATTGTGGTCACTGTCCCCAAAGTGCTCACCTACCTCCAATTCTAACACCTGGCCTGATTCGTTACCCAGAACCAAATCCAGTATGGCCTCACCTCTTGTTGGCCTGTCTACATATTGTGTCAGGAAACCCTCCTGCACACATTGGACAAACACCGGCCCATCTAACATACTCGAGGTATAGCTTTCCCAGTCAATATCTGGAAAGTTAAAGACCCCATAACAACCACCCTATTACTTTCACTCCTCGCAATCCTTTCTTCTACGTCTCTAGGACTATTAGGAGGTCTGTAGAAAACTCCTAACAGGGTGACCTTACCTTTCCGATTTCTAACCTCTGCCCAAACTACCTCAGATGGTGAGTCTTCATCCATCGTCCTTTCCACCGCTGTAATACTATCCTTGACAAGAATTACCACACCTCCCCCTCTTTTACCCCCACCTCTGACCCTCCTAAAACATTTAAACACTGGAACCTGCAACAGCCAATCCTGTCCCTGTTCTACCCATGTCTCCGTAATAGCCACAACATCGAAATCCCAGGTATCAACCCACGCTGCAAGCTCAACTCCCTTATTTCGTAAACTTCTCGCATTGAAGTATACACACTTCAAGCCACCTTCCTGTTTACAGGCACCCTCCTTCGAGATTGATGCCATGTTCCTAACCTCCCTACACTCCAGGTCCTGCACCCTAAAGCTACAGTCTAGGTTCCCATGCCTCGACAGAGTTAGTTTAAACCCCTCCCCCCCGAAAGAGCACTAGCAACTCTCCCCCCAAGGATACTAGTGCCCTTCAGGTTCAGGTGTAGACCATCCTGTTTATAGAGGTCCCACCTTCCCCAGAATGAACCCCAGTTATCCAAAAACCGGAATCCCTCCCTCCTGCACCATCCCTGGAGCCACGCGTTTAACTGTTCTCTCTCCTTATTCCTCGACTCTCTGTCACGTGGCACGGGTAACAAACCAGAGACAACAACTCTGTTTGTTCTAACTCTGAGCTTCCAACCTACCTCCCTGCAAGCCTGCCTAACATCCTCATCCCTCTTCCTACCTATGTCGTTGGTGCCAATGTGGACCATGACTTCGTGCTGCTCCCCCTCCCCCTTAAGGACCCGGAAAACATGATCAGAGATGTCACGTACCCTTGCACCTGAGAGGCAATATACCAATCGTGAGTGTCTCTCGCCCCCGCAATACCACCTATCTGTGCCCCAAACTATCGAGTCCCCAATAAGTATTGCTCTGCCCTTCTCCACCCTTCCCTTCTGAGCAACGGTTACAGGTTCCATACCAGAGGCCTGAACCCCATTGCTTACCCCGTTAAGTCGTCTCCCCTACAAGTATCCAAAATGGTATATTTGTTCTTGAGGGGAACGGCCGCAGCGGGTCCCTGCACTGGCTGCTTCCTTCCAGTCCCCCTCACTGTCACCCATCAGTTTACAGTGGGGCCCAGTTTTCGTTGGAGCCCGGTTCACAATGGGGCCCTGTTTACAATGGAGCAAAGTTTACAGTGGGGCCTGGTTTACAATGGAGTCCAGTTTACAATGGAGCCCAGTTTACAATGGGGCCCTGTTTACAATGGGGTCTGGTTTACAATGGAGCCCGGTTTACAATGGCGCCTGGTTTACAATGGAGCCCGGTTTACAATGGGGTCCGGTTTACAACGGTGTCTGGTTTACATTGAAGGCCAGTTTACCATGCGCCCCAGATTAAAATGACGCCCCGTTACTATAGTGGCCAGTTAACAATGGAGCCTGGGATACAATGGGAAAGGTTTACCATGGAGCCTGGTTTACAATGGAACAGAGTTTACAATGGAACCGGCTGCACAATGGGGCCCGGGTTATAATGGAGTCAGGTTTACAGTGGGACCCGGTTTAGTCGAGCCGGGTTTACAATGCAGCCCGGTATACATTGGGGCCTAGTTTACAAAGCAGCCAGGTTTACAGTGGGGCCCAGTTTACAATGTGACATGGTTTACAGTGAGTTCTAATTTACAGTATGGCCCTGTATACAATGGAGCCCAGTTTACAGTGGGGCTCTGTGTATAATGGAGTTTGTTATACAATGTGACCAGGTTTACAATGAGGCCTGGTTTACAATGGGCTCCTGTTTACAATGGAGCCCAGTTTACAGTGGGGCCCGTTTACAATAGAGCCCGGGTTACAATGGGATCTTTCCCTTTCTTTAAGACAAGGGAGAGATTAGCCTCCCTAAGAGAGGGCAGAAGACAGTCCTGGCTATATGAATGACTAACTCCAGCAGTGGTTCAGCTAATACGTGCGTCAACCCCTTGCAAAATTGACTCAGGAATCCATCTGGGCCGGATGCCTTACTAACTTGGAGCAGCCTTACCAACTCCTGCACCTCCTGTACTGTCAGAGGTGCATTTAAAAGGAAGGCTTGGTCTGCATTTATACCAGGGTGGTCCATATTTTTAAAAAGGGATTTCATTCTCGCTTCCCCATTCCCACAGACCTTTGAGCGGTATAACTCTGTACAGAACTCCCAGAATCTGGCATTCATCTTCCTGAGTTCACGAGTGACATTGCCAGTTCTCTCCCAGATAGACACAATGGACTGAGGAGCACTTCTCTTCTGAGCAAGTGAGGCCACCAAATCCAGAATGGTTCCCTGCTGACATATTTGCACTATATTGACCACCAGCCTGATATTGTTGGAGGAGCTGCGGCCCTTGATAAAACTCTTTTATAATAATGGGAATCGTTCTCTGCTGTTTGTTGTTAATGTCAATGGTTTGGACGAGAATGTACAAGGCATGATTTGTACATTTGCTCATGACACGAATATAGGTGGCATTGTGGAGAGTGAGGAAGGTATCAAAAATTACAGCAGGGCTTTGATCAGCTCGGGACGTGGGCCGAGGAAAGGAAAATGGAGTTTAATGTTGATCAGTCTTGCCTTTTGGAAAGTCACATCAAGGCAGGAGCTTCATGGTGAATGGTAGGGCCATAAGAAGTGGAGTGGAACTGAGGGACCTTAGAGTTCAGGCTCACAGGTCTCTGAAAGTGGAGTCACAGGTTGACAGGACAGTGAGGAAGGTTTTTGGCACAATGACCTTCATCAGTCAGGGCATTGAGTATAGAAGTTGGGAAGTTATGTTGCAGTTGTACAGGACATTGATGAGGCCGTACTTGGAGTATTGTGTTCAATTTTGGTCACTTTGCGACAGGAAGGATGATATTAAACTGGAACGAGTGCTGAAGGAATTTACAAGGATGTCGCCAGGACTCAGTGGTCTGAGTTATAGGGAGAAGTTGGACAAGCAAGGACACTTTCTTTAGAATGTAGGAGACTGAGGGGAGATCTTATGGAAGTGTATAAGATCAGGAGAGGTTCGGAAAGGGTGAGTGTATTCTCTTTTTCCCAGAGTTGGGGAATCGAGGATGAGAGGGATCAGTTTAAGGTTAGAGGGGAAACAATAATAGGATATCTGAGGGCAACCATTTTACCCAGAGCTTGGTGCACATATGGAATGAGCTGGCAGCAGAAGGAGTTGAAGAGGGTGCATTAACAACATTTTAAAAGGCATTTGGTCATATACAGGGATATGAAAGGTTTAGAAGGATCTGGGCTAAGTGCAGGGAAATGGGGTTAGTGTGGATGGACATTTGTGTCGGTATGGACCAGTTTGGTCCAAAGGGCCTGTCTCCGAGCTGTAGGACTCTCTGACTCTGTGACTCGGAATCAAAGTTAACGTTTCGGGTGCAGTGAGCCTTCCTTAGAACTGTGGGTAATCTGCCTGAAGGACCTTAGGGCCCTCACACCCACACACTGCTTCAGTGTGGACAGCTCATCAATATTGTCTTTTATTCTGACATTAACAAGCACCTGACTCACCCGAACATGGACGTTAGAAATAGCGTTGGGAAACCACATGAGAACTTGTGTCACCTTACCCAGTTCCTGTTTCATCTTGTTCAATACAGACTGTATTTTCCAACCAGTCAGAAAGGGATTAGTGAAGGTCAGCATAGAGGGGTTTGAATACCTTGTGGGTTAGTCAGTGAATGTGTGGGGCATGGTATTTGTGAGGGAATAACTGGGAGGGAATTAGAGCACAGGGTTCCAATTCAAGTATGCATTCTTGAAGTAACATCTCTGAACTGTCTCATCACCAACTCCAAGAGAATTCTCCAATTCTGAAAGATTGACAGTAGGAAGGGAGAGGTTGTTTCACCAACACCAACAAACACATAGAAAATAGGCCCAGGAATAGTCCACTCAGCCCTTTGAGACTGCACCACCATTCAATATAATCACGGCTGATCATGTGATATCAGTATCCCACTCCCATTTCCTCTCCATACCCTTTGATCCCCTTGATTCCTGGAGGAGAGAATTCCTTACGTTCACCACTCTCTGGGTGAAGAAATCCTTCCTCATCTCAGTGCTGAATGAGTTATCCCTTATTCGTTAACTGCAATCCCTAATTCTGTCTTCGTCAACATCGGGTACATTCTTCCTATATCTAGCCTGTAGAATCCTATCAGGATTTTCCATATTTCTATGAGATCCCCCTCATTCTTCTAAATTCCAGTGAGTACAATCCCAGTAAATCCAATTTTTCTTTATTTGTCAGTCCTGCCATCCGAAATCAGTCTGGTGAACCTTCACTGAACTCCCTCAATGGTAACAATGTGCTTCCTCAGGCCAGGAGACCAAAACCACACACAGCCCTCAAGGTATAGAACATAGAACATCGAACATAGAACAATACAGCACAGAACAGGCCCTTCGGCCCACGATGTTGTGCAGAACATTTGTCCTTGCTTAAGCACCTATCCATGTACCTATCCAATTGCCGCTTAAAGGTCACCAATGATTCTGACTCTGCCACTCCCACAGGCAGCGCATTCCATGCCCCCACCACTCTCTGGGTAAAGAACGTGCGCCTGACATCCCCCTAAACCTTCCACCCTTCACCTTAAATTTATGTCCCTTTGTAACACTCTGTTGTACAAGAGGAACATGTCTCTGACTGTCTACTCTATCTATTCCCCTGATCATCTTATAAACCTCTATCAAGTCACCACTCATCCTTCGCCATTCCAACGAGAAAAGGCCTAGCACTCGCAACCTATCCTCGTACGACCTATTCTCCATTCCAGGCAACATCCTGGTAAATCTCCTCTGCACCCTCTCCAAAGCTTCCACATCTTTCCTAAAATGAGGTGACCAGAACTGCACACAATACTCCAAACGTGGCCTTACCAAGGTCCTGTAGAGCTGCAACATCACCTCACGACTCTTGAATTCAATCCCTCTGCTCATGAACGCGAATGCACTATAGGCCTTCTGACAAGCTCTATCCACCAGAGTGGCAACTTTCAAAGAGCTATGAACATAGACCCCAAGATCCCTCTGCTCCTCCACCTGACTAAGAACCTTACCGTTAAGCCTGTATTCCACATTCTTATTTGTCCTTCCAAAATGGACAACCTCACACTTGACAGGGTTGAATTCCATCTGCCACTCCTCAGCCCAGCTCTGCATCATATCTAAGTCCCTTTGCAGCTGACAATAGCCCTCCTCACTATCCACAACTCCACCAATCTTCGTATCATCTGCAAATTTACTGACCCACCCTTCGACTCCCTCTTCCAAGTCATTAATAAAAATTACAACCAGCAGAGGACCCAGAATTAATCCCTGTGGAACTCCACTCGTAACTGGGCTCCAGGCTGAATATTTACCATCTACCACCACTCTCTGACTTCGACCGGTTAGCCAGTTTTCTATCCAATTGGCCAAGTTTCCCTCTATCCCATGCCTCCTGACTTTCCGCAGAAGCCGACTATGGGGAACCTTATCAAATGCCTTACTGAAATCCATGTACACTACATCCACTGCTCTACCCTCATCCACATGCTTGGTCACCTCCTCAAAGAATTCAATAAGACTTGTAAGGCAAGACCTACCCCTCACAAATCCGTGCTGGCTGTCCCTAATCAAGCAGTGTCTTTCCAGATACTCATAAATCCTATCCCTCAGTACCCTTTCCATTACTTTGCCTACCACCGAAGTAAGACTAACTGGCCTGTAATTCCCGGGGTTATCTCTATTCCCTTTTTTGAACAGGGGCACAACATTCGCCACTCTCCAGTCCCCTGGTACCAGCCCCGTTGACAGTGAAGACGAAAAGATCATTGCCAACGGCTCTGCAACTTCCTCTCTTGCTTCCCACATAATCTTCAGATGTATCCCATCAAGCCCGGGGGACTTGTCTATCCTCAAGTTTTCCAAAATGTCCAACACATCTTCCTTCCTAAAAAGTATCTCCTCTAGCTTACCAGTCCATTTCATGCTCTCTTCTTCAACAATACGGTCCCTCTCATTTGTAAATACTGAAGAAAAGTACTCATTCAAGACATCTCCTATCTCTTCCGACTCAATATACAGCCTCCCACTACTGTCCTTGATCGGACCTACCCTCGTTCTCATCATTCTTATGTTTCTCACATATGCATAAAAGGCCTTGAGGTTATCCTTGATCCTTCATGCCCTCTCTTAGCTCTCCAAATACCTTTCTTCAGCTCCCTCCTGGCTATCCTATATCTCTCCAACGCTCTGTCTGAACCTCGTTTCCTCAACCTTATGTAAGCCTCCTTCTTCCTCCTTACTAGACATTCAACCTCCCTCATCAACCAAGGTTCCCTCACACGACCATCTCTTTCCTGCCTGACAGGTACATACATATCAAGGACACGTCGTATCTGTTCCTTGAAAAAGTTCCACATTTCAATAACATCCTTCCCTGACAGCCTATGCTCCCAACTTATGCTCCTCAGATCCTGTCTTGCAGCATCGTATTTACCCTTCCCCCAATTGTAAAACCTACCCTGTTGCATGCACCTATCTCTCTCCATAACCAAGGTGAAAGTCACAGAATTGTGGTCACCATCACTAAAATGTTCACCCACTAACAAGCCCATCACTTGTCCCGGTTCATTATCGACCACCAACTCAATATGGTGTGGCCTCCCCAAGGCCCTGTGTAACTGCAGGAATACATCCTTACTCCGATGCTCGAATCCTCTCACTATGAAGCCCACCTTGCCACTCGATCTCCTCAAAGTCTGCTGCACCTGCATGTTATTATGATATTTCAAGTACTCATTCAAATATCTTTTAAAACTTGTTAGGTTTCCGGTCTCCACTGCTTTCCCAGGGAGGACATTCCAGATTCCCACCTCCCTCAAAGACAAAAAGTATTTTTTTCTCAAAGCCACTGTCCTCCCATTTTTCTCTCAGACATCTGGCACATAAACCTCATTCCTGATGAGGGGCCTCTGTTCGAAACATCGATCCTCCTGCTCCTCCGATGCTGCCTGACCTGCTGTGCTTTTCCAGCACCACACTGTCAACGTTCTGGTGAACCCACTCTGTATCCTCTCCAATCCTGTCACATCCGTGCTGCAATGAGATGACCCAAACTGTACACAGTACTCCAGCTGGGACCAGACCAACACTCTATAAAACTCCAACATTCGCCCCTTGCTCTTTCTTATATACCTGCCACGACTGATGGAAGCTGATGGATCCCATCTGTTGCCTTAATGATCCTATTCACATGTTCCACCAACTTCAGGGATCTGTGAATAATTGCAGCACCCTCTCTCTGTGCCTCTAACTCCCCAATCTCCTCCCATTCATTAAATACACCTTCCTCTTGTCTCTTCTTCTAAAGTGCATCACTTTGCACTTCTCAGGGTTAAACAGCATCTGCCACTGTTCTGCCCATCTGACCAGCCCATCTATATCTTCATATAACCTACATCCATCTTCTTCACTATGAACCACATGACCAACCTCAGTGTCATAGGTAGCTTGACACACACTCCCCCAACATTGTAATCTACATCATTTACGTACGTGACAAACAATAAGAGTCCCAGTACTGATCCTAGTCGGGTGTACTGCAGGATATGGGCCTCCAGTCATTCAAACCCCATTGTCCCACTACCCTGTGTGTCCTATTACTTCACAAGTTTCTGATCCATCTCATCAAGCTCCCCTAAGTTCCACTCGCTTTCACATTCTCATTCAGTCCCAGTGTGGAACCTTGTTAAAACTTTTGCCAAAATCCATATAAACTACTTCACCTTCCCTCATCTGTGCACTTGAAAATTTCTGGACCTGGTCCTGTTTAGGCAAATTAAAACTATCTGACTGAATTACATGAAATTCTCATGGGGCTGGACAGACCCGATATGGGGAGGATGTCCCCCCTTATTGGGGAGCTTGGAACCAAGGGGTCACAGTCTTATGATACGGAGTTGGACATTTCGGAGTGAGATGATGAAACATTTCCTCACTCATACAGGGTGTTTAAAGCTGTGGGATTCATTACCACAGAAGGCTGTGGATGTCAGTTCACTGTGTACATTCAAGAAAGAGATTGATATGTGTTTAAATTATTAAAAGGACCAAGGGGTGTGGAGGGAATGTGGTTAAGTGTTATTAAGATTGAGGACCAGAGTTATTTATTTTGTATGTTGGAACAGGCTGGAAGGGCAGAATGGCCTACTTCTGCTCTTGGTTATTTATGTTTCTATGGGAACTGATAAGAACTTATGTTAACTGAGGAACCAGATCGGGGTCTGTTAAACCACATTAATTTTCTATTCTTGGAAATCAGTTTCTTCATTTTGAGGTTAAGGGAACAATTTGTGTATTCCCAGCCTATTTAAGTTCCTGCAACCCACACTGAATGGGGACTGAAAGTTTGAACACATCTTTAATCAGAATAAAAAGTCAAATGAAAGACTGTTTGCCTTTTGAGTGAGAGGCCTTGAGTTTGATGATGAGTGGGTAAGGTTGTACAATCAGTTCCTGCCTTATTGTCTGGAGTTGAGAATTCATCCCCATGGAATGCTCCCCTTACAATATGTGGGAAGTCAGGGCCACTTCCAGTGTCTATAGTGAGTAGGTTTGCAGGCAGTCTGATCAGCTGCAACTCCTGATCTGCAGCATGGAGCTCCTGAAGCTACGGATGGACACATTATGGAGCATCCATGAGACTGAGGAAGTCATGGATACTACGTTTACCAAGCTGGTCATATCACCAGGAAGGGCTACACAGACAGAGAGGAATGTGGTGACCACCAGGAAGATGAGTAAGCGTTAGCAGGCAGTGCAGGAGACCCTGTGTCCATCCCCCTCATAAACAGGTACACTGATTTGGATATGTTTTGGGAGGGGTAGGGGCTGGGAATGGCCTCTCAGTGGAGAGCAGCTGCAGCAACAGTCAATGTAATGACACCATGGCCGGCTCTGTTGTACAGCAGGGAGTGTCGATGTGTAGGTGAGCTGTATTGGTAACAGACAGTATAATCAGGCCCAGAAAGGTGTTTCTGAGCTGTAAGCAGGGCTCCTGTCTGATGTGCTGCCTTCCTGTTGCCAAGGTCAAGGATGTCTCTGAGCAGGAACAGGATATTCTGAAGGTGGAGGGTGAGCAGCCAGAGGTTGCAGTCTATGTTGGTACTGACACCATCGGCAGAAAGAGAGATCAGGTTCTGTAAAGGGTGTTCAGGAAGGTAGGTAGGAAGTTGAAAAGCAGGATCTCTGGTGTTGGAATTTGGTATTACTTCCTGTGCCATATGCCATTGAGATGAGGAATAGTACAGTTACATTAGTGCCGAAGGAGCTGGTAATAGAGGGAGGGCTTCAGGTACATGGATCTTTGGAATGTCTCCCTGGGCTGGTGGGCCCTGTACAAGAAGGAAAGGTTACACCTAAACTGGAGGGGCACCAATATACTGACAGGGAGGGTTTCCAGTGTCACTCAGGAGAGTTTAAACTGATGTGGCAGGGGGTCAGGAATGAGAGCAGTAGGTCAGTGAATGAAATGACTCTGGATGAGGCAGAGATTAAGGCCAATAAGGTTCAGTGGAAGAACTGACATGGAGAGCAACTGAATATATCAGGATTGCTGGTCTGAGCTGTATTTGTTTGAATGTGAAGAGGATGGCAGGTAAAGCAAATGGGTTTAGAGTTTGGATTCATATGTTAAACTATGATGCTGTAGCTATGACAGAGACTTGGTTGCAAGAGGGGCAACACTGGCGTCTTAACATTCCAAGATTTAGATGGTTTCAAGCAAAATTGGGATGTTAACAGATGGGGAACTGTGTTCCTGATAATGGAGAATATCAGAACTTTACTGAGGCAAGACCCTTGGAAGGCTCACCCACAAAACCATATGGTTCGAGCTCAGGGACGGAAGGATACAATCATGTTGACTTGATTGTACTCCAGGCCTGTCAGCAGCCAGGAGGTGACCAAGGAAGGAACAGGAGAACGTAGACTGGGGGCACTGGTTGAGTGTAACTTTACATCTGGCAGACAGGAATCTCTTTAATCCAGTTAATTTGTGTGCATGACCAGTATGATCCTGGGAAAGTGAAGGATAAGGGAGACAAGGATGACAAGGGAAATTGAGAGTTTATTCAAAAGATAAAGATTAGGAGACAGAAGGCCAACAGAATCCTTGAAGAATACAAGGTCCCTGGGAAAAAAAACTCAAACAAGAAAACAGGAGTGTTTAAAGTGTCGCCATGGTGGCACAGTGGTTAGCACTGCTGCCTCACAGCGCCTGAGACCCTGGTTCAATTCCCGCCTCAGGCGACTGACTGTGTGGAGTTTGCACGTTCTCCCCGTGTCTGCGTGGGTTTCCTCCGGGAGCTCCGGTTTCCTCCCACAGTCCAAAGATGTGCAGGTCAGGTAAATTGGCCACGATAAATTGCCCGCAGTGTTAGGTAAGGGGTAAATGTAGGGGTATGGGTGGGTTGCGCTTTGGCGGGTCGGTGTGGACTTGTTGGGCCGAAGTGCCTGTTTCCACACTGTAATCTAAATCTAATCTGAAATGCCTTTGCCAGACAATATTAAGGAAAATCCTGAGGAATTGTATACATTTATGATGAGTAAAAGAGTAACTTGGGAAAAGTAGGTCCACTCGAGGAAAAAGGGTTGTTTATGTGTGGAGCCAGAGGAAGTGGGTAAGGTCCATAATGAACATGTTGCATTTGTATTCACAAAGGGGAAGGATATGATGGATGCTGAGTCAGGGAGCGCTATCTGATATTCAAGGCCATGGTCGTTGAGGATGGGAGGGTGGGAGGGCTGTTGTTATTGTGGGAGGGAAGAGAGGGACTGAGAGCTGAAGTGTCAGAGTTAGATCAGACACAGCTGAGGGTCCTGTCACCCAGAGAGGGATGGAGCCAATAGAGTGATACGGACCATATCGAGGTCAAATATTTCTGGTTGAGAAAAGTATCATGTGACGGTGCAGGCTTGCTGGGCTGAAAGGCCTGTTCCTGCTCTTTGTTCTTTTGTGCTTTTTCCCAGGACAGAATATATGTGCTGGCAGTCTGTGAGGAACAAGGTCCCCTCTCTCTGTCTCAGATTAAAATCATTCTCTCAAAGACATGATCCAAGAATCCCTGTATGATCAAACCTGATTTGGTATTTGTTGGAGATGCCTATTCGCAGTCCCACTGGCACACTTCCGATATCACACTTTCGGGACTTCAATGTATATCCATGATCAGTCACATTATCTGGACACCCTCTTTCATTGGGAATATATAAATTCAGATCATTCTGTTCCACCACCAGCAATCGAGGAGAAGCTGGGGCTACCTTTCAGATTTAATTGTCAGGATGTGACTGTGAAAAACAGGAGAAAGAATTGTAAATTTCACACAAGAAGAATTTTGAAAATGTTGTTTGGTCTCGAAACTGTCCCAGGGAGCCTGGGACATTCAGCTTCTTGTTTTCATGTTTCTTTGATTCTCTCTTTATAACAAAATGAAATCTCAATCCATTCTCACTTGTTGAGATCAGTGTGGGGTGGCTGGTGTATCTGGCACTCCACAATACACCTTCGGGGCTTCTGTGAACCTACTGAGATGGTGTTCGATCGAGCCGGCCTGAGAAGGCTCATTACATCATGACAAGAGTGAGATTGCCTACTGTCCACTGAACTGGATGAGTGCAGCTACAACATTCAAGAAGCTTAACCCCATCCACGACAAAGCAACTAGTAACCTATTTTCCACAAACATTCACCCGCTCACCACCAACGATGATGTGCAGCTACATACACATTATCTGCAACAAAAAGTTGCTCCTTCCGAACGCAAGAAGTTTTTGGACAAGTGCAGCTGCTACAGTCGGGAGCAAGTGAGGACTACAGATGCTGCAGAATAGAGTCGAGAGTGTGGTGGTGGAAAAGCACAGCAGGTCAGGCAGTATCCAAGGAGCAGGAGAGTTGATGATTCAGACAAAAGCCCTTCATCAGGGATCATTCCGAAACATCGATTCCCATGCTCCTCGGATGCTGCCTGATCTGCTGTACTTTTCCAGCACCACAATCCCAGCTGCTAATTCACTCCTAATATCCCTACAATGAGGAAAGAGGCCATTCAGCTCATTGAATCTGCACTGATCCTCTGGACAGCATCCCACCCAAACACAGCTTCATGCTCTATCCCTGTAACCCTGCGTTTACAATTTTCAATCCACTGAACCTATACATCCCCTGACCCAATGGGGCAGTTAGCATGGCCAATCCACCTAACCTGCACATCTTTGGACTGTGAGAAGAAACGCATGCAACACCGGGAGAATGTGCAAATTGCTCAGTCACTCAAGGTTGGAATTGGCACTGTGAGGAAGAATGCTGACCACTGGGCCATTTCTAAATTTGTAAACATTTGCAAATCATGACTTGTCCATTCTATCAGAAGTTATTTACCATCCCATAAGAGACAGTCCAACCTCAGTCAATGGTCTCCCCATCACTGAATCCTCCACTAGCAACATCCTGGGGTTACTATTGAGCAGATACTCAACTGGACTTACCTGGACAGTGGCTCCAAGTGCAGTCAGAGGTGAGGAATACTGCAGCAAGTGACTCACCTCCTGCCTCCCCAAAGCCTATTACTTCAATGTCACTGCCTAGTCCTGGGAAATTGGGATAGGGATATTTTGAATGCTCCGGCTTCAGTATAAAACAGGGAAAAGTTAGCAAAAGCAAATAAAAAGGGCATTTCATTTTCTTCATAAATCACTCAGGGTACAGGCACCCTCCTGGCTGGGTGAGTTTTTATTGATCATGTCTATTTATCTTCAGCCATGGCACTGAACGTCCTGCATAAACCAGGGCTGTGCATGTGCTCTAGGTAGATCCAAGATGCCAGTAGGTAGGAAATTCTAAAGTTTCAACCCAACATCACAGAAGGGTGATATACCTCCATGGGAGGGTGGTCAGTGGATTGGAGAGGATGTGGGAGATTTTGGTGTTCCAATCTATCTTGTGCTTCTCAATTTAAGTGGACATGAGAGGTGCTGTCTCAGGAGGATTGGCGAATTTGTACAATGTGTCAAGTAGATGGTACACACTGCTGCTGTGTGGGGGAGCTCCCTGACTCTCTGAACGATACCCCTTCAGACACAGACTCATGTCCTAACCTTGTAATCCTGCATTTACAAATGTCAGTCCACCCAGAGACAATGGGCTATTTAGCTTGGCCAATCCACCTAACCTGCACATCTTTGGACTGTGGGAAGACATGAATGCAGACACGAGGAGAATGTGCAAACTCCTCACAGACAGTCACCCGAGGCTGGAATGTTTGTGGATTTTCCAACCAAGCTTGCTTTGTCCTATATGTGTTAAGCTTCTGGAGTGCTGTTGGAGTCAGGAATGGGACTGAATATTGTGCAACTTTCTGAGAACATTCCAACCTCTGACCTTGTGTTGGAGGGTGGGACATTGAAGAAACAGTTGAAGATGTTTGGACCTGGAACATTCCCCTGAGGAATTCCTGCAGAGATGTCCTCAAACAGAGATGATACCCCCCAACAACCACAGACAACTACATTTGTACCACATATGACTCAATCGAGCCGAGAGTTCTACCCAATTCCCACTGATTCCAGGTTTGCTCGGGCTACTGCATGTCACAGCTGGTCAAATGCAGCCTTAATGTCAAGAACTGTCAATCAAACCTCATTTCTGGAACACAGTTAATTTGTCTGTCAGAGAATGGTCCAATTTCAAATAAAGCTCATACGCAGATCTTGTGAAATTGACATGCTAGTTTATTTCACCATACAGTGGGAAGAGGTTAAAGATCACTCATATGCAGAATGGTTGCTCTGCACAGATGGGTCACAGCCTCTTCACCCAGGTACAGGCATATGCAGTTTGTAAAGGGTGACAAGAGATTGATCGTTGATTGCAAAACCATACAGTTCCAATTACAGTTGGTAGGTTAATGCTGTTCAAAGTGGACTCATAGTACTTTGGGTCTGACATTACAGAGCAGTTAAAGAATGATAACAGGAGGTTAGCCAATCTAAGAATATTGAATAAATAATCGGTAACATCCTGTCCATAATGCCTCATAGGGCTAAGGTCATCCATATTGAGTAGTTTGGTGACATTTTGTCTGTGGGGGTATTGTGTCGGCTGGGGCTCCTGTGGAGAGAGAGAGAGCGCCTTCAGGACTTCCAGAGGTGCAGTGTCATTGTGAGTGAGAGAATCCCATCAGCGGGCTGTTTAGATAACGTTTCCTATGCACAGTGTGGAATGGGTTGCTCACAGTCAGTTCCTGGGCATTGTGGGTAGGCCCTCTTTTAGCGAGGGACAACATGGCTTCAGTAAGCAAAATGATTTCAACTTCTCCTATGTTGTCCCTATTGGAACCAAGAGGGTGTTCGGTGTCTGTAATGCATTGCCAGGTGAGACGTGATTTGAAGTAATTAAATTATTTACAGTGTAGAAACAGGCCCTTCGGTCCAACAAGTCCGCACTGACCCTCTGAAGAGCAACCCAACCAGAGCCATTTCCCTACATTCACCCCTTCACATAACACTTCAGGCAATTTAGCATGGCCAATTCACCAAACCTGCACTTTTCGGACTGTGGGAGGAAACCCGAAGAAACCTACACAGACAATGTGCAAACTCCACACAGACAGTTGCCTGAGGCAGGAGTTGAACCCAGGTCTCTGGCGGTATGAGGCAACAGTGCTCACCACTTGCTGCCGTGCCACCCATAATGCATTGCCTTACAAATCAATCTTATCAAATTTAATATATTATTAAAGTTAATACCACCAAGTTATTTTGTCTGTCTGGGGGAAGCAGGGCAGGAGATGTCATTCAGCAGAAAGTCATTACAGTCTCAGAATGAGGGATTGGTCATTGGAATTCATGTGAATTTAAATTCCTTCAATTAAAGGACAGTGTTTGTCTGAAATTCGATGCAGGGGAACAACATCATATTGAAAGGGACAGATTAATAATCTTTGTTGTTAGAATCCACCAGGTTTTTCATTATTTTATTTTTGTTAATATTTGGTTTGGAGTTGTGAACTATGAGAGATGGAAGGAGGCCTTGCACTGTGAGTAGCCACTTGTGTTAAAAAAGAACAAACATGATCTATTTTTGTAGCCAGGCCTGAAAGGTAATTGCAGGTTGATTCTTGTCGACCCTTGAATTTTGGAATGGCAGTGTGCTGAACCAGAGAGCAGGGGTTTGGGCATTAATAAGGTCAGTCCCTGGGAATTGACACCAGCCAGTCTGGGAAGGAAACAGAATGATCAAGCAGAGGAAGGAGTGGGATTTATTTTCAATTGTTTTGGTCTGGGTTTTCTAAGGGTAGGAAGGAGCTGTTGGTGCTCCTGTATGAAGATGTGAGAGATCCCTGCTGAACATCCAATAATTGGCTCTTGGGAGTTCAGAGAAAAGAAACAAAGAAAACTCTGGATTTCCACGTTGCTGATGAGAATTATCTTAAACATTATTACCTGACAGGGTGTTCTATGCAGAAAAATCAGTTTTGAATGCTTACTGTGCCCGAAAGAATAGAAATGGCATTCTGGATCCTCTCAAAATATTGGCTGAGGTGTTGCCTGACACAATTTTAAAATTTGCTTTGTTTTTTTCACTCTTCAAGTGATCATGTTGGTGATTATTATTCTGCCCTGAGGAAAATGTGGCCTTTCCAAATGTATTTCTTGCTACTTGTTTGCAATGGCAGCAGACAATCTCCTGGTCGTTATTTCTGAACCAATATTCAACAGGATTGATCAGATGTATTTCCATCGTTCATTCCTGTTCATTACACCTGTGTGTATTTTTATTTATATCTTGGTTTTCACATCAAATGAGGTTTCCATTTCACTCACAGTTGCTTTCACCTTCGATCGGATTGTGGCCATATATTGCGAAGAATTGAAAGTGAAGCATTTGACAAAGAAAAGGGCAGCTGTTGTAATACGGATAGTGACTGTTTTGGGTTGATTAATGTCTGCCGCCTGGTACTTCAGGCATGATCCTTCATACATTATTGATAATCTTCCCTGGTATTAGAGAAAGCGAGCCCTGCAGATGTTGGAGATCAGAGTCGAGAGTGTGGTGCTGGAAAAGCACAGCAGGGCAGGTAGCATCTGAGGAGTGGGAGAGTCAACATTTTGGCCAAATTCCTGATGATAGGTTTATGCCTGAAATGTTGATTCTCCCGTTCCTCGGATGCTGCGTGACCTGCTGTGCTTTTCCAGCACCACCCTTTCGACTATTCCCTGATATTACATTACAAACGTGAACTGCATTACTTTGGCTGCATGGACGGGATTTGTCATATTTTATCTGATTTTAATTGCTTTTGAACCATTGTTCCAGCTGTTGCTCCTCAATCTTCTGACTGTCAGACGTATTTTCACAGCAAGTAAAGTCCACAGGTCACTCCAGGGTCACCTCAATGGAGAGAATGGCAAGGATCCAGAGAGGGAGATACAAAGGAAATCCATCATATTACTCTTCAATATATCTTGCAGCTTTCTAGCGTTAGGGGTGACCCAGCTTTTATTTTCCATTTATCAGTGAATTACAAAGGCATATTTTTACTCTGTCACAGATCCCCTTTAATACCCGGAATCCATCGCCAATGTGCTTCAGCTCCTCGGTACCTGCACCAACACATGGACATATGCCCTGACCCAGAATAAATTCAGAGAGCAGCTGGACACTGCAGTTACATCCCCTAGTGATCTCATTGTTAAATTATTGCCATTTCATAAAGAGCTACATGGACTAAACTAAACTAAAGCCATTTCATTATTACTTTCCATTCATGTCCTTCCCCTGTGTAATATACACTGTGTGGAACGAAATGCAACATACAACCAACTGACATCTGTTTATGGCATTCCCCATGCAGGTTATGAATATCTGTGAAAAATATAGCTTGGGAAATGTCATTTTCAATGAACCTGAATTTGTAGAAAATACTCGCATTTCAAACAAATGGATGGCTCCGAAACACTCATCATTTCTGCAAATATTTTGTTGTGTGGCACAAACAGAACTCAAACAAAATGCTTTCGTACAAACGTGACTGTGGCCTGTTTATTGGATGGCAATTGTGTGGGAAAAATATAAAGAAAGACAGTGATGAACAAAATTTGGAGAACTGCTAAAGATCATTTTGAACGTAAAGGTCAGTGAGCATGTACAGAAATAAGTCCCAGGTAAGCACATTGAATACTGTACAGGTGACAAAAACATTGATGAGCATATGATAGATAAAGGGTGGCTAAGTAATATTGTATCAAGAGGGAAACTGTCATTTCATGATGAAATAAAGTTAAAGCAATGATGACATTGGGAAATGTAAGTGAACCCCGCTCTGAAATCCCAAACCCACAGGTGAGATGTTTCCAACAAAGAGATGTTTCTGTCGGTTCAGGAAGCAGGGCACCGGGTTCAGAAAGCTGATGGGGTTGTGAAGATCATGGAGAACGTGGAAATATTTCTAAAACAATTGCACCAGAAAGATCAGGTAATCAATGCATTAAAGAAATGGATCTGTTTTATTGAGTTAGCCACAGAACAGACAGCTGTCATAGTGAAACACTGCACAAATCCGATCTGAATTATAGGACTCCTACAGTGTGGAAACAGATCATTTGGCCCAACAAGTCCACACCAACCCTCTGAAGAGTATCCCACCCAGACCATTTCTCTTCCCTTATTCCTCTATATCCCCCTGACTAATGCACCGAACCTTCACTTCTCCAAACTTTCTGAGCCTTTTGGGGAAATGCGGTATTATTAGCAGTTCAGTTATAGAATTTTTTTTAGATTAGACTTACAGTGTGGAAACAGGCCCTTCGGCCCAACAAGTCCACACCGACCCGCCGAAGCGCAACCCACCCATACCCCTACATTACCCCTTACCTAACACTACGGGCAATTTAGCATGGCCAATTCACCTAACCCGCACATCTTTGGACTGTGGGAGGAAACCGGAGCACCCGGAGGAAACCCACGCAGACACGGGGAGAACGTGCAAACTCCACACAGTCAGTCGCCTGAGTCGGGAATTGAACCCGGGTCTTCAGGCGCTGTGAGGCAGCAGTGCTAACCACTGTGCCACCGTGCCGCCCACTATGATGATGATGAGATGTGTTTGGGAGACAACACGGATTTGAGTCAACCAAGTGAAGGAGCTATTCGGGATGGTAACGGGGCAGCTGTCCAACTGACAGCTCTGCCCTTGAATAGCTGCAGGTAAACATTTCGGTTGGTCTTGTTATTGAACACACAAATGATGGCCTGCAGGACCATGTATTAAATAGGGAGTTGGATACTCCCTGTCTGTATTAACTGGAAATACTATAGTTCCAGTACTTTAGATGGATCTGTTTTTTGACAATGTGAAGGAGGGTTTCCTGACACAGTATGTAGACCAGCCAACAAGGGGTGAGACCACATTGGATTTGGTACTGGGTAATGAACCAGGCCAGGTGTTAGATTTCGAGATCAGTGAGCACTTTGGTGATAGTGACCACAAATTGTTTATGTTTACTCTAGTGATGAAAAGGTTAGGTGTATAAAGAGTTATTGTTGGGGGAAAGGTAATTATGATGCAATTTGGGAAGATTTAGAATGCACAGATTGGGGAAGGAAACTGCAGGGGATGGGCACAATTGAAATGTGGAGCTTATTCAAGGAACAGCTACTGCGTGTCCTTGATAAGTATGTACCTGTCAGGCAGGGAGGAAGTGGCAGAGCGAGGGAGCTGTGGTTTCCTGAAGAATTTGAATCTCTTGTCAGGAGGAAGAAGAAGGCGTATGTTAGGTTGAGACGTGAAGTCTCAGTTTGGGTGTTTGAGAGTTACACGTTAGCCAGGAAAGATCTAAAGGGAGAGTTAAGTAGAGCAAGGTGGGGACATGAGGCGTCATTGGCAGATAGTATCAAGGAAAACCCAAAAGCTTTCTACAGCTATATCAGGAATAAAGGAATGACTAGAGAAAAATTTAAGCCAATTTTGTGTGGAGTGCAAGGTGAATATATTTCGTCAGCATTCACACTGGAAAAAGACAATGTTGTCGAGGAGAATACTGAGATACAGTTCACAGAACTAAACATGATTTAGCTTCACAAGTAAGAGGTGTTAGTAATTCTGGAAAGTGTCAAACTAGATCAGTTCCCTGGGCTGCATGGGATTTATCCAAGGATTCTATGGAAGCCAGGGAGGAGATTGCTGAGCATTTGGCTTTGATCTTCATGTTATCATTGTCGAAATAATTAGTGCCAGAAGACTGGAGGATCGGAAATTTTGTCACCTTGTTCAAGAAGGGGAGTAGAACTGAACTGGATTGTATTGAATTGATTTGAATTTATTGTCATGTTCACCGAGGTGCAGTGATAAGCTTTGTTCTAGTCAATAATACAGGCAGATCACAGAGTTAAGTAGCTTAGATAAGTAAACAATAGGGAAACAGCGACAAAATAAAACCCAGGTACAAGTGAATGTTAAGGGTTTGTGAGTCCTTTCCGTATTCTAAAAACTTTTCCAAAGGAGGGTAGAAACTATTTTAAAACCGGCGGGTGCGTGTGTTCAGGCTTCTGTCCCTTCTCCCCAATTGGTAGAGTTTGTAGAAAAAACATTGTCAGTGTGGGATGGATCATTGAGTACGCCGACGGCCTTTAATCGACAGAGGACTTGGTAGATGGATTCTATAGATGAGAGGTTGGCCTTTGTGATTGTCCGGGCCGAGTTTACCACTCTCTGTAACCGTCTCTGATCTTGAATGATACAGTTGTCATACCAGGTAGTGATACATCCAGACAGGATGCTCTCGATGGCACACCTATTTTAAACCAGTGAGCCTTATTTCTGTTATGGGTAATGTGTTGGAAAAGATTATAAGAGATAGGATTTAAAATAACCTAGAAAGGAATAACTTGAATAGGGATAGGCAACATGGTTTTCTGAAGGGGAGGTCGTGTCTCACAAACCTTACTGAGTTCTTTGAGATGGTGACCAAGCAGTTGGATGAGGGGAAGGTGGTTGATGTGGTGTATATGGATTACAGTAAAGCATTTGATAAGGTTCCCCGTGGCAGGCTATTGCACAAAATGCGGAGGCATGGGAATGATGGTGATTTAGTGGTATGGATCAGAAATTGGCTCCCTGAAAGAAGACAGAGGGTGGTGGTTGATGGGAATTGTTCATCCTGGAGTTCAGTTACTAGTGGTGTACCGCAAGGATCTGTATTGGGCCCACTGCTGTTTGTCATTTTCAGAAGTGAACGAGATGCGGGCATAGAAGAATGGGTTCCTAAATTTGTGGACGGCACAGTTCTGGACAGTGATGAAGGATGTTGTAGGTAACAGAGAGACATAGATAAGCTGCAGAGCTGGGCTGACAGGTGGCAAATGGAGTTTAATACAGAAAAGTGTGAGGTGATTCACTTTGGAAAGAGCAATAGGAATAAAGAGTACTGGGCTAATGGTTAGACTCTTGGTGGTGTAGATGAGCACAGAAATCTCCGTGTCCATGTACATGGATTCCTGAAAGATGCCACCCAGGTTGATAGGCACACAGTGTGTTAGCTTTTATTGTGAGAGGGGTTGGATTTCAGAGACATGAAGTCATGCTGCAGCTGTACAAAACTCTGGTGCCACCATACTTGGAGTATTGTGTACAGTTCTGATCACCACATTATAGGAAGGATGGGGAAGCTTTGGAAAGGATTCAGAGGAGATTGATCAGGATGTTGTCTGGTATGGGGGGAAGGCCTTATGAGGAAACACTGAGGGACTCGAGACTGTTTTCATTAGAGAGAAGAATGTTGAGAGCTGATGGAATTGAGAAATAAAAGATAATCAGAGGATTAGATAGGATGGGCAATGAGCGCCTTATTCCTCAGATGGCGATGGCTAGCACGAGGGGGCATAGCTTTAAATTGAGGGGTGATCGATATGGGACAGATGTCAGAGGTAGTTTCTTTACTCAGAGAGTAATAGGGGCGTGGCCTGCAATAGGAGTAGACTCACCAACTTTAAGGGCATTTAAATGGCCATTAGATAAACGTATCAATGAAAATGGAATAGTGTAGTGTAGAGAGGCTTCAGATTGGTGCCACAGGTTGGCACAATATCGAGGGCCAAAGGGCTTGTACTGCACTGTGATGTTCCATATTCTCTGCTATGTTCTATGTCTTACACCAAATATACAGGGGTTTTATGTGGAGAATTAGAATTTATTGAATTGGGAAATGATCCTTGTGAATGCCAGAGAGCATGATGAGAAATTTAAATCATAGAATCTTTTCAGTGTGGATTCAGGCCATTCAGCCCATTGATTCCAGACTATCCCTCTGGAGAGCCCCCCACCCAGACACACGCCCTAACCTATCCCTGTTTTTTTCCCATGGCTAACCCACTAAACCTGCACATCATTGGATTGTGGGAGGGGAACCAGAACAGCTACAGGAAACTCACACAGACACGTGGAGAACATGCAAATTCCACACAGTCAGTCACCCGAGGCTGGAATCGAACCCGAGTCCCTGTGCTATGAGGACAGCAGCAATGACTACTGAGCTCCCCTGCTGCCCCACATTTAAATCAACTTCATCCAAACGTTAGCCCGAGGTGTACCCAGTCATGCTGCTGAACAGTGGGCAGAGTGGAAGATGACTCCTGTCAGGCATAAGAGATAGTCAGGGGTGGATTGAAGTTCAAGCCAAAGAAACATTCCCCATTAAAGCAATGACTGTCAGGAAAGAGAGGGAGGGAAACATCGAATCCAAGAGCTCAAATCGGCTCTTGCTGCAATTGTGGAAAATCAAGGCCAGTGATTTTCGGAGCATCAGCCAAGACTCCATTCACTAAGGCTCACAAACGACCTTCACTGGCCCTTACACCAAACCTTGAGGAATGGGACATCAGGTTAGGGGAGGGAAATATATCCTTGGTGGTAGGCTCCGTTTGGAGGTGGCAATGATGGTGGGGTGGTAGGTGAGGACCAGTGGGGTTCTGTCCTAGTGGGGCGGGGTTCAAGGGCGGAGGAGCAGGAAGTGGAGGAGATGCAGTGAAGAGCATCGTCGACCATGTATGAGGGGAAATTGCAGTCTTTGAAGAAGGAGGCCATTTGGGTTGTTCGATATTGGAACTGACCCTCCTGGGAGCAGATGCGGTGGACACGAAGAAATTGGGAATATGGCATGGCATTTTTACAGGGGGCAGGGTGGGAGGACGTGTGGTCTAGGTAGCTGTGGGAGTCAGTCGTTTTTCAATAAATGTCCGTGTTGAGTCAGTCACCCGAGATAGAAATGGAGAAATCTAGGAAGGGGAGGGAGGAGTGTGAGATGGTCCAGGTAAATTTGCGTTCGGGGTGGAAGGTGTTGGGAAAGTGGATGGACTGTTCGACCTCCACGTGGGAGCACAAGGCAGCACAGATACAGTCATCGATGTAGCGGAAGAAAGAGTGGGGGGTGGTGCCAGTGTAGCTGCAGAAGATGGACTGGTCCACATATCCTATGAAGAAGCAGGCATAGCTGGGGCCCATGCGGGTGCCCATGGCTACTCCTTTGGTACCAGAACAGAACCCCACTGGTCCTCACCGACCACCCCACCAACTTCAATATACATTGTATCATCCATCGTCATTTCCGCCACCTCCAAACGGACCCCATCACCAAGGATTTATTTCCCTCCTCTATCAGTGTTCTGGCAAAACCACTTCCTCCGCAACTCCCCCGTCAGGTCCACACCCCCCACCAACCCAGCCTCCATTCCTGGCACCTTCCCCTGCAACCGCAAGGAATGCAAAACTTGCGCCCATATCTACCCCACTCACTTCGCTCCAAGGCCCCAAGGGATCCTTCCATATCTGTCAGAAATTCATCTGCACCTCCACACACATCACTTATTGCATCCGCAGAATCCGATGTGGCCTCCTCTACATTGGGGAGACAGGCCGCCTACTTGCAGAATATTTCAGAGAACACCTCTGGGATACCCGCACTAACCAACCCAACCACCCCGTAGCTCAACACTTTAACTCCCCTTCATACTCCACCAAGGACATGCAGATCCTTGGCCTCCTCCATGGCCATACCATGGCAACATGACGGCTGGAGGAAGAGTGCCTCATCTTCCACCTAGGAACCCTCCAACCACAAGGGATGAATGCAGATTTCTCCAGCTTCCTCATTTCCCCTCCCCCCACCTTATCTCAATCCCAACCCTCGGACTCAGCACCACCTTCTTGACCTGCAATCTTCTTTCCGACCTCTCCGCCACCACCCCCTCTCCGGCCTATCACCCTCACCTTAACCTCCCTCCACCTATTGCATTTTCAACGCCCCTCCCCCAAGCCCGTCCTCCCTACCTTTGATCTTAGCCTGTTTGGCACACTTTCCTCACCCCTGAAGAAGGACTTATGCCCGAAACGTCGATTCTCCTGATCTTTGGATGCTGCCTGACCTGTGATCAAATACCTGAGCGCTGGTTTCTATGCTTTCACAACAGTTCAAATTTTATCAAACAGTTTAAATTATGCCTCAATATACTAAAACCCAATTGAATTTGGGTTTAATGTTTTGACAGCATTGAACCAATGAGACGATCTGATCTTTGGAGTATAATGAAGTGGGCATTTGGACATTTAGCCAGAGAGAGCAACCAACTGTTGTCATCTGAGTTACTTCCAGCAAAGCACTCAGTTTCAAAGGCACCTGTTCATATGAAACATCTTTGCAGTAAAAGACTGAAGATGACCCAGGGAGATCAATAGCCAGAGGAAAGCAGCCACCAGAGACAACAGCCACCGTAGGGTTTTGCATATTAAGTTGATGTAATTTTAAGTTGATGTAATTTTATACTGTTTATTAGAACAGTATATTTTTTATAGTGTTGGAGTTAGATAACAAGCCTGTAAAAGAATGAAAGGTCAGAGTTATAAACAATTGTTGTTTCATATTCACTTTTGGAGGTAGAGAATAAATTGAGTTTTTTTTTAAATAGTGGAAGTTGGGTGTTCTCTGTCATTCACACAGATTATGAGGTGAGGTGAGATCACAGCAAATATATTTGGTCACCCAGTTCTCACATTGTTCGAGCTACTGTGGGATATGTTCTATTTGGACTTCCAGAAAGCTTTGCACAATCTTTCAAACAAATACTCTCACAGATTACGAGGTGAGGTGAGATTTTCTGGGCGTTTGGGTTAATTAGCAGAAGAGTTCACTGCCGTGTCATTGTAAATTATGTGTTTCTTTAGTTTTGCTTTTGTTTTGGCCCCTTGTGGTCCCTGCCCAAAAGAGGTTATTGGGGATGGAGTCATGGGAGAGACATTTTCTGTCTGGTTATTTTTTCCACTGAGTAAGAAATTGTTGTTTTGAAAGGGCAGAGTGGGCTTTGCTCTGTGTTTCACACAGTGCTGTCCCTGCCCAGGGAGTGTCGGAGGGGGACAGTGTGGGGGAAAGTGGTGGGCGGGGAGTGGTTTTGTTTTTTTTCTGTGTATTCCTTCTGTCTGAAAGAGTTGATGATTGTTTTTTGGACTGGAGGCCTCTGACCAACGGTGTGCCAAAAAAGGGACCTGGATGGGGAGATGTATTGAAAGGGTTTAAGATGTATAAGAGGCAAGTGCTGGCAAATGGGACTGCCTTAGTTTAGGATATCTGGTCAGCATGAACAAGCTGGACTGTAGAGTCTCTTTCCATGTTGTAAGACTCAATGACTCAGTCTCTCCAAGCCAGGGATCATTCTAATAAACCTCCTCTTAACTGCCTTCAATAAAATCAGATCATTACTTAAATAAGGAGACAAAAAGTATTCACAGTATTCGGTATGTGGTCTTAACAGCACCTTGTACCTTTGCAGTAAGACCTCTCTACTCCTGTACTTTTGACACACTTGAAAGAATGACCAACATTTCATGAGCTTCCTGATTCCCTGTTGTACCTGAGTGTGAGCGTTCTGTGCTTCATGTGCATGTCACACCAAGTCCTATTGAGTTACAGCTTCCTGCTGGTTTTCATTTCTCCATTTGAATAATTATTCTGTTCTTTTATTTCTCTGTCTGAAATTGACCATGTCCCATTTTCCCACAGTATATGCCATTGCCAACTTAGTGCTCTCTTCTTTAACCAATCAATTTTATCTCTGCCTCTCACAACCTGCCCTTTGACATTCATTGTGTGATGTTTGAAAATTTGGCTGCAATACATTCACTTCCTTCTCCCAAATCCATCTTCTAAATTTATCATCAAACAATCATTGATGAACAGTTGTGGTCACTGCACTAATCCCTGTGGAATCACAATGGTCTTGGGGCATGAATGGAAAAGAAAGACTCCTCGTTCCCCCTTGTTCTTTCCTGATCATTAGTAAGTTGTCTGTTAATGCCAATATACGACCTTATGACTTCACCTTTTTGTGTGGAAGATTGTGCAAAGCTTTCTGGAAGTCCAAATAGAACACATCTCACAGTAGGTGGAAAAATGTGAGAACTGGGTGACCAAATATATTTACTGTGATCCAATCCTCATATTCCTGAGCAGCGATTATTACACAATCAGGTTTAATATCAGCACATTACCACATTCTTTTGATCAGTGAAGGATTCACTGTCACACACACCGAGGTTAGAATTCAGCTGGAAATGGTGTTCCAGATTACTGTCCACCACTTTGTGGTGACATCAGAGCCAGGCACCATGGTGATTGTTCTGTCCCCTTCAGAAACTTCCATGTGTTAGCAGCTTTGTTCTTAACTGCATTGAAGATTCTCCAGATTCACTCATTCGTTTGCATATCTCTCTAATATATATTAAGCGGGAGAGGCTAATAAGTTTGTGTTATTACAAGCGCATGGGCTTTCTTGTAATTATTTTGCTCAGATCTAAAAGAACCTGTTCTGGACTTTCACTCCAACAATACAGACATGAATTTACTTTCTTTTCAATTTCCTTTTCAATATTTGATATTACTTCATTCAGAGGCGTATGTAAATGACAACGTGTGTTACCCAAAACCCACCTCAGCAGATTGGTCATCAAACAATCAGATCTTTCAAATATGACGTGGCTTTCCACTGACTTATCCATGATGCTTAATATTTATTTATCCACTGATTATCTGTGTGATTGATAATTGTTTGGCCCGATGACATGTTTATTTATTTTCATTTATTTATTCATTCTGTATTTACTTATTTTCAAACAGTGAGATTTGTTGTCCTGAATTATATTCTTTCAAGTGTTGTCATCATTGATGTCAGGTGGCATCGTCTGTCAATTTAAATTGTTTTCTTTAATTTAAAATGTGCTACCCTTTAATCCTATGCAATGACACCTTTATAAAAAAAAATACCCGGCACACGTCTTGAATTATTTCCTCCATAATTGTTTACATTAACACTCTACATGGACCAGAACAATGTTCTTATCTCTTGTGGGACAAAACCGATTTGATTCAAAGTGGTTAACTCCAACTGTTTGTTCATTGACTGGAATTCATGTCTGACTCACAGAAATAAACTGTGTCCCTGGGGGAGCTGGGAGCTGGGAGCTGCTCCATCAGTTGCTTATTAAGGGATTCCCTTCAATTGTTTATCACAGAATGACAGCAGGAGCAATATCTCTGCAGCAATCAGAGATCAGCACAGCTGTAGATATGGAGCGATGGTATTGGTATCGGAGAACATTAGAGTGGAATATCACTGCAATTAGTGACAATCAGAGGGAAAAGGATTGGAATAATCCAGTGATGGGAAGGAGTATCTCTGGCTGGCTCTACATCCTTTACACTGATGATTATTCCTTTACATTAGTCATTCGAATTCAGGCTGCACATCAGATGTTTGCTTATGTTTACTTTCCCATACTTGGCATTGTTGGTGCCCCTGGTAAGTCTGTGCCTCACGATGAATTCTGTAAACTATGTTGAACGAATTGACAGATCTTACCATTTATGGTGCCACCCTTGTTGATGTGCCTGTTCTTTGCAAATCTGTGTACCTGAATGTTCACTGTGAAAGTACAGTGAAATTGTCCACTTTTTTGTCAGTGCTTCAGTTTTTTTAGAGAAATCCAGGTATTTGGTATTTTAAACATGATTTATTGTTGTCTGCTTGCTGCCTTTATCCTCACTTTTACCTGGTTCATCTCACTTTTCTTTCCATGTCCACCCTGACAACTTCCTCCATTGGTATGCTTTTATTTAATCTCTTGATACCTTCCCTCACACTCACTGCCAAGCTCTAATCTGTTCTTTGCTTTTGTTTACCCTGGATCAGACTGTCAAAGTTGTGACTGCAGTATGACCACTCTTTATTCCTCTGACAGTGGGAATGAGCTGTTTCTCTCAGGGCTCACCCCGTCACCCGTAAAGACATATCATTTAACAGTCAAATATATCTCTCTGATGCAGAACATTCTGGACTGAGAAAATGTCTTCGTTTTATCCCTCTCTCCTAATCTAACCCTCTCCCTCCCCATGGAGTGACCTTTGACCATGACATGATGTTAAACTATTCTTCCTTCATATTCTTTGCCTCTGTGTCTAAATGTTTAAGTCAGATTGTTCTTCCAACCCTTCACTCGCCTCCAATACTCTCACTCCACTTGGTCTCCTCCGTCTGGCCTTTTGGTATCATTAAAATTGGGATTTTTTGAGTATTCTGTCTGTTGTGTTGATCACCTTAATCTCTGTGCACCCTGCCCTGACCCATTCAGACCCTCTCCCTCTGAACTGACTGTGCTCAGTGCTCTCCTTGTCCAGTTAACATCCCGCTGACGTGTTTGATCCCCTGATGCCTTATATCAGTTACAGAACTTCCAGTTTGTGGAATCATTCTCCTCCTCTTTATCATGGCCATGCAATCCCTCAACATGCCCATCCTGTATCAGGATGGTCTGAGGGATATCTACTTTTCCCTATAAAAGAGGCCTGAACCATTTCCATCCCTCCGCCCCCCACCTCCTTTCCTCTGCATTGAACAACTTCCCCTTTATCTCCTCTCATTTTGGTCAGTTCCAAGCTGTGGCCCTGGGTACCTGCATGGGCCCGGGTTTTTCCTGTCTCTTTGTGGGGTTCGTGGAACATTCCTTGTTCTATGCTACACTAGACCCTCCCCACAGCTCTTTCTCCGGGACATTGATGTCATCATTAATGCCGCTACCCTCTCTCATTTGGTACTGAAAAACTGCCAATTTCCCCCTGCTCTCTCCTTCATCTGGTCCATCTGGGACTCTCCCCTACTTTCCTCACCATCTCTGTTTCCATTACTGGAGGCAGGCTGGCTACCCATATCCACCACTGACTCACCACTCCCACAGAGATCTGGACGATACATCCTCTCACCCATATAAGGACTCAACCCCATTATCCGAGTTTTTCTCTCTCTCTCTCTCTCTCTCTCTCTCTCTCTCTACTTTCAGAACAGAAAACCCTTTGTCACCCACGTGTGGTCAGTATTATCAGCTTTCCTTTCCTCAGCTGACAATCATCAATCCCTTTCCCCAATTCTCTTGCTCTCCATTTGGGATCCACCTCCACTTAGTTGCTGAATGCTTTCCCTTTCCCATAACCCATCCTTCTCTTCAGAATATAATCTATCTATTCCTGGTTATTGTCAGTTCTGACTGTGGATCATTGGATTTGAAACATTACCTTCACTTTCTCTCCATAGATGCTGCCAAACCGGCCCAGTTTCTCCAAAAATTCCTATTTATTTCAACAGAAAATTATGCTTTTCAGGTCACACTCTGGTCGAGATGTTAGTGTTGGTCATACATCTCCTGGTCTGATTCTTCAGACTTGCTGACTATTTCCCCCAGGACACGACTTTCATATTAGTGTCTGACCCGGGTTTGTTCAACTCTTTGTAATCTTCAGCTCACAATCTATTTCTGGGCCTGCTCTGAGATTGATCTTATCTGTCTGCCCTCCTGCCTCTCAGTGCAATCCTTGTTACAATGTCCTGCCAAGTCTCATTTTTTTAATCCATTCATGGGACATGGACATTGCTGACAGGATCGCCCCTCCCTCAACCAACTCTAGTATTGGCCCCAATGTCATAGTCTCACACAATGATCCAGGCTCGAAGTTCATCTGCCTTCCCTATAATGCTCTTTGTATTGAAAGAAACACACTTCAGCCCATCAGTCCCATCGTGTTCATTTACCTGTCTCTGCCTGCCCTTCCTTTCTGATTTCCTGGCCCTAGCATCTCCCTTCTCCCCAAACCCTTCGATTTCCTGACCTGCTGCTTTGGTTCCTAGCCCCCTGCCACTCTAGTTGAAACCCTCCTGAGTAGCACTAGCGAACGTCCCTGTGAGGATATTGGTTCCCCTCCAGTTTAGGTACAACCTATCCTTCTTGTACAGGTCAGCCCTGCCACAGAAGAGGTCCCAATGATCAAAGAATCTGAAACCCTGCCCCCTGCACCAGCTCCTTAGCCACACATTCCTCTGTCCTATCTTGTATTCCTTGCCTCACTAGCATGTAGCACAGGGACTAACTCATGGATTACTATCCTCAAGGTCCTGTTTATCAGCCTCTTCCCTAACTCCCTGTACTCCCTCCTCAGGACCCCATCCCTCTTCCTACCTGTGTGCACAATGACTCTGGCTGCTGACCCTCCCCTTTAACTGTGTCATGCAGCCGCTCAGAGACTCTGTCACCAGGGAGGGAACACACCATCCAGGAGTCTCCAACACAGCCAGAGAAATACCTGTCCGTGCCCCGAACTAGAAAGTCCCCTCCAACTATCAGTCGCTTGGACTCTGCCTGCCCCTGGTTTACAGCAGAGCCAGTTGTAATGCCCCAGGCCTGGCTTCTGCTGTTATCCTCCCCTCGAAAGGCTATCCCTCCCAACAGTATCCAAAACAGTAAACCTGTTAGAGACTGGTGCCCCACCTGCCTTCCTCTCCTGGAGGGTGAGGTATGACTCCAACCAGGAGAAAGGGAGGACTGCAGATGCTGGAGATCAGCTTCTAGAGTGTGGTGCTGGAAAAGCATCTGAGAAGCAGGAGAATCTATGTTTCAGGAATAACTCTGATTCCAGTCTTAGGTCTGAAACATTGAATCTCCTGCCCCTCGGACGCTGCCTGACCGACTCTGCTTTTCATGCATCGCACTCTCGACCATGACTGCAACCAGTGGAGAATGTGCCCCATGATACACGTTGGTTCCAATTTAGCCAAGGTCCCTTTGATGCTATGCTCATTCAGATGCGGAGTTGATGTTATGAGCCGTTCCTCTATCCCCACCTCTGGATTTCTTGGTCCATGTTTTAACCAAGGTTCGGATGAGTTCCTGACCTAATGTCCCTGGAGGAACCCAAACTGGGCGTCACTGAGCAGCTTATTGCTGAGCAGGTGCTGCTTGATAGAAGCTTCCATGACTTTGATGATGCAGAGGAGACTGATGGGGCACGATTTGGCTGGGTTGGATTTATCCTGCCTTTTGTATACCTTAGCAATTTTCGATCACAGTGTGTTAACTCCACTGGAACAGACTGACTGGGGGAGGAGCATGTTCTGGAACATAGGTCTTCAGACGGATTGAAGTTACTCGATTAATTTCGGATAACTGGTCAGCATGGGTGAGTTGGACCGGAGTGTCCATTTCCATGCTGTATGTCTGTGTGGCTCTCTGACTCTGAACATTGTCAGGAACCACAGACTTTACACTATCCAGTGCTTCCCACAGTTCCTTGATATGACGTGGAGTGTATCAAATTGGCTGAAGACTGGTACCTGTGATGTTAGTGACCACTGGAGGAGGCTGAGATGTATTACCCGCTGCCAATCTGGCTGAAGGTTGCTGCAAATACTTCAGTCTTATCTTTTTCCCTGATGTGTTGGGCTCTTCAATCATTGAGGATAAGGATATTTGTGCAGCCTCTTCCTCTTCCTCCAATGAGTTTGTAAAAACTTGTCCCCGACATTTCACAACAGGACACAACAGGACTGCTTAATAAAGCTTAGATCTGGTCCATTTGTTGTGACATCCCTTTACTCTGTACATCACTTGCTGCTTGTGTTGTTTGTTAAGCAAGTAGCTGTTCCTGCCATGCTCTCCTGCACTGTCCATTGTGTCAGGGAAGTCTCCTGGCTTAATGGGAATGGTTAACTGGGAATCTGCTGGATCCTGAGGTTGTAGATTGTACTGCAGTACAGTTCTGCTTCGGTACCTCATGGATGTCTCGTTTTGAGTTGCTGGTCTTTTCAAATTCTGTCACATTTAGCACCATTCTTCATACACAACTTGCCTTTTATTGGTTTACAATCGGTCATTGGGATTCCATGAGAACTCAGCAGAATCTCATTGTTACATCATCTTTCCTGCTGAGTTCTCCCTATCCCAGTGACTCACCCTCTCCACTGGCACTTCCCTTTCTCAGGGTCAATGGCCTCATTCCACACTGCAGTGTCTGTGCTGATGTTCCTCTTGCTAAAACTGTAGACTTACTGTCCAAGCTGACTCTTTCTCCCTCTATTCACTCCACCTCTCTTTTAATCTTCCTCTTTCTCTCTCATTCCTCACTAACTCTTTATTTTGGTTTCCTGTGTCTCTAACTCTGCACTGACACTCTCTGCTCATGTTGCTTTTGTCCCTCAGAATGCACTCAGTCACTCGGCTGATGATTCATCCTTGTCTTCCAGTCTACCCTCAATCACCCTGCTGAAATTCCACGCTGCCTCACAAACTAAGTTTCATTTCTCTGCTCCTTTTCGTCTTGGTGTCTCACTCCACATTCACTAGTCACTCAATCTCTCTGCTAATGTTGCTCTTCATCTGGTCCTTAGCAGTCACTGTCTTTGCTCATGATGCCCTTGACCTATCATCCTCCAGTCACTCTCATTGTGATTCTTCCGTTTCTCTCACTGTACATTCCATGTCCCTCCTGATTTTCCTCTCCATCACTCAGCCATCATTCACATCGTGATCATTTTCCCATTTGTCCCTCACTACTGACTCCCTCTCTTGGTGAATGTAATCTTTGGTCACTAACTGTTCCTTACTCTCTCTGCTGATGCTCTTCTTTGTCTCTGAGTCAACACTGACTGGCTCTGCTCATGTTCCTTCTTGGTCTCTCCCTTTACACGGATGGTCGCTATTATTTCTTCTCCGACACTCAAACCCTCTGTTGATATTCCTCTTGGTTTCTCACTTTACACTAACACTTCTGATTTTCTGCTTGTTCCCATTTTCTATATGGAAGTGTTTTTTTGTCCCTCATCATCCGCCATCTCATTACTGATTTATCGAGTCTCCCATTTTACACTCACTCTTCCTTCTGATGTTTCTCTTAATCTTTCACTCTGCGAACTTGTTCTGCTGATTTATCTCCTGATTCTCATTTTGCACTTCTGATCTCGAATGATGATCCTCCAAATCTCCCACTGACTCCTCACACTGTTTCTGTTTCCTTCCCTTTCTGTCTCTCCGTCTCTGCTGATGTTCCTGTGAAGCTCCCATTTCACTGTCGATCCCATCTGCTGATGTGACTTGTTGTCTCTCGCTCTACACGTAATCTCTTTGCTGACGTTCTTGTTGGCCTCTCACTGTGCACTCCCTTTCTCTACTGACATTCATTTGGTCTCACTGTGCATTCACTTTCCACACTGACGTTTCACTTGACTCACATCACACTTAATCTTTCTGCTGATGTTACTCTTGGTCACTCATTCTCTGTGTTGTCTCTCCACTGATGTTCATCTTGATGTCTCACTCTGTGTTCACTCTCTCTCTCTCTGTTGATAATCCTGTTCGTCTCTCACTTGACAGTCAGTGCCTTTGGATAAAGCTCCTAAAATATATGTTTGTGTCTGTCCCTTTCACTGCTTGGTTTGGAGCTGTTCAAAATCACACGATTCTCTCCCCCTGCTCTGAAATAAGGTGTGGAATATGCACCTGCTCAGTATCTTTCATGTACAACTAACCCACTTGTTCTTCTCCCATTCTTGCCCTTATTCTGGTGCCCCCATGGATCTCCTTTCCAGTCTCGATGTGCTGCCTCTCTCGATGCTCAGCACACATTCCAGAGTTTCCTTGCATTAAATAATGATTCAGAAATTCCGGTGTTGGACTGGACTGTGCAAAATTAAAAATTGCTATCACCAGATAATCGTCCTTGCAGGTTTAATTTGAAGCATTAGCTTTTAGAGTGCCTCTCCTTCATCAGGTGGGTATGGTGGACACGATTGTAAGACACAGAATTTATAGCAAAAGTTGACAGTGTGATGTAACTGAAATTATACATTGAAAAATACCTTGATTGTTTGTGAAGTCTCTCATCTGTTAGAATGACCACGATAGTTTCACTTCCTTCATGTGTAAATCACAAAACATTTTTTTAAAGTTACATTCTCAGATTAACTGTCACAGTTGGGGGGTTGTGAGTGAGAGAGAGAGTGTACATGTGTGTGTCTGTGAGTGTAGAGTGTCTAAGTCTGTGAGAGAGTGCATGTGTGTGTGGGAGTGTGTGTATCTGTATGTGTGTTTGCCTGGGTTGGGGAGTTGTGAATATCTGAGAGAGAGAGAGAGTGTGTGTGTATGTGTGTGTGTGTGAGTGTGTAAAGCAGTCGCACTCTGAGAGAGGATGCATGTGTGTGGGAGTGTGGGTGTCTGCAGGAGTGTGTGAAAGTGTCTGTGTGCGTGTCTGTGTATACGTGTTTCTGTGTGTATGAGTGTGTATGGGAGTGCCTGTGTGTGTGTGTGTGTGTGTGCAGGAGTGCCTGTGTGTGTTTAGGAGTGTCTGTGTGTGTGTATAGTGCAATGGTGGTCACCTGTAGTGTGACATGAAGCCAAGGTCCCGGTTGTGGTCCTACCCATGGGTACGGAACATTGCTCTCAGCCTCTGCTCGGCCACCTTTCGCTGCTGCCTGTCCTGAAATCCGCCTTGGAGTATGGTCACCCGAAGGTCCGAAGTTCAGGACATATGCACCTGTTCAAAATAAATAATGTACAACTAACCCACTTGTTCTTCTCTCATTCTTGCCCTTATTCTGCTGCCCCCATGGATCTCCTTTCCAGTCTCGATGTGCTGCCTCTCTCGATGCACAGCACACATTCCAGATTTTCCTTTCAATAAATGCCAGCTTTGTTCCTGCATCCCTGCTGCTCTGTCTGAGCCCATCTGTCTTGCTTTGCTGCCTGGTACTGCATCATTTGGATGACTCTGCTGTTCTCAGGAAAGCAGCGATTGAATGGAGACTGACACCTGTGCAAGTTCATGCATTGCATTTCATAACTCTTATTTATTTTATTGAATTCTGGATCAGTGGTGCTGGAAGAACACCGCCGTTCAGGCAGCATCCAACGAGCAGCGAAATCGACGTTTCGGGCAAAAACCCTTCATCAGGAAAAGGGCTTTTGCCCGAAACGTCGATTTCGCTGCTCGTTGGATGCTGCCTGAACTGCTGTGCTCTTCCAGCACCACTGATCCAGAATCTGGTTTCCAGCATCTGCAGTCATTGTTTTTACCTAGTTTATTCTATTGAAGTCCAGTGTCAAAAGAATGACAAGCCTTGTCCCTATATTAACAATGTGATACACTGTAACTGATACAATCATTTTTATACAATAGCACATTTGTAAATCTCTGTCCAGGTCCCAATAACACGGTGGCTTTGCTCACAGTCTAATGTCTCTGTTTGTTTCCCTTGCACAGTTAACATGATAGCTGTTGTGATCCTAACCCGGGAAGATGTGGTCTCTCCAAATGTGTTTCTCGATACTTGGTGACCATGGCAGTGGCAGACCTTCTGGTTATTATCCTGAACGTGATACTGCAGCATATTCCAAGGACTTTTCACGAAGAATTTTACCACCTGCGGTATTCCATTCGTGTGTGTAATATTCATGCAGTCCTGAGTTATGCAGCCACTGATTCTTCTGTCTGGTTCACTGTGGCTTTTACTTTTGATCGATTTGTGGCAATTTGCTGTCAGAAGTTGAAAGGTAGATATTGTACTGAGAGAACTGCAGCTGTGGTGCTGGGATCAGTGACTGCCCTCAGTTGTATAAAGAACATTTTCTGGTATTTTATGTTAAAAGATCGATATACTGTCTTGAGCGTTACTTTATTCTGTCTTATATCGGACACCAATGAGAGATCGCATTTCTGGATAATGATTCAGTTCCTTCACTATCTTGTGACCCCTGGGGTCCCATTCATTCTGATCCTGCTGCTAAATATTTTCACTGTCACATTATCAGGAGCAGCAGAGCACGGAGACGACTCCGGGTTCAGGGCAGTGGGGAATGTCTCAAAGATCCAGAGTTGGCCAATCGAAGGAAATCTATCACTTTAATGTTTGCACTCTCTGCAAATTTCATTCTTTTGTGGTCAATATATATGGTGTATTCCATATGGCGGAGAATGCTGGATTTTGTAAATGTGATGATTTATCTACACAATTTTGTTGACTTATTGGGTTCGATGTTGCAGCTCCTGAGCTGCTGCACAAACACTTTTATTTATGCTGTCACCCAGACCAAGTTCAGGGAGCAGTTGAAACAAATGTTTATTTGTCCCTTTTCTTCACTTCTTCAGATCAATAAATAATAATATCTTCAGCCATAAAGGAATCTGGCAACACTGTATTTAATTTCACATCTCCAGCTCGTCAATGGTCCTGTAGCTCTGTCCTAAACCATGTCGTGTGTTCTGCTGCCCTCATTATAATTCACTGTGGGAAAGGAGTGGAACCAGCACAGGTGTCCTTGTAAGTCTGGTCAATGACATTCAATGCAGAGAGATGGAAAATGGTTCCTTCCATTCCAAAAAAAGGAGGGTACAGTATTCGCACAGATACCAGTTGGAAGATTTGTTGGTTTATCCATATGTACCATGTCTTGCCCCTTTTATATGTGGGATATAGTTAAAGTAGTGTTACTTCTGCAATCATCATTACTTATGCAAGGAAAATGAACTCACACCAGTGTATACTTGTTTCAGCCAAGAGTTGAGTCAACAAGAATTAAACCTATGTAAAGGAAAGATATAATTGTTTTTGTATTCGCTAAAATGTGCATACAAGAATGAAACGTGCCTGCAAACAATGGCAGATGTTACAGACAAATAGATAAGATGCTGTGAGAATATAGGTGAGTCAGATATGCCTGTACAAACAGCAGTTATAAGCATCTGTTTCCCACTTCTGCAAAAAACAAAAAACAAACCCCAATTAAAAGGTCATAGCGTTCAATATGGTTGAGGAATAGGAGGAAGTGTCACAAGTGGGGGAAATAGATGGCACTGAAGGAGGATATACCTAACAATGGACCACAGCAGGATGTGGTGAAATGGCCAAGTAAAACTTGTACTTTGTTATGCACAAGGCCGGATAAGGCAGGAGATATACAATAGTAATGGGCACTGGGTTTGGACGAGTGAATTCTATATAAGATATGGACTTGCTAAACTCTGCGTGTCTATTTTAGACACCACGATTGCAAGTGTATAATAAACATACTGGTTGCTTCAGATCTTGTCTCAGACTGAAATTATTGAAGTGAGTGAGCTTCATTTCTCATATGTACAAAGAAGAAAGCACCATCATTACTTGTCAAGTTAATACGGGAACACATTCTCAAACCTTTTATTCTCACTGAACAGCTACCGACAAATTTGTTTCTGTTCAGAATCTACCTTTACTCTGGTGGTGCGACTTGATCCTCAAAAACTGAATTTCTCTTTTCCATGCATTTCATTTTTTTTTACTCCAGAATCTTTAAAACTTGCTCAGTGACATCGAGCTCTCGGAATTCGAGTTAGAAGCAACTGGGACAGAGATTGCTGACTTGCTCTGTCAGTGTTTCTACAGCAGCAGTGCTCACCAGGTCCTTTCAACACACCTCAGCCTGGCTTTCTCCAGCTTTTCCTTCTGTTTCCCACTTTGTATTTCCTATTCCCAATACCCCGACTTGGCTTTTCAGGATTAACACGGTCATTCCCGTGAATGTGGGGTGGGAGACACTGGTGGCAATTTTTGACTTTTTTGGCACTCTGGGCACTGCCCCCCAATGCAGCTATGTCGGTATCCAGTCCTGGACACAAGACATAGCTTCTTCCCAGGATATCTTGGGAACCATTGGATGACCCTGGTTGATTTCAGCCTGTATATGGTAATGGCTTTTGTCTGAGACAATCAGTCTTGCTCCCCAATCTGTCACCCTCTGCAGTGATCTGGTCTGGTGGGAGCACAAAGGCTTAAACCCGGGCTGTTGGCCCTTCCATTGTCCCCATTCCCACAAGCTGTTTTAGCCTTGCTAGGACAGAGTCTTTCTGTGTCCACAGTCTCTGTGTAACCCACCGTTATTCCTCATGGAAAGACATCCAACACATATTCTGGAGATGGCTGAGGTTGTAGTCTCAGGGAGGGAGAGAAGATGGAAGGAAGGAACATGTGCAAAAGCAGAAAGGAGAGATCAAAGAGAAAAATAGACAGAAGGAGAGGTTGCCAGTCAGAGAGAGAAAGTTTGAGAGAGAGCGAGACAAGTGGAATGTGAGTGAGATAGAGTAAGAGAGGGAAGAGAAAATATCAGACAGATACAAGGACAAGTCAAGGGATGACATGGAGAGATTAAGGAGGTGAGATTCATCTGTCCAGATGGCCCCAGGACTCTCGGGTCTCTCACACCCACTCTCTCCAATTAGGGACAGACCCTGCTCCAGTGCCTTGCTTTAGGAGAGCTGTTCAGGGAGGGAGGGAGGTTAAAGGATCAAAACCAGGATTGAGATTCAAAGTCTCACACAGAGACGGACAGAAACACACACATAGCTCCCCCCGCCCCCTCCGACCCTGCACCCACCCTCAGTTAGTGTCAGCTAACTGAACCTCAACTCCTTCATCTTTCTCTTTAGTTTTTTGCTTCTGGCTGTAACTTATAACACTTACATCTGTTACTTACACAGTCTTGAAAATCTCCAAGTTATTTTCATTTAACTCCTCAGTTCCCTGTATTTCCCTTTGGCTTCTCCACCACAAGGGGCGCTATTTCCCCAGTGCTGATTTGACTCTCCAACCTGATCTTAGACAGAGGAACGCTACATTTCTGTCCATCTATTCCACAAATTATCACTCTCGGGTAACCTGTCTGAAAGGGTGCAAATACTGTCATCTCTTACTGTTAGAGACTGCTTACCTCCCGCATCGCTCAAAGTTGTAACGTCTTTCCCTTCTCCCACTGTTTCTCCTGAGTAAACTTGACCCACAGAGGTGAAGTCTTTATAGAGATCGGGCACGAACTCAATATCCAGCCCCTGCCTGGGTTGTGCACTCTCCTGCAGCCCCTTGACCTTTCCTGAGGTTTCCTTTATTACTTTCTTTCATCCCACTGGTTTAGCCCCTTTTACCACATCTTTTCCCACAACCACCAGCACTGGGACCTTATGTGTCCCACCTTCTGACAGTGAAAACACTTTTCCCAGGGCCCTTCTTAAACTATCAACACTGTAACTGCATGTGTCCCACTCTATTAGAGTCAAACACCTGAAACCTTTCAACTCCTTTCCATCCCCTTTGGCTTCTTTTTTCGCCTGAGGGAAACTATTCCCAATGTGATTTACTCGACTTTTTTCAGTGAAGGATCTCCCATTCATCCAATTTTTATTCTTCATGGAATAAATTCCTTTTTGAAGCCAAATTCTGCCAAATGCCCCAATACATATTCATCTGCCAACTCTGCTGCCCTTCACATTTCGTGAACTTTCTGTCCATCCACATGAATTCTGATCATCTCTCCAAGTGAGTTTACAAACCCCTCCAGCAGAATAATCTCTCAGAGCCTGATATATCTGATCTGCTTTTCGGGCACACACCCATCCATTATAATTACTGAGATTAATTCTTTTGAACTGAACGTAAGTCTGACCCGGTTCCTTCGTTATGTTTCTGAACCGCCGTCGAAATGCTTCTGGTCCCAATTCAGAAGCTCTCAGAATAGTCTGTGTGACATCCGTATAATCTCTTGGCCCCCCATCTGACAGCGCTGCACACACTTCACTAGCTCTGCCCCCCCAGCTCAGTCTGAACCAACATTACCCACAAGCTCTCTGGCCACTCCATCTTCCCAGACAATTTTTCAAACAAGGCTTCATCATCTTTCTCATCAAAATATGGCAATTTTAAGAGATTTGTTTACATCTCTCCCTTCTCTCTTTATTTCCACCTTGTTAACTTGACATTACTCACTAATTTGCAACTTCTGACTTTCAAATCCTTTCTATCTCCTCTCGCTCTCTCGCTCAGCTAAGAACATTCTCTCCTTTTCTTTACCTTTTATCTCCAGTTCCCTCATGTGCAGCGTAGGTTTCTCTAACTCTCCTACACCTGTCTGTGTCTCTGATACACCTAAGGGCTTGACCAATCGCTACATTTTCAGCTTTCCTTTGGTCCCTGGTTGAACCCAATTCTACCCTAATGGCTCATTTGAAAAGTATATCCTTCCACTGTATTTCTAAACATCCTTGGAGAGTTTGGGAAGCATCTTCAAACCCCAGAACATCTTTAGCAATCTAAAGAGCAATTTCCCTAACTTATAATATAACCAAACCCAGCTAACTGAATTTAAACAAATTTCCTCACCCAAGTTATATTTAATGATGCAGGACAGTATTCGAGAAGTGTTTAAATCTGCTGGGATATTTCACACCTCAAATCTGTTCAATCCTGTCCAAGTCTCAATCAACACCTGTCTAAACTTCTCCATATCTGTCCAAATCTCAGACTGGGTCTCTTTAATCCTCTTCAATTCTGTCCAAATCTCAGACTGAATCTGTTTAAACCTCTTTAATTCTGTCGAAATCTCAGATGATGAGCCCTTAAACCATTTGAACATGGAGGCGAACCCCTCTGTTAATTAAAATCAACTCCCAGAAAAACTAACCAGCTGCAGGGTAGAGCCAGGATACCAGGAATCAATTCCCCAGTTCTGGAATGACGCCCGTCACCCTATCAGAGGTTTTCACCCCAGCAGGCTGGCCATAAGTGAGTGTTGCTGTGATTATGCTCTCTGTGTGGTTAGGTAATTGCTTCCTGTAGTTTTATTACCAGGATCAGTGGAGGATGGACGGGAATAATAGATAATGTTACGTTTAGTTTAGCAATGGAAAGGGGTCTGTACTTGCCACAGATCAAGTATTATCGATAGGGCAAGGGCAATTATAATGCGATTAGGCAAGCATTAGGATGTAGAGAATGGGGTAGCAAAATGCAGGGGATGCAGACAATCGAAATGTGGAGCTGGCTTAAGGAACAGATATCGCGTGTCCTTGATAGGTATGTCTCGGTCAGGCAGGGACAAAGTGATAAGGTAAGGGAACTATGGTTTACGACAGAAATTGCATCTCTTCTTAAGAAGAAGAAAGAGACTTATGTGGTAATGAGGCCAGATGGCACAGATGAGGCGACGGAGAGTTACAGATCAGCTAGGAAGGGTTTAAAGAGAGTGTGAAGAAGAGCAAATAGAGGACACGAACTGTCTTTAGTGAATAGAATAAAGGAGAAACCGAAAGCTTTCTATAGGTATGTGTGGAATAAAAGAATGATTAGGGGAGGAATAGGGCCAGTCAAAGACGGAAGTGGAAAGTTGAGTGTGGATCCTGTAGAGATCAGAGAGGTGCTTAGTCAGGAAAAAGAAAATATTGTACAGGAGAAAAATGAGGTACGACATGTGAGACTAGAAAGGATTGAGATTAGTTACGCGCAGATGTTATCAATTCTAGAAGGAGTGACAGTTGAGAAGTCCCCTGGGCCAGATGGGATTGATCCAAGAATTTTCTGGGAAGCTAGGGAGGAGATAGCAGAGGCTTTGGCTTTGATATTTAAGCCGTCATTGTCTACAGGTTTAGTACCTGAGGACTGGAGGATAACAAATGCTGTGCCCTTGTTCAAGAAGGGCAGCAGAGATGACCCAGGCAATTGCAGACCAGTGAGCCTTACTTCAGTTATAGGAAATGTTTTGGAAAGGATTATAAGAGATAAGATTTATAATCATCTAGCAAGCAACAATTTGATTTCAGATAGTCAACATGGTTTCATCAAGGGCAGGTCATGTCTTACAAACCTCATTGAGTTTTTGAGAAGGTGACCAAGCAAGTACATGAGGGTAAGGCAATTGACTTGGTATACTTGGAGTTCAGTAAAGTCTTTGACAAGGTTCCACATGGTAGGCTGATGGAGAAAGTGCAGAGGCATGGAATTGAGAGTGATTTAGCAGTTTGGATGAGAAACTGGCTTTCTGGAAGAAGGCAGCGAGTGGTGGTTGATGGAAAATATTCAGTCTGGAGTCCAGTTACCAGTAATGTTCCACAAGCATCTGTTTTGGGACCACTGCTGTTGGTCATTTTTATATATGACTTAGATGCAGGCATAGGTGGATGCATTAGGAAATTTGCAGACAACACAAAAGTTTGTGGTGTGGTGGACAGTTTGGAAGAATGTTACAGGTTGCAGGGAGAATGGGATAAACTGCAGAATTGGGCTGAGAGGTGGCAAATGGAGTTCAATGCACTAAATGTGAGGTGATGCACTTTGGGAAGAATAACAGGATGGCAGGGTACTTGGTCAATGGAAAGATTCTTGGTAGTGTGGATGTGCAGAGAGATCTTGGAATCCATGTACATCGATCCCTGAAAGATGCCACCCAGGTGGATAGTGCTGTTAAGAAGGCATACGATGTGGGCGGCACGGTGGCACAGTGGTTAGCACTGCTGCCTCGCAGCGCCTGAGACCGGGTTCAATTCCCAACTCAGGCGACTGTCTGTGTGGAGTTTGCACATTCTCCCCGTGTCTGCGTGGGTTTCCTCCGGGTGCTCCAGTTTCCTCCCACAGTCCAAAGATGTGCGGGTCAGGTGAATTGGCCATGCTAAATTGCCCGTAGTGTTAGGTAAGGGGTAAATGTAGGGGTATGGGTGGGTTTCGCTTTGGCGGGTCGGTGTGGACTTGTTGGGCCGAAGGGCCTGTTTCCACACTGTAAGTCTAATCATATGATGTGTTACGTTTCATTGGTAGAGGGATTGATTTTCGGAAGCGCAATAACATGGTGCAACTATACAAAACATTGGAATATTGTGTACAGATCTGGTCGCCTCATTACAGGAAGGATGTGAAAGCATTGGAAAAGGTGCAGAGGAGATTTACCAGGATGTTGCCTGGTCTGGAGAGAAGGTCTTATGAGGCTGAGAGACTTGGGTCTTTTCTCATTGGAAAGAAGAAGGCTCGGGGGGGATTTGATAGAAACATGCAAGGTGATCAGAGGATGAGATGGGGTAGACAGAGAAAGGCTTTTACCTAGGATGATGATGTCAGCTTGTACGAGAGTGCATAACTATAAATTGAGGGGTGGCAGATTTAAGACTGATTTCAGAGGCAAGTTCTTTACACAGACAGTGGAAGAGCGTGGAATGCCCTACCTGCTAAGGTAGTCAACTCAGCCACATTAGGAAGATTTAAACAATCCTTAGATAAGCTCATGTATTATTTTGGGAAAGTGGAGGGGGACAAACCGAGAAAAGTCCACAGGTCAGCGCAACATCGAGGGCTGAAGGGCCTGTTCTGCGCTGTATCGTTCTATGTTCTATGTTAAGAGATATTAGATCCACTGTCTAAAGCATGTAAACCTCAGACCCTGAGCAGGTAATGGTTCATTATGGGATAAAGGATTTAAACAAAGCTCACTTCTGGGAAAGACTTCTAAAATCTAGGCGACTGGCCTCATTTGTAAAGTGCCATACCCTTGAATGTGAATGAAGATTGTAAGGGTAACAGCAGGATTCTTGGCAGGATGGAGGAACAGATGGATCACGGGATCCATGTCTACCCAAGTTGACAGGTTTGTTATGAAGGAATATGGTGCGTTGCCTTTCATTAGCAGAGGGATTGAGTTTCGGGGAGATGTCAGAGGTAGGTTCTTTACACAGAGAATGGTGGGTGTGTAGAATGCACTGCCAGCAGTGGTAGTAGAGTCAGATACATTCACAATATTTAAGTGATAGTCACATGGATGATTATAAAATGAAGGGGATGGAGGTTAGTTTGACCTGAGAGTAGGATAAAATGTCAGCACAACATCAAAGAGTGAAGGACGTTTTCTGTGCTCCACTGTTCGGTGTTGTATGTTCCAGCACTGAACTCTCTTTGATCACCAACGTCTGCAGCTCATTCAGCGACTGTGGAATATTGTAGTAGTTTCGGAAATTGATTCTGTTCTCTGCATGAAAAAGCTTTGGTGTATGTATCTCCCAGGTGTGATGATAAGACAGCAGGACAGCTCAGTCAGAGACACCTTTCCCCATTTGTCACAGTAAGTATGGTGAGAGAAAAATGGAATGAGAGCAAACTGGAACTGGATGTCTTCATTCTTCACTCCTGGAGAAGGGTTTCACCCGAAACATCACCTTCCCCACCTCCTGATGCTGCCTGGCTTGCTGTATTCTTGCAGCCTCCTGCCTGTCTATTGTGGAAATCAGCATCGGCAGGTTTTATGTGTCTCTTCATTCTTTTGTTCAGCAATCCCTAAACTCAGAGGTGTTCCACCTTACATTAAAGCTGTAATTCACTCCCTAAGCTCAGAGGGAGCCACTCTGAATTAAAGCTGTAATGCAATTCCCAAACTCAAGGGGGAGCCACACGACACTGAAGCTATAATTCAATCCCCAACTTCAGGGGGGAGCCAACCTACATTAAAGCTGTAATTCAATCCCCAACCACAGGGGGAGCCACTCTACATTAAAGCTATAATTCAATCCCCAACCACAGGAGGAGCCACCCTACATTAAAGCTGTAATTCAATCCCCAACGTCAGGGGGGAGACACCCTATATTAAAGCTGTGATTCAATCCCCAACTTCAGGGGGGAGTCAACCTACATTAAAGCTGTAATTCAATCCCCAACCACAGGGGGAGCCACTCTACATTAAAGTTGTAATTCAATCCCCAACCACAGGAGGAGCCACCCTACATTAAAGCTGTAATTCAATCCCCAACCTCAGGGGGGAGACACCCTATATTAAAGCTGTGATTCAATCCCCAAACTCAGGCGGGAGTCATCCTACATTAAAACTGTAATTCAATCTCCTACCTCGGGGGAGCCACCCTACATTAAAGCTGTAATTCAATCCCCAACCTCAGGGGGGAGACACCCTGCATTAAAGCTGTAATTCAATCCAAAAAACTCAGTGGGGAGCCACCCTACATTAAAGCTGTAATTCAATCCCCAAACCCAGGGGGGGAACCAACCTACATTAAAGCTGTGATTCAGTCCTGAGGAGAACACAGCATCGTCGGCACATTTTTTCTTTCGATAGTCAGTAAAAATATGCGATGTTACTTCGACATTATTCAGGAAACTTTGGAAAACCAGCCTCTCCCCCATTGTGCGAGACTCCATGACCAAATGCATCGGCTGTTTCTAAATGCTTTTCCATTCTTCACATCAGGAATTCTTTCTGCAGGTTTGCCACAGTACAAAGATGTGCAGGTGAGGTGAATGGGTCTCATTGGGTTACTCTTGGGAGGGCTAGTGTGGACTTGTTGGGCTGAAGAGCCGGTTTCCATACTGTAGTGATTCTGGGATACTTGAGTCCAATAAGAGGATATTCCACGACATGGTGGGCAGCAAGGTGGCACAGTGGTTAGCAGTGCTGCCTCACAGCGCCAGAGACCCGGGTTCAATTCCCGCCTCAGGCGACTGTCTGTGTGGAGTTTGCACATTCTCCCTGTGTCTGTGTGGGTTTACTCCGGGTGCTCCAGTTTCCTCCCACAGTCCAAAAAAAATGTGCAGGTTCGGTGAATTGGCCATGCTGAATTGCCCATAGTGTTAGGTGTTGGGGTAAATGTAGGGGAATGGGTCTGGATGGTTTGCACTTCGGCGGGTCGGTGTGGACTTGTTGGGCCGAAGGGTCTGTTTCCACACTGTAAATAACCTGGTAATCTAAATTAGGTAACGTATTCCTGGCACAAGGACTGTTGGAGAATATGCAACATTGTTAACATCACGTCTACCAATCCTGGTTCAGGCCAGTCTCAAGTGCTTAGATGCTTCAGGCAAAAGCCCATCATCAGAAATAGAGGCAGGAAGCCTCCAAGGTGGAGAGATAAATGGCTGGGGGCGGGGGCGGGGGCTGGGGAGAAGGCAGTAAAGAGCACAAGAGGTGGATGGGGGTGGGGATGGAGGTGATAGATCAGAGAGGAGGGTGGAGTGGATAGGTGGGAAGGGACATTGGCAGGGAGGTCAGGTCATGAGGGCGGCGATGAGCTGGCAGGTTGGAACTGGGGTGAGGTGGGGGGGAGGGGAAATGAGGAAACTGGAGAAGTCCACACTGATGCCATTGTGTTGAGGTGTTGCAAGGCGGAAGATGAGGCATTCTTCCTCCAAACATCAGGATGGTGAGGGAGCAGCGGTGGAGGAGGTCCAGGACCTGCATGTCCTCAGCAGAGTGGGAGGGGGAGTTGGGCCACAGGGCGGTTGGCCTGATTGGTGTGGGTGTCCCAGAGATGTTCCCTGAAGCGCTCTGCGAGGAGGCATCCAGTCTCCACAATGTAGACGAGACTGCATTGGGAGCAATGGATGTGCAGGTGAAACTTTGATGGATATGGGAGGCTCCTTTGGGGCCTTGGGTGGAGGTGAGGGGAGAGGTGTGGGCGCAGGTTTTGCAATTCCTGTGGTGGCAAGGGAAGGTGCCAGGATAGGAGGGTGGGTTGCTGGGGGGGGGGGGGGTGTCTTGGACCTGACCAGGTAGTCACGGAGCGAACGGTCTTTGCGGAAAGCGGAAAGGGGTAGGGAAGGAAATATATCTCTGGTGGTGCAGTCGGTTTGGAGGTGGCAGAAATATCAGCAGATGATGCGGTTTGGTGTCTGTGCTTCAGACACTTCAATCAGTCTGTGTATTAAAACAAAACTTTATCCGAAGGTATTGTCAGTGATGCAGGTAAAGGGAAACAGAATTTGATTTCTATTTCAGCATGATTTTATTCACAAAGTTAACACTACGATGTGTGCAATTCCCAAATTCCCACAATATTTACTCTCTACAGAGCTCTATCCATCTGAGAAAGGATATTAGCTGCAATGATCCACATGTTTGAGCTGGGCCATTGGACTCTCCTTCCTCTCCGACTGAGGGCTGGTTCTCTTCCACGAAGGTGGGTCTCCCTGTCAGGGCAGATCTTCCCCTGGGCCTTATTGGGTTGTTTCATGGTCTTCTCCCAGGAGGCCTAATGTCAGCCTTCACTGAGGGTGTGCCTTCCAGGTGGGTATTTTTATTCCCCTCATCCTGGACCTTCCACAATATTCCATGGTCCTTGGCCAATGATTTCATGAATGAGATTCCAAGTTTCCAATAGAGTCTTGCCAACACCCTTCCCTGTTGCCGTGCCGGGGCTGATGTAAATTGCACATCCTCGGGCACAAACAGGATGTCAAGTTGCCAGAAAGACTGGTCTAGTATTTTCCAACACACAATCTTCAGGCCAGTTATAACTGGTTCCACTTGAACCTGTGTAAGTTTCTGAATCTTCGATTCCACTGTTCTCTGTTTCCAATACCTGCCGGCTGGTGTTTAGTTTGGCTCATTTCTGTTACTCTCGATTTCTCTCGTTGTAGGTCATTTGCGTATGCATCATACTGGGCCCCATGATAACTTTACCATTCAAAGTTTTGATCTCAACAGATGGGATCAACACAGATCTCCAGAAAGTTGAAATAATTCACACTTTGCCCCCTCTTCTTTGCTCATTTCTCCACTCAGGCGTAACTTTATTCCAGCTTTAACTAAGTTGGTAGGATCAATGAAAGAATGTTTAAAAGGTTACAGTTTTCAGTCAGAATGGATGGAATGCTACACTGAAGCAGGAACAACGTACAAAGTAGGAGTCAGCTGGATTATGTCCATCATGTTGAAATTATTCTGCCTGCAAGACAGAGACAAGTCTAAACTCTGTCGTTTATCAGGGACAAGCCGGAACTGTGTAGCCAATTGTGCAGTCGGTGTACATCCAACAAGGAGAAGTGAGCACCTGTCTGTCCATGAAGGGCACCTGCTTTTGGGGGATCCATCATTTTGCACACACTGCAGGTTTGCAGCAAGTAATCCTGTCCTCACCACGCATGCTACTGACTCGATTAAAGACTCACTGCTTTCACCCCAGTGGCTCAGCAAATGCAGTTCAGAACGATTGTGCCCAGACATTGATGAAACACTGAAAGCAACATTTTATTGTTCTATTCTAGGACCCTCATTAACATCCTGTTCCTACTGTTCACTTTAATTCATATCTTGTGGTGACAGAAACATCTCAGGATGCAACAGATGAGTGTATGAGTGTATTTTCCACCACTTGCAGCCAGTGTGGTATGACTGCGATGCTGTATTATTAACAGGAAGAGTTATTAAAAGACACTACAGCAGACAATCTTCCCGGTATTCTCAAATAGTCACGCTGTTAGGTGCTGTCAGCGAGACATCCACCGAGTCAGTAAATATCTGGCCTGCTGCTGCCTGTGCTGCAAATGCAGTTTCAGCCTTGCTCCTGATGCATGGATCATCAGAGTTTACTCCTGAAGGTGAAATCTTAAACCATGGCCGAAGACAAAACATCCTCCAGACAGCAGTGAGTATTAGGACCAGACCCGAACAGATGGGAAAGGTACAGGCCCACAAATGAGGGCAATCAGAGAGTGAGTGTAAAGCAGGGCGTGATGAGGGGAGTTGCCGATGGTGGAATTTGAGTTCAATAAAAATCTGCCATGAAGAATCCAATGATGACCATGAAACGTTGTCAATTGACAGAAAACCTCACCTGGTTCACTAATGTCTTTCAGGGAAGGTAATTGCCATCCTTACCTGGTCTGACCTACATGTGACTCCAGACACACAGCAATCTGTGTGACTCTTAACTGCCCTCTGGCCATTTTGGGATGGGCAATAAATGCTGCCCGGGCAGCGATGCCCTCATCCTGGGAATGAATGTGAGGCAGTTAAAGGGGCCAGTACATCAGGAGCATGGGAAACAGGGTGGACTGATTTCCAGTGCTCTTCTCTATCAACACGAAATATCTGCGATCCCATAGACCGAAAATGAGCGAAAAGGAGCATCCAGCATCCATCATTCCCATTCAATGACAAAAAGGATATAACCCTCTTCCACAGTGAGATGTTTGGGTCCGTCACATGGTGATTTCTATGGGTCATGATTCAAATGTCCAATTGATGCACGAATTGACAAGATGGTAACAGAGTAGCAGGGCTGCATGGGGGGTGCTTGAGCCCAGGACCCACCCAATCCCATCTGCTTTCTTTCATTCTTTTTCTTCCTTCTTACTTCGGTGAGAGTGGGCTGTACGCCCGATGATGTAACATCTAAGTCGTGGCACCAAGACCGTTCTCCCAGTAGTTTGGGGCCAGCGGGAGCAGCAATGGTGGCAAAGCTTCTCCAGCAATCAGAGGCAGCGGCTGTGGGATTTTCAGGGTGACAGTGTGCGAAGTCGCTATCTTGGAGGATAGTGTTGTATTCCAGTCGCATTTTGATTTTCAAACTACTCCATGTTCATCAATACACACTTAATCTTTACACACAAACTAAAATATAGACAAAATAACAAGAAAATAATTGGCTTAATTGTAACTCTATCAAAACGCTTAACAATAGATACATTAACAACAATAATTAACTCTTCCAATATCGTAAGTTCCCATAAACACATGCTGAACAAAAGTAAATTCAGAAAACCAATTCTCTCCCATGACAATCTCCAACCCAGGAGATAAAACACCAAGAGAAAACTCAGAGAGAGAGGAGCACGGAGAGATGTACTGCAGCTTCCAAACCCAGCTTCAAGACCTCAACGACTGCACAAAAAGGAAAACTAAAAATCTCAGTTCTGTTCAACCATTCGGGTTGCTTCTGTTGGTCTCAATTAAAGAAAACTCAAGGCCTCACAAGCTGCTCAAAATGTCCCACTCCAATTTTCCTCAAATAAATACCCAGAACAATGTACAGCTCTCCGAGCCATAGTATCACTACGCCATCCAGTACCGAGCTCCCATCCAGTTTGAGGAGCTTACCATGAGTTCACTGGGACCTCAGCAGATCACCTCCCTTTCTGTCTTTGAGCAGGGCTCAGCCACTCACATTGCCACGGGGGCAAAGGAGGAAGTGGTGTTGGGTGTCTTGAAGAGTATTAAGGTGGTTAAGTCCCTAGGTCCAAACGTTAACAACCACAGTTTATTGAAAGAGTCATGAGAGGGTATTGCTGGGGCCTGGACCAAGACCTTTGTATACTCACTAGCCATGGGAGAGGTCCCAGAGGACTGGTGACTGGAAGGGAAATTGGGATTATCCAAGAAATTATAGACAAATGAGTCTCACATTGGTGGTTGGGAAGCTATTGGAAAGAATTCATATGGGAAGGATTGATGCCATTTGGGAAAGCATGGCCAGTCTGCATGCCTTTGTGCCGGGCAGGTCATGTCTTACACACTTAGTTAATTTATTTGAGAATGGCCAAAGGTGATCGATGTTTAGATTAGATTAGATTAGATTACTTAGAGTGTGGAAACAGGCCCTTCGGCCCAACAAGTCCACACCGACCCGCCGAAGCGCAACCCACCCATACCCCTACATATACCCCTTACCTAACACTACGGGCAGTTTAGCATGGCCAATTCACCTGACCCGCACATCTTTGGACTGTGGGAGGAAACCGGAGCACCCGGAGGAAACCCACGCAGACACGGGGAGAATGTGCAAACTCCACACAGTCAGTGGGTAGATCAGTGGATGTTGTCGACATGGAAATGCTTTCAACAAGGTCCCTCATGGCAGGCACATGCAGAAGATTAAGATGCATGGGATCCCCGGTAACTTGGCCACTTGGATACAGATTCAGTTTGTTCATTGAAGGGAGAGGGGAGTGGGGGTGTTTTTTAGTAGAGGAAAGGTGTGACTAGCGGTGTTCCACAGGGTTCCATACTGGAACTTCTGCTGCTGATGGTATATAAAGGTAACTTGGATGAAGATTGGGTGGGTCCATTAGAAAATTTATAAAAAAACAAATATCAGTGGAGCTGTGGATAGTGTAGAAGGTTTTCACAGGATACGGCATTAAAAAATCAGTTGCAGTTGTAGGTTAGAAATGGCACATGGAGTTTAATCTAGGTAACCCGGGTAAGTGCGAGGTACTGCACTTTGGGAGGTCAAATGTTAAGGTAAAATATCCAGTTAATGGCAGGACCCTGAACTTCATTGATGGACAGAGGGATCTTGGGAGTCATGTCCGTAATTCCCTCAAAGTGGCCACACACGCATAAAAGATGATGGAGAAGGCGCCTTTATTAGATACGCTTGTCTTTATTTGTCGGGGAATTGAACAGAAGAGTGAGGATTTCATGTTGCAGCTTTATCACACTGTGATTACACATAAAAGTGGATAATTCCTCAGGACCTGATTAGGCACATCCTTGGACGCTGTGCAGAGGCAACGAAGTGATTGCTGGGCCTCTTCCTGCGATATATGTATCATCAATAGTCACAGGTAAGGTGCTGGAAGACTGGGGTTTGGCTAACATGGTGTCACCATTTAAGAAAGGTGGTAAGGACAAGCCAGAGAACTGTAGTCCGGGGTGACTGATGCCTGTGATGGGCATTTTGTTGGAGGGCATCCTGAGGGACAGGATACACATGTATTTGGAAAGGAAAGGGCTAATTAAGTACAGTCAACATAGCTTTGTACGTGGGAAATCATGTCTCTTAACTGAGTTTTTTGAAGAAGTAACAAAGTGGATTGATGAGGGCAGAGCAGTAGACATGATCTATGTGGACTTCAGTAAGGTGTTCGACAAGGTTCCACATAGCGAGGTTCAGTCTCATGGAATAGAGGGAGGACTAGCCATTTGGATTCAGAACTGGCTCAAAGGTAGAAGACAGAGGATGGTGGTGGAGGGTCGTTTTTCAGACGGGAGACCTGTGACCAGTGGAGTGCCACAGGGCCAGGCTGGGTCCACTACTTTCGTCATTTGTATAAGTGATTTGGATGTGAGCAGAAGATGTATAGTTAGTAAGTTTGCAGATGACACCAAAATTGGAGGTGTAGTGGGCAGTGAAGAAGATTACCTCAGAGTACAACAGGATCTTGACCAGATGGGCCAATGGGCTGAGAAGTGGCAGATGGAGTATAATTTAGATAAATGTGAGGTGCTGCATTTTGGGAAAGCAAATCTGAGCAGAAAGTATTCAGTACATGAGTTGAGAGGTCAGGTTGTGGCTGTACAGGACGTTGGTTAGGCTACTTTTGGAATGTTGTGTGCAGTTCTGGTCTCCTTCCTGTCGAAAAGATGTTGTGAAACTTGAAAGGGTTCAGAAAAGATTTACAAAGATGTTCCCAAAGTCGGAGGATTTGAGTTACAAGGAGAGGCTGAACGGGCTGGGCCTGTTACTCCTGGAACATCAGCAATGAAGGCATGACCTGACAGAGGCTAATAAAATCATAAGGAGCATGGATCAGGTAAATAGATAAGGTCTTTACCCTGGGTTGAGGGAGTCCAGAACTAGAGGGCATAGCTTTAGAATGAGAAGGGAACGATATAAAATAGACCTTAGGGGCAACTTTTTCTGCCTTGGAATAGATTATATAAGCTTATTAATTCATCAGCATTCAATTTTACTGAAGAGTTCTGGCAAATTTGTAAACAGGTTTCATAGGAACACAAAGAGGCCATTTCCCCCCTCAAGCCTGTTCAGCCTCCTGTTAAGATGGTCGTGGATCTGTGTTCTCTCCTCATTTGCCAACCTTGATCCCATTCCCCTTGATAGTCCTTGGCTTAATTAACAAAATACTATCTCAGATTTAAATGCAATAATTAAATTGGAATGGCCCGCCGTTTGAGGAAGAGATTCCCAAACGCTGTCACTCTTCGCCTTCCGAGTTCTTTTCCTTTGCTCAGTCACCGGCGATCCTCCTGGTCTGGAGTGGCTCCGGCCTGATATAAAACGGTGCCATCCTCATGGTCGCGGTGATCAGCCATCCCTCTCCCTTCACCAGCTGCTCATCATCTCACAGTATCCTCCAGTTTTAAACATAATCTAACCTATTATTTTTACTTCCAAAGTGGATAATCTCACAATTACCAAAATTGTACTTTATCTACCAGTCTCTCGACCGCTCACTGAACCGATTTAAATCTCTCTGCAGATCCACCACATCCACTGCACAGTTTGCCTTTCCACTCAATTTAGCGCCATCAGCATTCCTCTCTAAGTAGTCCTCAGTATCTAAGGAAGGGTGTGATGGACTTGGAGAGTGTACAGAGGGGGCTTTACAGGAAAGATTCTGAGGATGAAGGCATTGGTGTATGAGGAGAGGTTTGGGATTCTGAGTCTATACTCGATAGAGTTTAGAATAATGAGGGACAATCTGATTGAAACCTCAAGAATACTGAGAGACCTGTACAGAGTGAAGATGGAGAAGATGTAACTGAGAGACCTGTACAGAGTGAAGATGGAGAAGATGTTTCCATGAGTCTCAGAGACAAGACCCCTTGGACACAGCCTCAAAGTGAAGGGCTGACCCTTTGGAACGGAGATGAGGAGGGGTTTCGTCAGTCAGATGGTGGTGATTCCGTGGCACACATTGCTGCAAAAGGCTGGAGAGCCCAAGGCATCGAGTGTATTTAACACCGAGATGGATAGGGCACCGATTGGGAAGGGAATTAAGGTTCACAGGGTGAGGGCAGGATTTGATTTGATTTGATTCACTGTTATCACACACATTTAAGTACAGACATAAGCTAGAGAGATCCGTTCAACAATCTCATACCAGCTGGGAATAAGCTGTTCTTGAACCTGTTGGTTACATGTGTCTTAGCTTTTGTATCTACTACCTGATGGAAGACATTGGAAGATTGTATACCCGGTGGAGCGGTGTGTTTGATGACGTTGGCTGCCTTTCCACAGCAATGAGAAATGTCGGAGGTGAACAATCGCATGCTGCCTCCACAGGCTGCGCTAAACTTGGGGCAGATGGTGGTGATTGGAGCACATTGCACACTCTTGGACTTTATATCCCTTTTTCAGACTACAGTTGGATCACTGAGCACAGTTCTGACATTTATAGATATTGGTAAAAACACAATTGAAGGGTTGTGCACTCAATCGTAAAATGGATGGAGAGACACTGGAGATTGTGAACTTGAGATTTCCGAGATTGTCATCAAAAGTTATCGGTTAGATCTGTAGTAATCTGGGGCTTCTTTCTCTCAAAGGGAGCAGGCTATATGTGGGATACATTTCCTCAAAAAAAATGAAAGTTGCCGAAATGATAGATGTGGAGACACCAAACCTAAGGGCCATCAGTATCAGAGAGTCACTAATAAGTGCAAGCGAGAATTCAAGACAACCGCACTTCACCACAGAGTGAGGGAAATGTGGAGATCATCAACATAGGAAGTGGTCAAGATGAATCATGTTGCTATAAGCAGGGAGTTAGATAAATCTATGAAGCAAGAAGGAATTGACGTCTCTCGAGATGGGGTGAGACGAAGAGAGGCTGGAGGAGGCCCATGTGGAGCAGGACAACACCAGCATGGAGCAGTTGGGTAGAATACTCTCCGTTTTGCTGTAGATCCTTTCATAGATTTTGACATGAACATAAAGTTGCAGATTTGAGTGTGTGTGTTGGTGACCTCCCTGTAATTACGGAGCTGTTGCAGAGCTCCGACTGGCTGCAGGTATCGGATGTTTCCATTGAGAATGTTCCAACATTGAAGGACGGATTGCCGACCCACCTCCCACACCCACAAACACCAAACTGTGTACTCGACAGCTGAATAAAAACAGAGCTAGACATTTATCTGAGTGAAACTCGGAGAAAAAAGGAAGGACCATTCAGGCAGATTTACTTTGTTCTGGCTGCAGTTTGTTCATGGAGGATTGTGCTTCCAATGTTAAAGCCTTTCCTTCTCGAGCCCCTACACCCCTCCCTGTCTCTGTTACCTCCTCCAGCCCCTTCACATCTCCCTGTCTCTGTCACCTCCTCCAGCCCCTACATCCTCCTTATTGCTACAACCTCCTCAGACCCTACACCCCCTCCCTATCTCTGTAACCTCGTCCAGTCCCTACACTCCTCCCTTACACTGTAAACTCCTTCAGACACTGCATCCCTCCATATCTCTGTCAACTCCTCCAGCACCTACACACCTCCCTATCTCTGAAAACATCATAATACAAACATATACCTGCCTCTGTAACTTCATCCAGCCCCAACATGCCCTCCCTATCTCTGTAACCTCCTCCAGCCACTACATCCCTTCCTATCTCTGTAGCACCCTCTACTGAGGAGAAAAGCCAAGTACCAACCTTGAGTTCTGTGATCAGAAGTACACATGGGCAGCTGGCAGATTAGTAAGGACAAGCTCAAGTATGTTCTTCCCACTTGCTGGTTCCTTCCCCACCTGCCGCAGTCCCAGTTTCGCAGGTATATCCTTTAGGACCCGACCAGCTCGATCAGTAATGCTGCTTCTGAGCCACTCTTGGTGGTGAACATTGAAATCCCCCCAGCCAGAGTACGTTTGACACCCTTGCCACCCTCAGTACCTCCTGCAAACATTGTGTAACTTGGAGGAATACTGATTCATCAGCCGAAGGAGGATGGTAAGAGCTAACAAGGATGAGGTTTCCTTGCCCATGTTTAAACTGAAACCATGAGATTTCATGGGGTCTGGAGGTAATGTCAAGGACTCCCAGGGCAACCCCCGACTGTATCCCACTGTGCCATCGCCTCTGCTGGGTCTGTCCTACCGGTGGCACAGGACATTTCCAGGGATGGTAAAGGTGGTGTCTGGGGTGTTATCTGTCAGTTATGATTCCATAGAGTGACTGTGTCGGCTGTTGCTTGACCAGTCTGTGAGAGACAGCTCTCCCAATTTCAGCTCTAGCTCCCAGATGTTGGTAAGGAGGACATCGCATGGTCAACAGGGCTGTTTGTGTGTTTGCTGTTGTCTTTTCCTGTTCCAAGGTCGATGCCAGGTGGTCCGTCTGGTTTCATTTCTTTGTTGTGACTTTCTAGTGATTGATACAACTGAGTGCCTTGCTGGGCCATTTCAGAGGGCAGCTGAGAGTCACCCACATTGCTGTGGCTCTGGAGTCACATGTAGGCCAGACCAGGTAAGGATGGCAGATTTCCTTCCCTAAAGTACATGAGGGAAGCAGTCGGGATTTTAGGTGTATCAGAGAAAGAGGCAAGTGCAGTAGAGTTAGAAAAACTGAAATTACAACTGAGGCAAATGGAGTTAGAGAATTAAAAAAACAGGAAGGGGGAGACGTGAAAGAGGAAAAAGAAAGGGAGAGAAGGTTATTTGCTGCGAAAGGAAAGACAGAAGACAGAGAGAGAAAGAACGAGAAAGGGAGAGAGAATTTCAACTTCAGCAGTTGTGAATTAGTCAGGAAAATCAGGTTAACAGGATGGATATGAAGAGAGAAGGTACTGATATGCAAAAACATTTTGGGGAGAAAGAGAGGACGGCAGATGCTGGACATTAGAGTCAAAAAATGTAGGGCTGGTAAAACACAGCCTGTCACACAGCATCTGAGGAGCAGGAGAGTCGATGTTTCGAGCAGAGTGGCTCAACACTTTAACTCCCCCTCCCACTCCACCGAGGACATGCAGGTCCTTGGACTCCTCCACCGGCAGAACACAACTACACGACGGCTGGAGGAGGAGCGCCTCATCTTCCGCCTGGGAACCCTCCAACCACAAGGTATGAATTCAGATTTCTCCAGCTTCCTCATTTCCCCTCCCCCCACCTTGTCTCAGTCGGTTCCCTCAACTCAGCACCGCCCTCCTAACCTGCAATCCTCTTCCTGACCTCTCCGCCCCCACCCCACTCCGGCCTATCACCCTCACCTTGACCTCCTTCCACCTATCCCACCTCCATCGCCCCTCCCCCTAGTCCCTCCTCCCTACCTTTTATCTCAGCCGGCTTGGCTCTCTCTCTCTTATTCCTGATGAAGGGCTTATGCTCGAAACGTCGAATTCTCTATTCCTGAGATGCTGCCTAACCTGCTGTGCTTTGACCAGCAACACATTTGCAGCCATAAGCTCTTCATCAGGAAAGTGGCAGGGGGTGCAGGGGCAGGGTGCTGAGAGATAAATGGGAGGGGTTTAGGTTTTGGGGGGAATGCGGCTGCGAATGCGATTGGTAGATGAAGATAAAGGGCTGATGGTGATCGATCAGAGTAGAGGGTGAAGTGGACAGAAGAGGTGGAAGATGGACAGATAGGACAGTTCAAGAGGTTGGTACCGAGTTGGAGGGTTGGATCTGGGATAAGGTGGTGGGTTGGGAGATGAGGAAATTGATGAAATCAACATTGATCCCGTCTGGTTGGAGGGTCCCAAGGCGGGAGTTGAGGTGTTCTTTCTCCAGGCATTGGGTGGCTGGGATTTGTCACTGGAGCACGACCAGGACTTACATGTTCTTGGCAGAGTGGGAGGGGGAGGTGAAATGTTTGGCCACAGGGCGGTAGCGTTGTTTCGTGCGTGAGTCCAGACCGACAGCAATGTGGTTGACTCTGAACTGCCCTTTGGGCAATAAGGAATGAGCAATAAATGCTGGCCTGGACAGACCCAGCCTCATTCCGTGAATGAATTATAAAAATGTATCCAGAGAGTGATGGGGTGGAAGGTGAGGATAGGGGGCGTTCTGTACTTGTTGCGATTGGAAGAATGGGGCTCAAGGGCAGAGGTGTGGAACGTAGTGGAGATGTGCTGGAGGGCATTGTTTATCATATGGGAGGGGAAATTGTGGTCCTTGATGAAGGAGGCTATCTGGAATGTTCTGGAATGGATGTGGTCATCCTGGGAGTTGGACGAATTGGGAGTTAAAGCATTGCACATTTTTAGGACAAAAACTTTCAAACCTTCCTTGCTTCATTCGAAAAAAATGGCTGGGCAGATGGTGTGGTCAGAGGACACGTGGATAATCCTGGTTCAGATAAAGCTGGCAGGCAGAGCTCGTGAAGTATTTGTAACGCTCTCCTTGTTGTGGAGAAGCCAAAGGAAAATCAGGAACTGCGGAGTTAGAAAAAAATATCCTGGAATTATTCCAGACTGAGGAGTAACAAAATTCCACCATCTGAAGTCACAGCACAAAGCAAAACTAAAGAGAAAGATGACGGAGTTGAGGGTCAGTTAATGGTTACCCTGTTTGATGTCATGGTGCAGAAACACCTGAACAGGCAGAGGGTCAGGCAGAAGTGTTTAGTCCTGAAAGGCTAACGGGCGTACAACAGAAAGACCAGGCAATAAGAGTGATATATACATAGATGCATACTCAGAAAATGCATCAGATGTATTCCTGAGGATTATTATCTTAACGATAGAATCTTAAGATGAAATTCGAGACCACAGCAGGTTAGTGCAGAGGAGAAATGGGCTGAAGCACTCCCATTTTTTTTAAATTAATGGGTTGATTCGAGCATACAGACAGGAAGTGTTGTTATGGGTAGTGTCTGAACTACCAGTAGGAATTCACGTAGATAGAAGAAGACTCAGGCTATGGGACAAAAGCATTTCTGTTGGCTTGAACTGCTAAAGGATGTGGTTAAATGTGACTTCCATGTCATACGTGGGAAATGGTAGGTAAGCTCCAGGCAGTAATAAACCCAGCTCCTTTGTTGCCAAGTCCCACATTCGAAGAACCTTTCACGTGGGTTGTAATTGATTGAGTCGGTCCCCTCCCTAAAACTAAAAGTGGTAACCAAGACTTGCTAACCATAAAGAATGCGTCCATCAGAGTTCCAGAGGCAATTCCATTACAGAGTATGAAGGTAAAAAGGGTGGGAGAGGAGTTCGTAGCTTTCTTCCCACGGTATGGGCTACCCAGAGAGATTCAGTCAGACCAAGGGTCTAACTTTATTGCTTGGCTGTTTAATGAATTCATGGATAGCTCTTGCATCCAGCCCTATAAATCTACTGCAAACTATCCTGAATCCCAGGGATCTTTGGAAAGGTGGTATCAGAGCCTGGAGCCTGGAGACCATGTTAAGAGTGCACTGTCAGGATTACCCGAATGTTTGGGACAAACGTATCCCATTTGTATTGTTTGCCATGAGAGATGCCCGTAACAAGTTGACTCAGTTTATTCCCTTTGAGTTAATGCTCGGACATGAAGTGAGAGGGCCTTTGAAATTAATTAAACAGAAAATGACAGGACTGAAATCAGGTATCTCTCCTTTTGTTCGTTATCTGAGCTGAGGGAGAGATTAAATCAGGTTGGTAAGTTTGTTAAACAACACCTAAACAGGGCACAGCACAGAATGAAGCAGGTAGCAGATAAAAACCTTATATGTCGGACGTTTTTCCATGCGGGTGATATAATAGTATTGTTACCAGTGGTAGGAGATCCCTTCAAAGCACAGTTTAGTGGCCCCTTTCAAATTGAGAAAAGCATCATTCAGGTGTACTATCTGGGAAAGATGCCAAATGGGGAAAAAAACGGAATCAGGTATGCCCTGTGTATATGTTGAAACCTTATAACAGACGCAGGGAACTGGAGAAACAGGTGTTAGTTACTGCCCTGCAGAGAGGAACCAAATCCATATACCATGGAGTATGATGTGCCTCAAAATATGTTAAAGAAAGAGGAAGTCCTTAACCGTAAAAACCACACCACACCCCAGGTTACAGTTCAACAGGTTTAATTGGAAGCACTAGCTTTCAGAGCGCTGCCCCTTCATCAGATGGTTGTGGAGTAAGACACAGAATTTATAGCAAAACTTTGACAGTGTGATGGATCTGAAATTATACATTGAAAAATACCTTGATGTTTGTTAAGTCTCTCAACTGTTAGAATGACCATGATAGTTTCACTTCTTTTATAAGGAAATCACAAAACTTTTTTAAAAAGTTACATTCTCAGGTTAACTGTAACAATTGGTGTCAGCGCAGATAAGATGTTGAGATGTTGTAGGTGTTAGCTCTCTGTGTTCCCTGTCTGTGCCATGATGTTTTGACTGATTCTAATCTAAAAAGTGAGTTAACAGAGTCTTACATGGATTCATGCAGTTTTAAGCAAAGTGCAGTGTAACTCTGCAAGTACAAATTCACCCCACAAACGTATATGTGTATGTGTGCATGTGTTTTTGTGTGTGTGTGTGTCTGGGATAGGGGTTTGTCTGTATCTGTGAGAGAGAGTATATATGTGTGTGTGTGTGTGTGTGAGTGTAAAGTGGTCTTTGTGAGAGGGTGCATCTGTGCGTATTGGAGTGTGTGTGTCTGTAGGAGTGTGTGTGTCTGTAGGAGTGTGTGTATGTATGTCTCTTGGGTGGGGTTTGAGAGTGTCAGTGTGAGAGAGTGTATATATGTGCGTGAGGGTAAAATGAGTAAGTCTGTGAGAGGGTGCATGTGTGACTGTGGGAGTGTGTGTGTCTGTATGTGTGTGTGTAAAACTATGTCTAGAATGAGGGGTTGTGAGTGTGAGAGAGAGTGTACGTGTGTGTTTATGTGTGTGAGTATAAAGTGTCTAAGTCTGTGAGAGGGTGCATGCGTGAGTGTGCATGTCTGTATGAGTGTGTGTGCGTGTGCATGTGTGTGTGCATGTGCATAGGAGTGTCTGTGTGTGTGTGTGTGCGTGTGTGTTTGTGTGTGTGTTTAGTGCAATGCTGGTCACCTATAGTGTGACATGAACCCAAGGTCCCGGGAAAGGCCCTCCCTATGGGTACGGAACTTAGGTCTCAGTCTCTACTTAGCCACTTTTCGCTGCTGCCTGTCCTGAAGTCTGCCTTGGAAGATGGTCACCCACGGGTCCGAGCTCGAATGTCCTGTGCTGCTGTTCTCCAACTGGGAGGGGACACTCCTGTCTGTTGATTGTTGTGTGGTGCTCATTCATCCGTTGTCGTAGCCTTTGTTCGGTTTCACCAATGTACCTTTTGTCAGGGCATCCTGGCCTGCAACTTATAAGATAGACAGCATTGGCTCCATCAACTCCACAACCACCTGATGTGAAAGCTAGTGCTTCCTATTAAAGCTGTTGGACTATAACCTGGTGTTGCGTGATTTTTAACATCAGCATCTCCAAGTCAGAAGTCATTCACGACTGTGATAGGTTAATGACACACCTGTCTCAGGAGCAAAGAACCCAATTGAAAGGGCTGTTGCAGCAATATGAGGGCATGTGTAGGGATAAGATGGGAGGACTAATCCTATTGTGCATGAGGTAGACGTAGTGAATGCTGTTCCAATAAAACAACACCCCTCCAGATTTAATCTTTTCAAAGTTGCACAGGTCTTGAATGAAGTGGATGTCATGCTCAATGGAGATATTATTGAACCAAGACAGAGTGTATTTCACCAATCATGTTCGTTCCCAAACCTGATACGATCCAACGACTCTGTGTGGATTATCAGAAGGTCAACACCATAACAAAATTGGCCTATAAACATGAGGAGCACGTCATCACTGTGCTTTCATCCTGTACAATCACAGCGAGACATCATTACTCCAAGTTTCAAATCCTCTCACTATGAAGGCCGACATCCCATCTACCTTCTTCACCACCTACTGCTCCTGCAATGCTCACTTTCAGCGACTAGTGTGCAAGGGACACCCAGGTCTTACCGCACTACACCCCCACCTTTCCCAATCTATCACTATTCCATTAATAATCCCATCTGTAACTGTGCAGCTGATGTTAACTAATTGGCAGTAAGCTCACACGGAGGGGTTTGGCTGGGTTGCAGAATCTGACGAATAAAATATTTCATCTCATTGAAATATTCAACACTGAAGCAGGTGTAGGCCATTCAGCCCTTCCGGTTGACCTCAACCATTCAATAAAACCATATCTCATCATTCAACGCAGTGCACTGTTCCCTTGCTTTCTTACTGTGATCTCTAAAGCATCGATTCAGCTCCTTCTCAAACAACTTTCAGTATTTTGGCCGTGCCACTTTTCTGAGGCAGAGAATCCCACAGGCTCCCCACTCTCTGTGTGAAGACATTACTCGTTTCGTCAATCCGAGTGCCAGCATCCTCTACAAGGTATAGCTGGAGCAAGTGGTTGGCATTTCTGTTCGGTACCTGGGAGTGGGCTTCCAGACGAACTGATCTCCGTCTATCTGGAAATCAACACTAGCCCCACACCGCGGACCATCCTCTGTGACATGGTCCCCACAACCTGAACCATCTCGGGGATATCCTCCCGGTGGCCTTGCGAATAACACTGAGGCATTATTTGTACGGGGTGGTGCTGCAGACTGTCCACTGCGGTGCCTTAACCCCCACACTCAGACACACCTTGGCATGAGGTTTTGCCCTCTGGCAGTCGAGATGCCCAGTGGAGGATTCTCTATGAAGGGGTCCCTCCCTCTTAGATCAAGGATCTGGAATAGAGAGTGCAGCATGTGGTGGTCCCATGTAATTGGCCATGGGGCATGTTAACGGGCTGCCTGACAAAGTGCACATTCTGTGGTTTGGAGCAACGAGTCTGAAGCCCCATTTTAGTTTTTAGAATGAGCTGCTAAAATTGTGGCTGCCCTTCAGTGCCACACTCCTGCTCTACAGGCTCCCAGTGTGGGGAGGGACAGACATGGATTTGTTCCTGGGCCTGGCCATGATGGTCATGAACAGGTCCAGGCACCAGGCCAAAGGGAGGCTTGTTGTTCCTGACTATCTGACCCTTTCATGGTTACATCCATGCTCAGGTGTCCCTGGAGAAGGAGCATGTGGTTCTACTGTTGCAGTGGGGCTTTTTGAGACCATTAGGTGCCACAGGGACCGGAGTACGTAATCACCCTGCATAATGATATTCTGATTTAGTTGCTTGTTACTGTCATAGACATTTCTGTTTTGCCTTTTGGGGTGGTGTTTGTGTTTAGATTGGTACCTCAGGAAGAGAAATGCCTTATATGACCTTTGTTTCAGGTTTGGGCCGTTTGGCAGAGCCAAGAGGGCTCTCTTTTTAGCCTCGGACTGCCCCTGAGCAGGGCAAATTCTTCTGGATTTTAAATCCCTGCCCCAGGAGTGTTCAATGGGGATGGGAGAGAAAGGATTTATCTATTTAATTGTTTATTTATTTGTTTAATATGTTATGAAGGTGAAGCTGTGTACTGTAACTTGAAGAGAGAGTGAAAGCTGTCTTGCACTGAGAGCTTACAAACCCCTGTCATGTGGCTGACCAGCAGTCTCAGAGTGTACTGGATCATTGAGAATATGGAACATTTAGCTGTGAAACAAATACCTGAGTGCTGGTTGCTACGTTTTCACAACAGTTCAAATTTAACAAATCAGTTTAATTATGCTCCAAGATAATAAAACCCAATCGAAATTGAATTTAATGATTTGACAACATTGAACCAATGAGACTATTTGATGTGTGGGGCGGTAAGGAAGCAGGCATGTTGAGAGTTTGCCAGAGAGACAGCGGTCATCTGCCATCATCACAGTATCTTCCAGCAAACCACTCTCTATCAAAGGTACCTTTTCATATGAAGCATCTTTGCAGTAAAAGACCAAAGATGACCCAGGGAGATCTGCAGTGATAGGAAGACAGACACCAGAGACGACAACTGCTGTATGGTTTGGAAATGAATTTGATGTTGTTACTTTGACAGGGGTGTTTTCTGGAACAGTATATTGTTGGAGAGTTGGAAGTAGATAACAAACCTTTCAGAGAAATTAGGCTGTGGGATGTAACCAGTTGTTGTTTAATGTTCACTTTTGGAGGTAGAGAGTGAATTGATTTTTTTTCTTGGAATAGTGGAAGATGGGTGTTCGCTGTCATTCATACTCTCACAGATTACGAGACGAGGTGAGCTTGTCTGGGGGTTTGGGTTAATGAGCAGAAGGGTTCATTGCCGTGTCGGAACAAATTATTTGTTTCGTTGGTTTTGCTTTTGTTTTGGCCCCTTATGGTCCCTGCCCAAAAGAGGTTGTTGGGCATGGAGTCATGGGAAAGCCATTTTCTGATTGTTTATTTTTTCCACTGAGTAAGAAATTGTTGTTTTGAAAGAGCAGAGTGGGCTTTGCTCTGTGTTTCACATAGTGCTGTCCCTGTCCTGAGAGTGTCTGATGGGGACAGTATGGGGAGGGGAATTGTGGGACATGAGGTGCGACTTTTTTTTTCTATGCATTCCTTTTGTCAAAAAGAGTTGAGGACTGTTTTTCAGACTGGAAGCCTCTGACCAGCGGTTTGTCACAATTGGCAAAGCCGGGTACAACCACCACATTTAAAAGGACATTTATTGAAAGTGTTGAAGAGGTATAAGATGCAAATGCTGACAAATGGGACTGCATCTGTTGAGGGTATCTGGTCAGCATGAACAAGTTCGACAGTCGACTCTGTTTCCATGTTGTTAAATTCTATGGCTCAGTCTCTCCAAGCCAGGGATCATTCTAATAGACCTCCTCTGAGCTGCCTTCAATGAAATCATGTCTTTACTGAAATAAAGAGACACAAACTATTCACAGTATTCGAGATGTGATCTGAACAATATCTTGTACTTTTGACGCACTTGAAAGAATGACCAACATTCCATGAGCTTCCTGATTCCCAGTTGTACCTGAGTGTTAGCTTTCTGTGCTTCATGTACATGTCACACCAAGTCCTGTTGAGTTACAGCTTCCTGCAGTTTTGTTTTCGCAATGTGAATAATTATTCTGTTCTTTTATTCCTCTGTCTGAAATTGATATTGTCTCATTTTCCCACAGTATGTGCCATTGCCAACTTTATGCTCTTTTCTTTAACCAAACAATTTCATCTCTACCTCTCACAAACTGCCCTTTGACCTTTACTGTGTGTTGTTTGAAAATTTGACTATAATACAGTCGCTTCCTTCTTCCAACTTCATCTTCCAAATTTATCATCAAACAATCATTGATAAACAGTTGTGGTCACCGCACTAATCCCTGTGGAATCACAATGGTCTCGAGGCAAACACTCCTGAATTCCCCTTGTTCTTTCCTCATCATCAGTTAGTTGTCTGTTAATGCCAATATACAATGGCCGACATTGTGGGGCTCTTACCTTATGACTTCACCTTTTTGTGTGGAAGATTGTGCACAGTCTACTGTAAGTCCAAATACGACACATTAAACAGTAGCTGGAACAATGTGAGAACTGGGTGACCAAATATATTTGCTGTGATCCAATCCTCATATTCCTGAGCAGTGATTATTACACAATCAGGTTTAATATCAGCCCAATACCACAAATGCTTTCTTTTGGTCAGTGAAGGATTCACTGTCACACACCGAGGTTAGAATTCAGCTGGAAATGGTGTTACAGATTACTGTCCACCACTTTGTGGTGACATCAGAGCCAGTCGCCATGGTGATTGTTCTGTCCCCTTCAGAAACTTCCATGTGTTAGCAGCTTTGTTCTTAACTGCATTGAAAATTCTCCAGATGCACTCATTAGTTTGCACATGTCTCTATTATATATTAAGTGGATGAGGCTAATAAGTTTATGTTATTACAAGCGTATGGGCCTTCTTGTAATTACTTTGGTCAGACCTAAAAGATTCTGTCATGTACTTTGAGTCTAACAATACAGACATGAATTTACTTTCTGTTAGACTCCTTTGAAATATTTGATTTCACTTCCTTCAGAGGGGTATGTAAATGACAACGTGTATTACCCAAAATCCACCTCGTCAGATTTGTCATCATATAATCAGATCATTCAAATATGACGTGGCTTTCCACTGACTGATCCATGATGCTTAATATTTATTTATCCACTGATTATCTTTATTATTAATACTTGCTTATTTATTTGCATTTATTTATTCATTCGTTATTTACTTATTTTCAAATAGTGAGAATTGTTGCCCTTGACAATGTGTGCAGGAGGGTTTCCTGACACAGTATGTAGACCAGCCAACAAGGGGCAAGGCCACACTGGTTTTGGTACTGGGTAATGGACCAGGCCAGGTGATACATTTGGAGGTCGGTGAGCACTTTGGTGACAGTGACCACAAATGGTTTATGTTTACTTTAGCGATGATAAGGGATAGGTATATAAAGCAGGGCAAGAGTTATTGCTGGGGGAAAGGTGATTATAATGCAATTCGGCAAGATTTAGGTTGCACAGATTTGGGGAAGGAAACGTCAAGGGATGGGCACAATTGGAATGTGGAGTTTATTTAAGGAACAGTTACTGCGTGTCCTTGGTAAGTATGTACCTGTCATGCAGGGAGGAAGTGGTCGAGTGAGGGAGCCGTGGTTTACTAAAGAAGTTGAATCTCTTGTCAAGAGGAAGGGGAAGGTGTATGTTAGGATGTGACGTGAAGGCTCAGTTTGGGTGCTTGGGAGTTACAAGTTAGCCAGGAAAGATCTAAAGGGAGAGTTAAGTAGAGCAAGGTGGGGACATGAGAATTCATTGGCAGAGAGTATCAAGGAAAACCCAAAAGCTTTCTACAGCTATATCAGGAATAAAAGAATGACTAGGGAAGATTAGGGCCAATCAAAGATAGTAGTGGGAAGGTGTGTGTGGAGTCCAAGGAGATGGGAAAACACCAAGTGAATATATTTTGTCAGTATTCACACTGGAAAAAGACAATGTTATCGATGAGAATACTGAGATAAATGCAACAGGAGTAGACTTGATTTAGCTTCACAAGGAGGAGGTGTTAGTAATTCTGGAAAGCATGACAATAGATAAGTTCCCCAGGCTGGATGGGATTTATCCAAGTGTTCTCTGGAAAGCCAGTGATGAGATTGCTGAGCCTTTGGCTTTTATCTTCATGTTATCATTGTCGAGAGGATTAGTGCCAGAAGACTGGAGGAGAACAAATGTTGTCCCCTTGTTCAAGAAGGAGAGTAGAATAGAATAGAATAAATTTATTGAGTTCTTTGAGATGGTGACCAAACAGTTGGATGAGGGTAAGGTGGTTGATGTGTATATATGGGAACAGTAAAGCATTTGATAACGTTCCCCACGGCAGACGATTGCACTAAATGCAGAGGAATGGGATTGAGTGTGATTTAGTGGTATGGATCAGAAATTGGCTCACTGAAAGAAGACATAGTGTGGTGGTTGATGGGAAATGTTCATCCTGGAGTTCAGGTACTAGTGGTGTACTGCAAGGATCTGTTTTGGGCCCACTGCTGTTTGTCATTTTCAGAAATGAACAAGATGAGGGCATAGAAGGATAGGTTCGTAAATTTGTGGATGACACTAAGGTTGGCACAGTTCTGGACAGTGATGAAGGATGTTGTAGGTTACAGAGAGACATAGATAAGCTGCAGAGATGGGCTTACAGGTGGCAAATGGAGTTTAATGCAGAAAAGTGTGAGGTGATTCAATTTGGAAGGAGCAATAGGAATAAAGTATACTGGTCTAATGATAAGATTCTTGGTTGTCTAGATGAGCAGAGAGATCATGGTGTCCATGGGCATGGATTCCTGAAAGTTGTCACCCAGGTTGATTGGGTTGTTAAGAAGGTGTACAATGTGTGAGCTTTTATTGGTAGAGGGGTTGGATTTCAGAGACATGAAGTCATACTGCAGCTGTACAAATCTCTGGCGCAGCCACATCTGGAGTATAGCATACAGTTCTGATCACCACGTTATCGGAAGGATGTGGAAGCTTTGGAAAGGGTTCAGAGGAGATTTACTCAGATGTTACCTGACTTGGAGGGAAGGTTTTATGAGGAAAGGCTGAGGCACTTGAGGCCGTTTTCATTCGAGAGAAGAAGGTTGCAAGGTGACTTAATTGAGACATAAAAGATAATCAGATGGTTAGATAGGATGGACAAAGAGCGCCTGTTTCCTCAGATGGTGATGGCAATCACGAGGGGACATACCTTTAAACTGAGCAGTGAACGATATAGGACAGATGTCAGAGGTGGTTTCTTTACTTAGAGAATAATGGGGCATGGAACACCCTGCTTGCAACAGGAGAAGACTCATCAACTTTAAGTGCATTTAAATGGTCATTAGATAAACTTATCAATGAAAATGGAATAGTGTAGTGCAGAGAGGCTTCAGATTGGTTTCACGGGTTGGCACAATATCGAGGGCCAAAGGGCTTGTGCTGCGATGTTCCATATTCTTTGCTATGTTCTATGTCTTACAACAATTATACATAGGTTTTATATGGAAAATTCGGATTTATTGAATTGAGAGATGATCCTTGTGAATGAGCAGGAAGTGAAAAGACTCCCGAAGTGGTCACTACAATTGGATACGATGGATATGATAGGCCTACACAGAGCAGCATGCCCGACTGGACAAAAGGCAGCTGAGCCCACCATCCTTGTTCACAAAGATCTTACACACGTCAAAACATTTGCAACCACTCCTTCATTACTCAGCGTCCAGAGTTGGATCCAGTTGCAGGAATCAGTTAAATTCAACAATAGTTTGTTGACGCCTTGAGAGTACTTGCGAAATGGTTTTAGAATAATTCTCAGCTTACTCAGTCCCAAGATGCCAACAATATCTTGGCAGAGAGTATGATGAGAAATTTAAATCATAGAATCCCTACAGTGTGGATGCAGGCCATTCGGCCCATGGATTCCAGACTACCCCTCTGAAGAGCCCCCACCTAGACACACATCCTAACCTATCCCTGTATTTTCCCATGGCTAACCCACCAAACATGCACATCACTGGATTGTGGGAGGGAAACCGGAGCAGCTACAGGAAACCCACACAGACACGGGGAGAACATGCAAACTCCACACAGTCAGTCACCCGAGGCTGAAATCGAACCCGAGTCCCTGTGCTATGAGGGCAGCAGCACTGCCTACTGAGCTCACCTGCTGCCCCACATTTAAATCAATTCCGTCCTTACGTTAGCCCGAGGTGTACCCAGTCATGCTGCTGAACAGTGGATAGTGTGCAAGATGACTCCTATCAGGCATAAGAGATAGTCAGGGGTGGATTGAAGTTCCAGCCAAAGAAACATTCCCCATTAAAGCAATGACTGTCAGGAAAGAGAGGGAGGGAATCATCGAATCCAAGAGCTCAAATCAGCTCTTGCTGCAATTGTGGAAAATCAGAGCCATCGATTGTCGGAGCTTCAGCCAAGACTCTATTCGGCAAAACCCACAAACGCCCTTCACTGGCCCTTACACCAAACCTTGTGGAATGGGACAACAGGTTAGTCGAATCCCTGCAGGTTGGGACTGCCAGCAGCAGGGGGCAGCCATTAGCGCAGGGATCATTTCCCCATTGCTGCAAGGATAAACAATAGTCTCTCTATGAGAGCGTTTGATCCCAGCAGGCTGGACATGAGGGTGGTTTGCTGTGATAGGGCTGTATGTGGGGATAGGGCATTGCTTCATGTAGTTTTACTGCTCAGGTCAGGGGAGGGTGGATGGGAATAATATATAATGTTAATAGCTATTAGATCCACTGTCTAAGTTATACAAACCTTACTCCCTGAGCACTATTAAACAGCAGGCGGTCGTTAATTATTCGTTAATTAAGGGTTTAGCCGAAGCTCACTTCTGAGAAATATTGGAAAGGTTTCTGATCTCTGGTTGGAAGGTCCCATGTGTAAAATGCCATCCCCTGTGTACATGGCTATGCCCGGGCAATGGGCAGGAAGGAGGATGGAGACCCGAGCTCATGTTGTATGTTCCCAAGTTCACTCTGTTTTCTGCACAAAACCAGCTTTGGTGTATGTATCTCCCAGGTACGATGATAAAACAGCAGGACACCTCAGTCAGAGACACCTGGTCACTTTGCTCCCAGGAAGTATGACGACAGAAAAATGGAAGGAGAACAAACCATAAACAGATGTCTTAATTCTTTTGTTAAACAATCCCTGATCCCAGGGAGAGTCATTAAACCATGGACCCAATTAAATGGTGATTCCAATCCTTCAGAGAACAAAGCATCAGAGGCGAAGTGTTTTCGCTGGCCGGAGAAGGGACCTGATGTTACTTTGACATTGAGCTAACTAAATACATTAATTAACATATATATCATTTATCTGTTACAATTTATATAAATTTATTTCTGTGTATAAACAAATAAACCAAACCCTGAGAAATCAGCCTGTCCCCTGTTGTGTGCGTAGACCATGCCCTGCTAACACATTCACTCAGACTTTAAACTTGCGAGTCGAGAGTATAGGAAGTGGAAAGCTACAGGAAGTGTGGTGATAAATGACAAAGTAAGCAGCAGGTTAGCATGTACGCAGGAGGGTTTAAGTTCATGGCAGACTAGGAAAGAAGCAAAAATGAAGAATTACTCAGGAGATATTAGAGATGTTGTGAATCATGAGGGTAAGAAAGTGAGCATAAGGCACGTTACCCGAATGACTGTAGCATTCGTAACAAGGTTAATGAGTCAATGGCACAAACCATCGTCAACGAATATGATTTGGTCGCCATCTCGGAGACATGGCTGCAGAATGGTCATATCTGGGAATTAAATATCCAGGGGTTCCAGACTATTCGGAACGGCAGACAGGAATGCAAGGGAGCTCTGATATTCCAGGATGACATCAGGGTAGTGCTGACCGATGATATAGTTTCTGTGGAGCATGTGATTGAATCCTTTTGGATGGAAATTAGGAATTCCAAGAAGGAAAAGTCACTAATAAGCATAGTCTGTCAGCCACCACATATTAACATCACATTGGAGCAGGAAATATGCAAGGAATTAACTAATGCCTGCGAAAAGGATATGGCTATTATCATGGAGGATTTTAATCTGCATGTCGATTGGTCGAACCAGCTCGGTCAGGGTAGCCTTGAGGAGGAGTGCATTGAGAGTATCCATGGTCGTTTTCTTGAACAGCATGTAATGGAACTAACGAGGGAGCAGGAATAATTAATGACCTCATAGTTAGGGGTCCTCTTGGAAGGTCCTCACAGTATAGTTGAATTTAAAATACAGCTGGATAGTGTGAAGATAAAGTCCAATACCAGGATCCTGTGCTTGAATAAGTGGGACGATGACAGACTACCTGGTTACAGTAGACTGGGAACAGAGACTTCATGGTGCGACAGGTGACGAACAGTGGAGGACCTTCAAAGAAAGTTGTCAAGGTGCTCAACAGAAGTATATTCCAGTGAGAAGGAAGGACGGTAAGAGGAGGGGTAATCTGGATTGGGTGTCCAAGGAAATAAGGCAGGCTGTCAAAGTGAAAGAGAAGACATACAAAGTGACCAAAAACAGCAGAAATCTCAAAAATTGGGAGCATTTTAAAACCTAAGAAAGAGTTATAGAGAATAGTCAGATCGAGCATGAGAAAAAACTAGCTCAGAATATAAAGACAACAAAACTTACGACAAATATAAAATGATGAAGAGTGTTGTTGTGGCTCTGTTCGCCGAGCTGGGTGTTTTTGTTGCAAACGTTTCATCCCCTTTCTAGGTGACATCCTCAGTGCTTGGGAGCCTCCTGTGAAGCGATTCTGTGCTGATTCCTCCGGCATTTATACTGGTTTGAATCTGCTCCTTCCGGTTGTCAGTTGCTGTCCGCTGCAGTGGCCGGTATATAGGGTCTAGTTCAATGTGTCTGTTGATAGAATTTGAGGATGAGTGCCATGCCTCTAGGAATTCCCTGGCTGTTTTCTGTTTGGCCTGCCCTATAATAGTGGTGTTGTCCCAATCGAATTCGTGTTGTTTGTCATCTGAGTGTATGGCTACTAGGGATAGCTGGTCGTGTCGTTTTGTGGCTAGTTGGTGTTCATGGATGCGGGTTGTTAGCTGTCTTCCTGTTTGTCCTATGTCGTGTTTTGTGCAGTCCTTTCATGTGATTTTGTACACTACATTGGTTTTGCTCATGGTGGGTATCGGATCCTTTGTCCTGGTGAGTTGTTGTCTGAGAGTGGCTGTTGGTTTGTGTGCTGTTATGAGTCCTAGTGGTCGCAGCAGTCTGGCTGTCAGTTCAGAAATGCTCCTGATGTATGGGAGTGTGGCCAGTCCTTTGGATTGTGGCATGTCCTCACTTCGTTGTCTTTCCCTAAGGCATCTGGTGATGAAATTGCGCGGGTATCCGTTTTTGGTGAATACCTTGTATAGGTGTTCTGCTTCCTCTTTTTGTAGTTCAGGTGTGCTGCAGTGTGTTGTGGCCCTTTTGAATAATGTCCTGATGCAACTTCGTTTGTGTGTGTCGGGGTGGTTGCTTTCATAGTTCAGGACTTGGTCTGTGTGTGTGGCTTTTCTGTATACCTTCGTGGTGAACTCTCCATTCGGTGTTCTTTGTACCATCACGTCCAGGAATGGGAGCTGGTTGTCCTTTTCTTCCTCTCTCGTAAATTGGATTGCTGTGAGTGTGGCGTTGATGATCCGGTGTGTGTTCTCTATTTCTGTGTTTTTAATTATTACAAAGGTGTCGTCCACGTATCTGACCCAGAATTTGGGTTGTAATTGCGTTGACACTTTTTTCTAACCTTTGCATTACTGCTTCTGCTATGAGTCCGGAGATCGGTGAGCCCATGGGTGTTCCGTTGATTTGTTCATATATCTGGTTGTTGAATGTGAAGTGTGTTGTGAGGCACAGGTCCAGTAGTTTAATTATGCCTTCTTTGTTAATAGGTTCAGAGTCCTGTTGTCTGTTACGTATGTCCAGCAGGTTGGATATTTTTTCTCTGGCTAGGATTTTTTCAATAGAAGTGAACAGTGCCGTTATATCGAAGGAGAGCATGGTTTCTTCCTTGTCTATGTGTATATTTCTGATGATGTCCAAGAATTCTTGTGTTGACTGTATAGAGTGTCTGGATCTGCTGATCAGGTGTTTTAGTTGAAGAGTGGCTCTAGAAATTGTTGGTCCTTTAGAGGATGAGAAGGAGCAGTTATAAGTCTCCTGGCCCTGATGGAGTCCATCCCAGGGGACTAAAAGAGATGGTGGGAGAAATAACAGGTGGACTGGCGGTAATTTTCCAAAATTCACTGGTCGCTGGGGGAATCCCAACAGAAAAATAGCAAAATGTGACACGACTGTTTAAAACGGGAATTGGACAAAAGATAGGGAATTATAGACCAGTGAGTGAGACCTCTGTAGTGCGGAAGACTCTTGAGTCGGTTATCAAGGAAAAAATAGGAGGGCATCTTGACAGAAATTGTCTCATTGTACAGATGCAGCATGGATACATGAAGGGCAGGTCATGCTTCACAAATCTTTTAAAATTCCATGAAGACATTTCAAGCAAGGTGGGATAATGGGGACCATTTGGATGTGGTGTACCGAGATTTCCAAAAGGCTTTTGACTAGGTGCTGCACATGAGGCTGCAGCATAAGATAAGAATTCATGGTGTTAGGGGTAGATTATTAGTGTTGATAGAGGATTGGTTAACTGACAGGAAGTAAAAAGTGGAGATAAATGAGTGCTATTCTGACTGGCAATCAGTGCCTAGTGGTGTGCCTGAGGGATTGATGTTGAGCCCACATTATTTACAATTTTCACAGATTATTTGGACTTGGGGACCATATGTACGGTGTCAAAAGTTACCAATGACACTAAGATGAGTGGCAGAGCGAAGTGTGCAGAGGACTGTGAAACTTTGCAGAGGAACGTGGATACATCGAGTGGGTGGGCAAAGATCTGGCAGATGGAATACAATGCAAATAAATGTGAAATCATGCGTTTTGGTAGGGGTAAGTAAAAAGGATTATTACTTGTATGGTAAAAACAACTGCAGCATGCTGATTAGCAGAGGGACCTGGGTGTCCTTGTGCATGAACTGCAGAAGGTTGGTCTGCAGGTACAACAAGTAATTAGGAAGGCAAATGGAATTTTGTCCTTCATTGCTGAAGGGATGGAGTTTAAAAGCAGAGAGGTAATGCTATAGCTGTACAAGGTGCTGGTGAGGCCACACCTGGAGTACTGTGTGCAGATTTGGTCTCCTTACTTAAGAAAGGATGTACTGGCACTGGAGGGGGTACAGAGGAGGTTCATTAGTTCGAGTCCAGAGTTGAGGGGTTTGGCTGATGTGGATACACTCAGTAGGTTGGGATTATATTCATTGGAATTCAGATGACTGAGTGGGGGATCTTTTGGAAATATATAAAATAATGAAGGGCATCAATAAAATAGAAATAGAGAGGATGTTTCCACTGGTGGGTGAGTCTAGGACAAGAGGGCATGGCCCCAAGGTTAGAGGAAGCAGGTTTAGAATGAACTGAGAAGGGACTTCTTCACCCAAAGGGTTGTTAATTGATGGAATTCCTTGCCCAGGGAAGTAGTTGACGCTACTTCAGTCATCACTTTTTTTTTGTAGATATTTTTATTGAAATTTAACATTTTTGCAAATTTACAAAAATAAACAAAACTCTCAAATACAAACATTGATGTACAATTAAATCATATATACAATAGTCATAATTTAACAAAGAAAAGAGAAAGAAAGAAAGCAAAAAAAGAAAAAAAGAAACGAAAAAAGAAAGAAAAAAAAACTCAACTTTCTACTAATCTAACCTATAACTAACCAGAGTGTATACCTAAGTCTCTTACATGCTCGGAATGTATAAACATCAAATATAATAAAACCCGTATTCGCGCAGGATTCCTCTCCCAAGGGGCCCCGGAGCAGCCCGGTCTGAAATCTTCACTAAATAAAAGCCCTTGTTAGGATAGCCGAAATATCTGCATTTATATAATTCAAAAAGGGCTGCCATATTTTATAAAATAATTCAGTCTTTCGGTGCACCATATTTGTGAGGAAGTCAAGGGGGATATATTCCATAATTAATCTGTGCCAATTTGAAAGTCCAGGGGGGCCCTCAGCCACCCAGTTCACCAAAATATTTTTCCTTGCACAGAAAGAGAGAATAGAAAATAGTCTCTTCCCATGCATATCCAGAGATGAGAGATTCGAAAAGCCCAAAAGGAGAGATACAGGGTCCACCCTAATTTCCGTTCCTAAAATTTCTGTCAGGGTATTTGCCACTTTAGTCCAGTATCTGCGGATTTTCTGACAAGTCCACAGACAAAGTGCAAGAGTACCCACCTCTATTTTGCATTTGGGACACATTGGAGATGCTCCTGCCTTAAATTTTGCCAGTCGAGCCGGAGCTATATGGGCCCTATGAAGTATCTTTAGTTGGATAGCCTGAGTTCTGTTACAGATAGCAATTCTTCTAGCATTTTCCCAAATGTCATTCCACATATCCTCAGAGATTTCTAGCCCCAAGTCCTGCTCCCATGTTTTAAGCAGGTCATCCATGTCTCCTGAGACTCCATCATGTAGCAAATGGTATATAGTACTAACGGAGGATGCCCCCGCTGGTCGTAAGACATTACGTTCTCTGTCTGATTTATAAAGACTATCTATTAATGTAGTCTTCCTCTGTATATAATCTCGAACTTGGAAGTATCGAAAGAGATCCCCATTAGGTATTCCGAATTTCAGACGCAGCTGCTCAAAGGACATCAGGATCCCATCTTTAAATAGCTCCCCTAAGCATGAGATGCCCCTGGATCTCCAGAGTTTAAAGGTGGCATCTGTAATCCCCGGTTGGAATCCCCATGCGCCTACTATTGGTGCATGGGGGGATGTTTTATGTGAGTTACCCTCATTTTGCCGCATTATATTCCAGGCCTTAATTGTGTTTAATATTATGGGATTTTTACAGTGGTCTGTAATGATTTTCCTCTTATCTGAAAATAAAAGGTTAATAAGTGGGTATTTTACTTGGGAGGCTTCGATATCCAGCCAAATTGATTGTGGATCAGATGAAACCCAATCAGCTATGTAACTTAGTAGGGAGCTTAACTGATATTTCCTAAAGTCTGGGAAGTCCAGTCCTCCCCTTGCCTGTGGAAGCTGTAGCTTCTTCAGCTTAATAAGGGGCCGTCTATGGTTCCAAATAAAGGAGCCCAACCAGCCATATAATTTACGTAGGGCTAGCCTTGGCAGCATCAGCGGGAGCATTCTCATAGGATATAAGTGACGGGGCAGAACATTCATTTTAATTAATGATATTCTCCTTAGCCAGGAAATCGGAAGGTCTCTCCATCGCTGGACGTCCTGCCTTATCCTTTCCATTAATTGTACAAAATTAGCCCTATACAGCTGATCAAATACTGGCGTGATAAAAATACCTAAATATAAGAAGCCCTCCAGGGACCAACGGAAGGAAAAAGGGGATCCGTCCATTAAGTGGGGTATCATAGCCAGACCACCCATTGGCATGTCTTCCGATTTTGAAAAATTAATTTTATAGCCTGAGAATGCACTAAATGTATTAATAACTTGAATTAGACGAGGCACTGACATTAAAGGATTACTGAGGAATAAGAGAACGTCATCTGCATAGAGGGTAATTTTGTGTTTACCTGTATCAATCCTCGGGGCCGTTATATTAGGATCAGTCCGGATGGCTTCTGCTAATGGTTCGATTATCAGTGTAAACAACAATGGTGAGAGAGGACATCCTTGACGGCAGCCCCTACCCACACTGAAGCCATCCGATCTTAACCCATTAGTAATAACAGCTGCTTTGGGGTCATTATACAATGTTGAAACCCATTTGGTAAACACCTGTCCAACGCCAAACCTTTCCAATGTGTAAAATAAATATGACCATTCAACCCTATCAAATGCCTTTTCCGCATCCAATGAAATTACTACTCCTGGTATCTTTCCCTGATGACAGGCTTGGATCATATTCAAGACCCTTCTGATATTATTGGATGATCTGCGGCCCTTAATAAATCCCGTCTGGTCCTCCTTTATAATATATGGCAGTACCCTTTCTAGTCTTAGTGCTAACATTTTTGAGAGAATTTTAAAGTCTACATTTAGTAAGGATATTGGTCTGTAAGATGCACAATCTTCTGGGTCTTTTCCTTTTTGAGGATAAGAGAAATATTTGCTTCTTTCAGCTTCCGGGCCCGGTGCTTTTCCGCTCTGAAGTTGCTTAATTGCCTCAAGTATTTCAGTCATCACTTTTAAAGCTAAGGTAGATACTTTTTTTGAAAAAAGAAAGGAATTAAGGGATATGGTGAAAACGTGGGGAAGGAGAACTGAGTCCATGAAAGGATTAGCCACGATTGTGTTGAATGGCTGAGCAGGCTCGAAGGGCCGGGCAGTCTCCTCCTGCTCCTAGTTCTTATGTTCTTATGTGGACTGGACCATGAAGAGAGAGTGAAAGCTGTCTTGCACTGAGAGCTTACAAACACCTGTCATGTGGCTGACCAGCAGTCTCAGAGTGTACTGGATCATTAAAAATGTGGAACATTGGCTGTGAAACAAATACCTGAGTACTGGTTGCTATGTTTTCACAACAGTTCAAATTTAACAAATCAGTTTAAATTATACCTCAAAATACTAAAACCCAATGGAATTTGGATTTAATGTTTTGACAGCATTGAACCAATGAGACGATCTGATCTTTGGGATATAATGAAGTGGATATTTTGAGATTTAGCCAGAGAGAGCAACCAACTGTTATCATCCGAGTAACTTCCAGCAAACTACTCTCTTTCAAAGGCACCTTTTCATATGAAACATCTTTACAGTAAAAGACCGAAGATGATCCAGGGAGATCTATAGCCAGACGAAGGCAGACATCAGAGGCAACAGCCACTGTAGGGCTTTGCAAATTAAGTTGATGCAATTTTAACAGGGCATTTATTAGAACAGTATATTTTTATCGTGTTGGAAGTAGATAACAAGCCTGTAAGAGAATGAACGGTCAGAGTTGTAAGCAATTGTTGTTTCATATTCACTTTTAGAGTGAGAGAATAAATTAACTTTTTCTTGAAATAGTGGGAGTTGGGTGTTATCTGTCATTCATACTCTCACAGATTATGAGAAGAGATGAGTTTTTCTGGGGGTTTGGGTTAATTAGCAGAAGGGTTCACCACCGTGTCATTACAAATTATGTGTTTCTTTAATTTTGCTTTTGTTTTGGCCCCTTGTGGTCCCTGCCCAAAAGTGGTTGATGGGGATGGAGTCATGGGAGAGCCTTTTTCTGTTTGTTTATTTTTTGCACAGAATAAGAAATTGTTGTTTTGAAAGAGCAGAGTGAGCTTTGCTCTGTGTTTCATTCAGTGCTGTCCCTGTCCCGAGAGTGTCTGATGGGGACAGTATGGTGGAGGGGGGGGAGTGGTGGGGCGGGGAGTGCTTTTTTTACTGTGTATTCCTTCTGTCTGAAAGAGGTGAGGATTGTTTTTCAGACTGGAGGCCTCTGACCAGTGGTGTGCCAAAACTGGTAAAGCTGGGTACAACCACCACATTTAAAAGGGACCAGGATGGTGAGATGTATTGAAAGGGTTTAAGAGGGAGAAGAGGCAAATGCTGGCAAATGGGACTGCATCAGTTTAGGATATCTGGTCAGCATGAACAAGCTGGACTGTAGAGTCTCTTTCCATGCTGTAAAACTCAATGACTCAGTCTCTCCAAGCCAGCGGTCATTCTAATAAACCTCCACTGAACTGCCTTCAATAAAATCAGATCTTTACTGAAATAAGGAGACAAAAACTATTCACAGTATTCGATATATGGTGTTAACAGCACCTTGTACATTTGCAGTAAGACCTCTCTACTCTTGTACTTTTGACACACTTGAAAGAATAACCAACATTCCATGAGCTTCCTGATTCCCTGTTGTACCTGAGTGTGAGCTTTCTGTGCTTCATGTACATGTCACACCAAGTCCTGTTGGGTTACAGCTTCCTGCAGGTTTTTATTTCTCCATTTGAATAATTATTCTGTTCTTTTATTCCTCTGGTCTGAAATTGACAATGTCTCACTTTCCCACAGTATATGCCATTGCCAACATGATGCTCGCTACTTTAATCAATCAATTTAATCTCTGCCTCTCACAACCTCCCCTTTGACCTTTATTGTGTGTCGTTTGAAAATCTGGCTGCAATGCATTCACTTCCTTCTTCCAAATACATCTTCCAAATTTATCATCAAACAATCATTGATAAACAGTTGTGGTCACCGCACTAATCCCTGTGGAATCACAATTGGCTCTGGGAGTGAACAGAAAAAAACACTCCTAAATCCCCCTTGTTCTTTCCTGATCATTAGTAAGTTGTCTGTTAATGCCAATATACTACCTTATGACTTCACCTTTTTGTGTGGAAGATTATGTAACGCCTTCTGGAAGTCCAAATACAACACATCCCACAATAGCTGGAACAACGTGAGAACTGGGTGACCAAATATATTTGCTGTGATCCAATCCTCATATTCCTGAGCAGTGATTATTACACAATCAGGTTTAATATCAGCCCATCACCACAAATGCTTTCTTTTGGTCAGTGAAGGATTCACTGTCACACGCATGGGGTTAGAATTCAGCTGGAAATGGTGTTCCAGGTTACTGTCTACCACTTCGTGGTGATATCAGAGCCAGTCACCATGGTGATCGTTCTGTCCCCTTCAGAAACTTCCATGTGTTAGCAGCTTTGTCCTAAACTGCATTGAAGATTCTCCAGACGCACTCATTAGTTTGCATATGTCTCTCACATATATTAGGTTAGATGAGGCTAATAAATTTGTGTTATTAGACAATAGACAATAGACAATAGGTGCAGGAATAGGCCGTTCAGCCCTTCGAGCCTGCTTCGCTATTCAATATGATCATGGCTGATCATCCTTAATCAGTGTCCTCTTCCTGCCTTATCTCCATCACCCTTGATTCAACTATCCTTGAGAGCTCTGTCCAACCCTTTCTTAAATGAATCCAGAGACTGGGCCTCCACTACCCTCTGGGGCAGAGCATTCCACACAGCCACCACTCTCTGGGTGAAGAAGTTTCTCCTAATCTCTGTCCTAAATGGTCTACCCCGTATTTTTAAGCTGTGTCCTCTAGTTCGGCACTCACCCATCAGCGGAAACATGTATTATAAGCACATAGGCTTGCCTGAGATCACTTTGGTCAGACCTAAGAGATTCTGTCATGTACTTTGAGTCCAACAATAAAGACATGAATTTATTTTCTGTCAGAGTCCTTTGAAATATTTGATTTCACTTCCTTCAGAGGCTTATGTAAATGACAACGTGTATTACCCAAAATCCACCTCAGCAGATTTGTCATCAAACAATCAGATCTTTCAAATATGACGTGGCTTTCCACTGACTTATCCATGATGCTTAATATTTACTATCTGTGTGAGTGATACTTGTTTGGCCTGGTGACATGTTTATTTATTTTCATTTATTTATTCATTCTTTATTTACTTATTTTCAAACAGTGAAAATTGTTGCCCTGAATTATGTTCTTTCAAGTGTTGTCATCATTGATGTCAGACGGCATCGTCTGCCAGTTTAAACCTTGATTTCTTTAATTGAAAACGTGCTACCCATTAATCCTATGCAATGACACCTTTATATAAAAAATACCCTGCCCACCTCTTGAATTATTTCCTCCATGTTTATTTACATTAAAACCCAACATGGACCAGGTCAATGTTCTTATCTATTGTGGGACAAAACCGATTTGATTCAAAGTGGTTAACTCCAACTGTTTGTTCATTGACTGGAATTCATGTCTGACTCACAGAAATAAACTGTGTCCCTGGGGGAGCTGGGAGCTGGGAGCTGCTCCATCAGTTGCTTATTAAGGGATTCCCTTCAATTGTTTATCACAGAATGACAGCAGGAGCAATATCTCTGCAGCAATCAGAGATCAGCACAGCTGTAGATATGGAGCGATGGTATTGGTATCGGAGAACATTAGAGTGGAATATCACTGCAATTAGTGACAATCAGAGGGAAAAGGATTGGAATAATCCAGTGATGGGAAGGAGTATCTCTGGCTGGCTCTACATCCTTTACACTGATGATTATTCCTTTACATTAGTCATTCGAATTCAGGCTGCACTTCAGATGTTTGCTTATGTATACTTTCCCATACTTGGCATTGTTGGTGTCCCTGGTAAGTCTGTGCCTCACGATGAGTTCTGTAAACCATGTTGAACAAATTGACAGATCTTACCATTTATGGTGCCATCCTTGTTGATGTGCCTGTTCTTTGCAATTCTCTGTACCTGAGTGTTCACTGTGTAAACACAGTTAATTTGTTCACTTTCTTGTCATTGCTTCAGTTCTTTTAGAGAAATCTAAGTATTAGATATTTTAAACATGATTCATTGCTGTCTGCTTGCTGCCTTTATCCTCACCTTTACCTGGTTCACCTCACTTTCATTTCCATGTCCACCCTGCCACCTTCCTCCATTACTGCTCTTTCATTTAATATACTTGTACCTTCCCTCACACTCACTGCCGATCTCTAATCTGTCCTTTGCTTTTGTTGACCCTGGGACAGACTGTCAAAGTTGTGACTGCAGTATGACCACTCTTTATTCCTCTGACAGTGGGAATGAGCTGTTTCTGTCAGTGCTCACCCCGTCACCCATAAACACAGATCATTGAACTGTCAAATATCTCTCTGAGTACTGAGAAAATGTCTTAGTTTTATTCCTCTCTCCCACCCTCACCCTCTCCCTCCCCATGGAGTGACCTTTGACCATGACATGATGTTAAACTATTCTTCCTTCATATTCTTTGTCTCTGTGTCCAAATGTTTAAATCAGATTCTTCTTCCAACCCTTCACTCACCTCCAATACACTCACTCCACTTGGTCTCCTCCATCTGGCCTTTTGGTATCACTCAAACTGGGATTTTTTAAAGTATTCTCTCTGTTGTGTTGATTTTGGGCGGCACGGTGGCACAGTGGTTGGCACTGCTGTCTCACAGCGCCTGAGACCCGGATTCAATTCCCGACTCAGGCGACTGACTGTGTGGAGTTTGCACGTTCTCCCCGTGTCTGCGTGGGTTTGTTCCGGGGGCTCCGGTTTCCTCCCACAGTCCAAAGATGTGCGGGTCAGGTGAATTGGCCATGCTAAATTGCCCGTAGTGTTAAGTAAGGGGTAAATGTAGGGGTATGAGTGGGTTGCAATCCGGCAGGCCGGTGTGGACGTGTTGGGCCGAAAGGCCTGTTTCCACACTGAAAGAAATCTAATCTAATCTAAAAAAAACCTTAATCTCTGTGCACCCTGCCCTGAACCATTCAGACACCCCTACCTTTGAACTAACTGCACTCTGTGCTCTCAGGCTCATTCCTGACTTTGTAACCAAGCCTACTCCAAGGGTGGGGCTGTTGTTGTCTGACAGACTCACCTGTACACTGTGGAAGCAGAGTGTCAGCTCTCCGATACCTCTTACACCTCTCCCAGAACATGGCCCCACCATCTAACATCAGGCTATTGTGTCCATCACACTCACTAATCTCATCTAATCTGGAGATCTCCCCCACACACTGCACATCCTCCACCCTCACAGTCCCCCAAAACCCATCACACCTGCTTCTACGTTCTTCTTCTCCCAGATCCACAAACATTGGTACGGCCTGTTCCTTGATCAGTGGTGCTGGAAGAGCACAGCAGTTCACGCAGCATCCAAGGAGCAGCGGAATCGACGCTTTGGGCAAAAGCCCTTCATCAGGAATAAAGGCAGAGAGCCTGAAACATGGAGAGATAAGCTAGAGGAGGGTGGGGGTGGGGAGAAAGTAGCATAGAGTACAATAGATGAGTGGGGGAGGGGATGAAGGTGAGAAGTCAGGGAGGAGGGTGGAGTGGATAGGTGAAAAAGGAGATAGGCAGGTAGGACAAGTCCGGGCAAGTCATGGGGACAGTGCTGAGCTGGAAGTTTGGAACTAGGGTGAGCTGGGGGAAGGGGAAATGAGGAAACTGTTGAAGTTCACATTGATGCCCTGGGGTTAATGTGTTCCGAAGCGGAAGATGAGGCGTTCTTCCTCCAGGCGTCTGGTGGTGAGGGAGCGGCGGTGAAGGAGGCCCAGGACCTCCATGTCTTCGGCAGAGTGGGAGGGGGAGGGGGAGGTATGACCCCAACCAGGAGAAAGGAAGGACAACAGATGCTGGAGCTCAGATTCGAGAGTGTGGTGCTGGAAAACCACAGTCGGTCAGGCAGCATCCGAGAAGCAGGAGAATCAATGTTTCCGGCAGAAGCCTGACAAGGGGCTTGTCTCCTGCTCCTCGGACGCTGCCTGACCTGCTGTGCTTTTCCAGCACCACACTCTCGACCATGACTCCAACTAGCGTAGAATGTGTCCCATGATACCCATTGGTTCCGTTTAGCCAAGGTCCCTTTGATCCCACGCTCGTTCAGATGCGGCCTTGATGGTATGAGCTGTTACTCTCTCCCCATAAGTTCTGGAACACAAGGCTTCAGTAATATTGAAGTGACTGGATTAATTTTGGATAACTGGTCAGCATGGGCGAGTTGGACTGGAGTGTCCATTTCCATGCTGTATGTCTGTGTGACTCTCTGACTCTGAACATTGTCCGGGCCCACAGCCTTTACACTATCCACTGCCTCCCACAGGTTCTTGATATGACGTGGAGTGTATCAAATTGGCTGAAGACTGGTACCTGTGATGTTAGTGACCACTGGAGGAGGCTGAGATGTATTACCCGCTGCCAATCTGGCTGAAAGTTGTGAGAAATAAGACCATAAGACCATTAGCAATAAGAATGGAAGTAAGGCCATTCAGCCCATCAAATCCACTGTGCCGTTCAATCATGGCTGATGGGCGTTTCAACTCCACTTACCCACACTCTCCCTTTATCCCTTAATTCATTGCAAGACTAAGAATTTATCAAGCTCTGCCTTGAAGCCATTTAATGTCCCAGCCTCCATTGTGCTCCGTGGCAATGAATTCCACAGGCCCACCACTCTCTGGCTGAAGAAATGCCTGCTCATTTCCATTCTAAATTGACCCCCTCTAATTCTCAGGGTGTACTCACGGGTACTAGTATCCCTGCCTGATGGAAACAATTTCCCAGTGTCCACCCTTTCTCAGCCATGAATTATCTTGTAAGTTTCTATCAGACCTCACCTTAACCTTCTTAACTTTAATGAATACAATCCCAGGTTTCTCAACCGTTCATCATATGTTAGGCCTCGCATTCCAGGGATCATCTGTGTGAATCTCTACTGGGCACGTTCCAGTGCCAGTATGTGTTTCCTGAGGTGTGGGGCCCAGCAGTGGGCACAGTTTTCTAAACGGGGACTAACTAGAGCTTTATAAAGTCTCAGTCGTACAACACTGCTTTTACATTCCAAATTTCTTGAGATAAATTACGACATTGTATTCATTTTTTTAAACACAGACTCAACCTGCAAGTCAACCTTTAGACAATCCTGTACTGGCACTCCGAGATCCCATTGTACTTTGGCATATTGAATTTTCTCACCGTTTAAAAAATGCCTGTGTTCTTTTTTCCAAAGTGCAAGACCACGCATTGGTAAATGCTTCAGTCTTATCTTTTTTCCCTGATGAGTTGTGCTCCTCCATCATTGAGGATAAGGAGACTTGTGCAGCCTCTTCCTCCACTATGTTTTTCAAAACTAGTCCTCCACATTTCACAACAGGATACAGTGGGACTGCTCAGTAAAGCTGAGATCAGGTCCATTCATTGTGGCATCACTAAACTCAGTCAATCACATGCTGCTTGTGCTATTTGTGAAGCAAGTACTCCTGTTTGGTAGCTTGACACTCACTAGTCCCTCACGCTCTCTGCTAATGTTCCTCTTCATCTGGTCCTTTGCAGTCACTGTCTTTGCTCATGATGCCCTTGACCTCCAACCACTCTCACTGTGATTCTTCAATTTCCCTCACTGTATATTCCATGTCCCTCCTGATTTTCCTCTCGGTCACTCAGCCATCATTCACACCGTGATCATTTTCCCACTTGTCCTTCACTACTGACTCCCTCTCTCGGTGAATGTAATCTTTGGTCACTAACTGTTCCTTACTCTCTCTGCTGATGTTCTTCTTTGTCTCTGAGTCAACACTGACTGGCTCTGCTCATGTTCCTTCTTGGTCTCTCCCTTTACATCTATGGTCGCTGTTATTACTTCTCCGACACTCAAACCCTCTGTTGATATTCCTCTTGGTTTCTTACTCTACACTAACACTGTTGACTTTCTGCTTGTTCTCAGTCTGACCCCATTTTCTATGTGGAAGTGGTTTTTGTCTCTCATCATCCGCCCATTCTCATTAATGATTTATCGAGTCTCCCATTATGCACTCACTCTACCTGCTGATGTTTCTCTTAATCTTTCACTCTGCGAACTTGTTCTGCTGACTTATCTCCTGATTCTCATTTTGCACTTCTGATCTCGAATGATGATCCTGCAAATCTCCCACTGACTCCTCACACTGTTTCTGTTTCCTTCCCTTTCTGTCTCTCCGTCTCTGCTGATGTTCCTGTCAAGCTCCCATTTCACTGTCGATCCCATCTGCTGATGTGTCTTGTCTCTCGGTCTACAGGTAATCCCTTTGCTGACGTTCTTGTTGGCCTCTCACTGTGCACTCCCTTTCTCTACTGACATTCATTTGGTCTCACTGTGCATTCACTTTCCACACTGACGTTTCACTTGACTCACATCACACTTAATCTTTCTGCTGATGTCACTCTTGGTCACTCATTCTCTGTGCTGACTCTCCACTGATGTTCATCTTGATGTCTCACTCTATGTTCACTCTCACTCTCTCTGTTGATCATCCTGTTCGTCTCTCACTTGACATTCATTGCCTTTGGATAAAGCACCTAAAATATATGTTTGTGTCTGTCCCTTTCACTGCAGCGTTTGGAGCTGTTCAGAATCACACGATTCTCTCCCTCTGCTCTGAAATAAGGTGTGGAATATGCACCTGCTCAGTATCTTTCATGTACAACTAACCCACTTGTTCTTGTCTCATTCTTGCCCTTATTCTGGTGCCCCCATGGATCTCCTTTCCAGTCTCGATGTGCTGCCTCTCTTGATGCTCAGCACACATTCCAGATTTCCCTTTCAATAAATGCCAGCTTTGTTCCTGCATCCCTGCTGCTCTGTCTGAGCCCATCTGTCTTGCTTTGCTGCCTGGTACTGCATCATTGGGATGACTCTGCTGATCTCAGGAAAGCAACGATTGAATGGAGACTGACACCTGTGCAAGTTCATGCATTGCATTTCATAATTCTTATTTATTTTATTGAAGTCCAGTGTCAACAGAATGGCAAGCCTTGTCCCTATATTAACAATGTGATACACTGTAACTGATACAATCATTTTTATACAACAGCACATTTGCAAATCTCTGTCCAGGTCCCAATAACACGGTGGCTTTGCTCACATTCTAATGTCTCTGTTTGTTTCCCTTGCACAGTTAACATGATAGCTGTTGTGATCCTAACCCGGGGAAGATGTGGCCTCTCCAAATGTGTTTCTCGATACTTGGTGACCATGGCAGTGGCAGACCTTCTGGTTATTATCCTGGACGTGATACTGCAGCATATCCCACGGACTTTTCATGAAGAATTTTATCACCTGCGGTATTCCATTCGTGTGTGTAATATTCATGCTGTCCTGAGTTATGCAGCCACTGATTGTTCTGTCTGGTTCACTGTGGCTTTTACTTTTGATCGATTTGTGGCAATTTGCTGTCAGAAGTTGAAAAGTAGATATTGCACTGAGAGAACTGCAGCTGTGGTGCTGGGAACAATGACTGCCCTCAGTTGTATAAAGAACATTTTCTGGTATTTTATGTTCACATATCGAAATACTTTTGCGAGCGTTACTTTATTTTGTCATTTCAGGGACACCAATCAGAGATCACATTTCTGGATAATGATTCAGTTCCTTCACCATCTTGTGACCCCTGGGGTCCCATTCATTCTGATTCTGCTGCTAAATATTTTCACTGTAGGACACATTATCAGGAGCAGCAGAGCACGGAGACGACTCCGGGTTCAGGGCAGTGGGGAATGTCCCAAAGATCCAGAGTTGGCCAGTCGAAGGAAATCTATTATTTTAATGTTTGCACTCTCTGCAAACTTCATCCTTTTATGGTCAATATATATGGTGTATTCCATATGGCAGAGAATGCTTTATTTTGGAAATGTGATAATTTATCTACACAGAGTTGTTGACATATTGGGTTCCATGTTGCAGCTACTGAGCTGCTGCACAAACACTTTTATTTATGCTGTCACCCAGACCAAGTTCAGGGAGCAGTTGAAACAAATGTTTATTTGTTCATTTACTTCAGTTCATCAGATCAGTAAATAATAATATCTTCAGCCATAAGGGTATCGCACAACATTGTATTTAATTTCACATCTCCAGCCCGTCAATGGTCCTGTAGCTCTGTCCTAAACCATGTCGTGTGTTCTGCTGCCCTCATTATAATTCACTGTGGGAAAGGAGTGGAACCAGCACAGGTGGCCTTGTAATTATGGTCAATAACATTCAATGCAGAGAGATGGAAAATGGTTCCTTCCATTCCAAAAAAGGGAGGGTACAGTATACGCACAGATACCAGTTGGAAGATTTGTTGGGTGATCCAAATGTACTAAGGCTCTCCCCCTCGTTTCACAGAAGAAAATGCCATCATTTTGTCTCAAGTTAATACGGGAACTCATTCTCAAACCTTTTATTCTCATTGAACAGCTACCAACAAGTTTCTTTCTGTTCAGAACCTACTTTTACTCTACAGATGTGTCATTTTTGAAGAAAACTAATTTTTTCTACATTCCTTGTATTTCTTTTTTTTAAACCAGAATCTTTTCAAACTTGCTCAGTGACATTGAGCTCTTAGAATTCGAGTTAGAAGCAACTGGGACAGAGATTGCTGACTTGCTCTGTCAGTGTTTCTACAGCAGCAGTGCTCACCAGGTCCTTTCAGCACACCTCAGCCTGACTTTCTCCAGCTTTTCCTTCTGTTTCTCACTTTGTGTTTCCTATTCCCTAAAGCCCCTCTTGGCTCTCTCTTGTGTTTGCATAAACTTCAGTACTTTAATAACTTTTCATGGATTGAAAGAAACAGTAGTAACTCTTTCAGGAATAAACTGGTTCCTGAGGTGAGATGGACGTAGAGAAACTGGCAGAGAGGAATTAAAAGCAACATGTTCCTTCACCATCCTGGGAAGGAGATATTGAAACAACATGAACAAGTTGTATCTTGGGAAGAGGAGTATGACATTCAGCTCCTGGAACCTGTTCTGTCATTCGATGACATCATGGCTGATCTGTGGCCTCAATCCATCTATCTGCCTTTGACAATGTCCCTTAATTTTTTTGTCTGACAAAAATCAATTTCAAATTTAAAATTAACAACTGATTTCCCACCAACTGCCATATGTGGAAGTGAACACCTACCACACTGTCAAAGTTGAAATGTTTCCAAACATTGCACCTGAACTGTCTGGCCCTAATTTTTCAATGATGCCTTTTTGTATTACGTCCGAGAGGCTCCTAATGGTTTCAATGTGAACATGAGGTTAATGAACAGAAATAGATTATTTCACTTCTCAAACGTGTAGATCCAACCATATTGAATTGACATCCACCCTGACCAGGGACACTGTGCCCATGAAAGGACAGGCATAGACAACATGTCACCGAATTCAGGATTAATACGGTCGTTCTTGTGAATGTGGGGTGGGAGTCACCGGTGGCAATTTTTGTCTTTGTGAGCACTCTGGGCACTGCCCACCAATGCAGCTATGTCGGTATCCAGCCCTGGACACAAGACATAGCTTCTTCCCAGGATATCTTGGAAACCATTGGATGACCCTGGTTGATTTCAGCCTGTATCTGGTGGTGACCTTTGTCTGGGACAATCAATCTTGCTCCCAAATATGTCACCATCTGCAGTGATCTGGTCTGGTGGGTGCACAAAGGTTTCAGCCCGGGTTGTTAGACCTTCCATTTTCCCCATTCCCACCAGCTGTTTTAGCCTTGCTAGGACAGAGTCTTTCTGTGTCCACAGTCTCTGTGTAACCCACCGTTATTCCTCATGGAAAGACATCCAACACATATTCTGGAGATGGCTGAGGTTGTAGTCTCAGGGAGGGAGAGAGGATGGAAGGAAGGAACATGTGCAAAAGTAGAAAGAAGAGATCAAAGAGAAAAAAGACAAAAGGAGAGGTTGCCAGTGAGAGAAAGTCTCAGAGAGAGAGCGTCTCAGAGAGAGAGAGACTGGTGTGATATAGAGTAAGAGAAAGAAGAGAAAATATCAGACAAATACAAGGACATTTCAAGGAATGACACGGAGAGATTTAGGAGGTGAGATTCATCTTTTCAGATGGCCCCAGGAATCTCGATGGTCTCTCACACCCATTCTCTCCATTTAGGGACAGACCCTGCTCCAGGGCCATGCTTTAGGAGAGATGTTCAGGATGGGAGTGAGGTTAAAGGAACAAAACCAGGATTGAGATTCAAATTCTCACTCAGAGTCAGATAGAAACACACAGATAAGTCCCCCCTCAGACAGTGCGCCCACTCCTGACCGCAACCACCTTCTCAGTTCACAGGGTGAAAGGGACAATCACTGCCAGATCTTGACTGGAATAACCCCCAGGTCTGTAACTCAAAACCATTCCAATTTTAAAGGCCCCATCACTTCATGTCCAAATATTCATTCACAGGGGGTAAACTGAGTCAGTTTGTTTGGGGCATCTCGAATGATAAACAATATAAATGGGATGCCTTTATACCAACAATTCAGTTAACCTGACAGCACACTGTTCACATGGTCTTCAGGGTCTGAGACCACCTTTCCAAGGCTCCCTGGGATTCAGGACTGTACACACTTGATTTTCAGCCTAACCTATCCATGACTTCCTGAAACAGCCAAGCAGTAAAATTAAACCCTGGGTCAGATTATATCTCTCTGGGTACCCCATAGCGCGTCAAGAAAGCTACCAACCCCTTTTTTCCCTGACCACTCCGGAATGGAATTGTCTCTGGAACTGAAGTAGACACATCCATTATGTTGAGAAAGTACTGCTTCATACTTTAGGTCTGGTTTGATGGAGGGGACCAACACAATCAGTCATAACCTGCATGAAAGATTCTTCAAATGTAGGAATTCCCAACAAAGGTGCTGGTTTTATTACTGTCTGTCCCTTCCCTCCCATGTGTGACATGTACGGCAAAATGTAAACACATGCTTATACAGACCAGGCCGAAAGAAGTGCTTTTGTATCTGAACCTGAGTCCTCCTCACCTCTCAGTGACTTCCTACTTGTAACTAATGTGCTCCCCGTAATATTTCCTGTCTGGATTCTCCCAGCAACACAATCCGGTGCACTTCCGCCCACTTCCCCTCTGCACTCACATGCTGTCGACTCCATTTTGGTCTCAGGGTTCTGCCCTTTTGATAATAACTGCTGGGAATACAGACTGGGTCCTTTTCTGGGTATGCTTCTACATTTATATCTTTTATTGTCTCATCTTTCTGTTCGCCTTTCAGGCCTAAACACCTTTGCCTGACCCTCCACCTGTTCAGGTTGTCCCTGTACCATTACATCAAACAGAGGGTCAGCTAACTGAACCACAACTCCTTCATCTTTCTCTTTAGTTTTTCCTTCTGGCTGTAACGTATGACACTTACATCTATTCCTTTTCTGAGTATACTTCTATGTCTTATCTGGTTTCATCTTTCTGTTAGTCTTTCAGGACGAGGCGACATCTTGCAAAATGTCCAAATTACAGAGGAGGAAGTGCTGGATGTCTTGAAACGGGTAAAGGTGGATAAATCCACAGGACCTGATCAGGTGCACCATAGAACTCTGTGCGAAGGGAGAGAAATGATTGTTGGGCCTCTTGCTGAGATATTTTTATCATCAATAGTCACAGGTGAGGTGCCAGAAAACTGGTAGTTGGCAAACGTGGTGCCACTTTTTAATGAGGATGGTTAAGAACAAGCCAGGGTACAAAATACCAGTGAGCATGATGTTGGTGGTGGGTAAGTTGCTGGAGGGAATCCTGAGGACCAGGATGTACATGTATTTGGAAAGGCAAGGACTGAGTATGGATAGTCAACGCGGTTTTGTGCGTGGGAAATCATGTCTCACAAACTTGACTGAGTTTTTTGAAGAAGCAACAAAGAGGATTTTTGAGGACAGAGCGGTAGATGTGATCTACATGGAATTCAGTAAGGCATTCGGCAAGGTTCCCATGGCAGACTAATTAGCAAGGTTAGATCTCACAGAATATAGGGAGAACAAGCCATTTGGATACAGAACTGGCACTAGGTAGACGACAGAGGGTGGTGGTGGAGAGTTGTTTTTCAGATTGGAGGCCTGTGACTGGTGGAGTGCCACGAGGATCGATGCTGGGTCCTCTCTTTTTGTCATTTATATAAATGATTTGGATGAGAGCATAAGAGGTACAGTTAGTACGTTTGCAGATGACACGAAAATTGGAGGTGTAGTGAACAGCGAAGAGGGTTATCTCAGATTAAAATAGGATCTTGACCAGTTGGGCCAATGGGCTGAGAAGTGGCAGATGAAATTTAATTTCAATCAATGCGAGGTGCTGTATTTTGGGAAAGCAAATCTTAGCAGGACTTATAAACTTAATGGTAAGGTCCAAGGGAGTGTTGCTGAACAAAGAGATCTTGCAGTGCAGGTTCATAGATCCTTGAAAGTGGAGTCGCAGATAGATAGGATAGTGAAGAATGCGTTTGGTATGCTTTCCGTGATTGGTCAGAGTATTGAGTACAGGAGTTGAGAGGTAATGTTGTGGTTGTACAGGACATTGGTTTGGCCACTGTTGGAATATTGTGTGCAATTCTGGTCTCCTTCCTGTCGAAAAGATGTTGTGAAACGTGAAAGGGTTCAGAAAAGATTTACAAGGATGTTGCCAGAGTCGGAGGATTTGAGTGATAAGGAGAGACTGAACAGGCTGGGGCTGTTTTCCCTGGAGCGTCGGAGGCTGAGGGGTGACCTTATAGAGGTTTACAAAATTATGAGGGCCATGGATAGGATAAATAAGCAAAGTGTTTTCCCTGGAATCGGGGAGTCCAGAACTAGAGGGCATAGGTTTAGGGTGAGAGGGGAAGGATACAAAAGAGATCTATGGGGCAACTTTTTGATACAGAGGGTGATACTTGTATGGAAAGAGCTGCCAGAGGAAGTGGTGGAGGCTGGTGCAATTGCAACATTTATGAGTCATTTGGACGGGTATATGAAGAGGTAGGGTTTGGAAGGATATGGGCCGGGTGCTCGCATGTGGGATTGGACTGGGTTGGGATAACTGGTCGGCATGGAAGGGTTGGACCGAAGGGACTGTTTCCATGCTATACATCTCTATGACTCTATGACTAAGCACCTCTGCCTGACCCTCCACCTGTTCAGGTCTTTTCGGTGCCATTATATCAAACAGAGTGTCAGCTAACTGAACCTCAACTCGTTCGTCTTTCCCTTTAGATTTTTTTCTTCTGGCTGTGACTTATGACACTTACATCTGGTACTTACACAGTTTTGAAAAACTCCAAGACATTTTTCTTTAACTCCTTAGTTCCCTGGATTTTCCTTTGGCTTCTCCACCACAAGGGACGTTATTTCCCCAGTGCTTATTTGACTCTCCAACCTGATCTTAGACAGAGGAACGCTACATTTCTGTCCACAAATTATCACTCTCAGGTAACTTGTCCGGAAGGCTGCAAATACTGTCATCTCTTACTATTAGAGACCGCTTACGTCCCATATCAATCAAAATTTTAACATCTTTCCCTTCTCCCTCATTTCGTTCTGAGTAATCTTTACCCACAGAGGTGAAGTCTTTACAGAGATCGGGCACTAACCCAATACCCAGCCCCTGCCTGGGCTGTGCACTTTCCTGCAGCCCCTCGGCCTTTCCTGAGGTTTCCTTTATTACTTTCATTAATCCCACTGGTTTAGCCTCTTTTACCACATCTTTTCCCACAACCACCAGCACTGGGACCTTATGTGTCCCACCTTCTGACAGTGAAAACACCTTTTCCCAGGGCCCTTCTTAAACTCTCGACACTGTCACTGCATGTGTCCCACTCTATTAGAGTCAAACACCTGAAGCCTTTCAACTCCTTTCCATTCCCTTTGGCTTCTTTTTTCACCTGAGGGAAACTATTCCCAGTGTGATTTACTTGACTTTTTTTTCAGTGAAGGATCTCCCATTCTTCCAATTTTTATTCTTCATGGAATAAATTCCCTTTGAAAGTTAAATTTTGCCAAATGCCCCAATACATATTCATCTGCCAACTCTGCTGCCCTTCACATTTCGTGAACTTTCTGTCCATCCACATGAATTCTGATCATCTCTCCAAGTGAGTTTACAAACCCCTTCAGCAGAATAATCTCTCAGAGCCTGATATATCTGATCTGCTTTTCGGGCACACACCAATCCATTGTAATTACTGAGATTAATTCTTTTGAACTGAACGTAAGTCTGACCCGGTTCCTTCGTTATGTTTCTGAACCGCCGTCGAAATGCTTCTGGTCCAAATTCAGAAGCTCTCAGAATAGTCTGTGTGACATCTGTATCATCTTTTGACCCCCCATCTGACAGCGCTGCACACACTTCACTAGCTCTGCGCCCCCCAGCTCAGTCTGAACTAGCATTACCCACAAGCTCTCTGGCCACTCCATCTTCCCAGACATATTTTCAGATGAAATAAACAAGGTTTCATCATCTTTCTCATCAAAATATGGCAATTTTTTAACTACTGGTGTACATCACTACCTTCGTTCTTCATTTCCATCCTGTTAGCTTGACTCATTCTCTCTCCTCTCGCTCTCTCTGCTCATCTAAGAACATTCTCTCCAGTTCCCTCATGTGCAGCGTATGTTTCTCTAACTCTCCCACCCCTGTCTGTCTCTCTGATACACCTAAGGGCTTGACCAATCGCTACATTTTCAGCTTTCCTTTGGTCCCTGGTTGAACCCAATTCTACCCTATTGGCTCATTCGAAAAGTATATCCTTCCACTGTATTTCTAAACTTCCTTGGAGAGTTTGGGAAGCACCTTCACACCCCAGAACCTCTTTATCTATCTTAAGAGCAATTTCCCTAATTTATAATAGCCGAAATTAAATAAATTTCCTCACATAAGTATTACTAATGATCCAGGACAGTTTTTGGTAAGTGTTAAGGTCTACTGGGACATTTCTCACCCCAAATCTGTTCAAAACTGAACCAGTCTCAGACTGGGTCTGTCTAAGCCTACCCAAACCGTTCCAAATCGCACATTGGGTCTGTTTAAACCTCTCCAAATTGGTCCAAATCTCAGACTGGGTCTGTCTAAACCTCTCCAAATCTATCCAAATCTCAGATGATGAGCCCCTAAACCATTTGAACGTGGAGAGGAACCCCTCTGTTAATTAAAACCAACTCCCAGAAAAACTAACCAGCTGCAGGGTAGAGCCAGGATACCAGGAATCAATTCCCGAGTGCTGGAAGGACACCCGACATCCTACCAGAGGATTTCACCCCAGCAGGCTGGCCATAAGTGAGGGTTGCTGTGATTATGCTCTCTGAGGGGTTAGGCAATTGGTTCCTGTAGTTTTATTACTAGGGACAGGGAGGGTGGATAGAAATCATAGACAATGGTAATAGGTATTAGATCCACTATCTAAATCATACATACCTCACACTCTGAACACTTTTCAACAGCAGGCAGTGGTTAATTACTGGGGTAAAGAAGTTAAACAAAGCTCACTTGAGGAAATTTCTGAAATGTGGGTGACCGGCCTCATTTGTAAAGTGCCATATCCTCGAATTTGAATGTAGATTATAGGGTTAAATGCAGGATTCTTGGCAGGTTGGAGTAACAGAGGGATCATGGGATCCACGTCCACCCAAGTTAACAGGTTTGATATGAAGGCATATGGCGCGTTGCCTTTCATTAGCAGAGGGATTGAGTTTCGGGGAGATGTCAGAGGCAGGTTCTTTACACAGAGAGTGGTGGGTATGTAGAATGCCCTGCTAACAGTGCTAGTAGAGTCAGATACATTTGGGATATTTCCAGCACTCTTGGATCGTTACATGGATGATTGTAAAATGAAGGGGATGGAGGTTACTTTGACATGAGAAGAGGACAAAATGTCAGCACAACATCAAGGAGTGAAGGACCTTTTCTGTGCTTCTCTACGTTCCAACACTGAACTCTCTTTGATCACCCAATGGGATTGTCTGCAGTTCATTCAGGGACGGTAGAATATTGTAGCAGTATCCCAAATTCATTCTGTTCTCTGCATGAAAAGACTTTGGTGTATGATCTCCCAGGTGTGACGATAAGACAGCAGGACAGCTCAGTCAGAGACATCTTTCCCCATTTGTCACAGTAAGTATGATGAGAGAAAAATGGAAGGAGAGCAAACTAGAACTGGATGTCTTCATTCTTCACTCCTGGAGAAGGGTTCCACCCGAAACATCACCTTCTCCACCTCCTGATGCTGCTTGGCTTGCTGTGTTCTTGCAGCCTCCTGCCTGTCTGTTGTGGATTCCAGCGTCTGCTGGTTTTATTTGTCTCTTCATTCTTTTGTTGAGCAAACCCCAACCACAGCGGGGAGCCACCCTGCATTAAAGCTGTAATTCAATCCCCAACTTCAGGGGGGAGCCACCCTTCATTAAAGCTGTAATTCAATCCCCAACCTCAGGGGGCAGCCACCCTACATTTAAGCTGTAATTCAATCCCCAACCTCAGGGGAGAGCCACCCGATATTAAAGCTGTAATTCAATCCCTAACCTCTGGGCGGAGCCACCCTACATTAAAGCTGTAATTCAATCCTGAGTGGAATACAGCATCGTCGGCAGATGTTTTCTTTCAGGAGCCATCAAAATTATCGAATGTTACATTGAATTATTCACTAAACTTTGAGAAGCTGGCCTGTCCCCCATTGAGCAAGAAGCCCGTACTCCATTACCAAATGTATAGGCTGTTTCTAAATGTTTTTCCATCTTTGACATCATGAATTCTTTCTGTAAGATTTCAGATCAAAGAGAAAATAAAATCCTTTTCTTTTTTGGCATTCAGGAAGCAGAATAATACTGAGAATTCTCTGCAACGGGCTTTCAATGATACACCATCTCTCTACCATTGGCAGCACTGTGGCTCAGTGGTTAACACTGTTGTCTCATAGCCTCATGACCCGGGTTCAATTCCACCCTCAGGCGCCTGTCTGCGTGGAGTTTGCACATTCTCCCCGTGTCTGGGTGGTCCGGTTTCCTGTCACAGTGCAAAGATAGTCACGTTAGGTGAATGAGTCTCAGTGGGTTACTCTTGGGAGGGCTGGTGTGGACTTGTTGGGCCGAAGGGCCTGTTCCCACACCGTAGGGATTCTGGGATACTTGAGTCCCATCAGAGGATATTCCATGACACTAACTGGGTAATGTATTCCTGGCAACAGGAACTGTAGGAGAACATGTGACATTGTTAACAGTATGTTTACCAATCCTGGTTCAGGCCAGTCTCAAATGCTGTCTGTGCTCCAAACACTTCAATCAGTCTGTGTATTAAAACAAAAACTTTACCCGAAGGTATTGTCAGTGATGCAGACAGAGGGAAACCGAATTTGATTTCTATTTCAATTCGACTTTGTTCACAAAGTTAACACTATGATGTGAATAATTCCCAAATTCCCACAATATTCACTCTCTACATAGCTCTATCCATCTGAGAAAGGATATTAGCTGCAATGATCCACATGTTTGAGCTGGGCCATTGGAATCTCCTTCCTCGCTGACCGAGGGCTGGTTCCCTTCCATGAAGGTGGGTCTCCCTGTCAGGGCAGATCTTCTCCTGGGCCTTATTGGATTGCTTCATGGTCTTCTCCCAGGAGTCTTGATGTCAGCCTTCACTGAGGGTGTGCCTTCCAGTTGGTATTTTAATTCCCCTCATCCTGGACCTTCCACAATGTTCCGAGGTCCTTGGCCAATGAGGCCATGAATGAGGTAACAAGTTTCCAATAGAGTCTGCTAAAAATGTGTTGCTGGTTAAAGCACAGCAGGTTAGGCAGCATCCAAGGAATAGGAAATTCGACGTTTCGGGCATAAGCCCTTCATCTCATTCCTGATGAAGGGCTTATGCCCGAAACGTCGAATTTCCTATTCCTTGGATGCTGCCTAACCTGCTGTGCTTTCACCAGCAACACATTTTTAGCTGTGATCTCCAGCATCTGCAGACCTCATTTTTTACCCATTCCAATAGAGTCTTGCCAAAACCCTTCCCTGTCGCCGCGCCGGGGCTGATGTAAATTGCACATCCTCGGGCACAAAGAGGATGTCATGTTGCCAGAGAGTCTGATCTAATATTTTCCAACACACAATCTTCAGGCCCGTTGTAACTGGTTCCGTTTGAACCGATGTGAGTTTTTTGACCTTCGTTTCCACTGTTTTCTGTCACCAATACCTGCTACCTGGTGTTTAGTTTGGCTCTTTTTCTGTTGAGCTTGATTTCTCTCGTTGTAGGTCAATTGTATATGTTCAATATTGGACCCAGTGATAATTTTACCATTCAAAGATTTGAACTCAGTAGATGGGATCAACACAGATCACCAGAAAGCTGAAATAATTCACACTTTGCCCCCTCTTCTTTGCTCATTTCTCCACTCAGGCTGTAATCAGTGTAACTTTATTCCAGCTTTAACTAAGTTGGTAGGATTACTGAAAGAATGTTTAAAAGGTTACAGTTTTCAGCCAGAATGGATGGAATGCTACACTGAAGCGGGAACAACGTACAAAGTAGGAGTCAGCTGGATTATGTCCATCATGTTGAAATTATTCTACCTGCAAGACTGAGCCAAGTCTAAACTCTGTCGTTTATCAGGGACAAGCCGGAACTGTGTAGCCAATTGTGCAGTCGGTTTACATCCAACAAGGAGAAGTGAGCACCTGTCTGTCCATGAAGGGCACCTGCTTTTGGGGGATCCATCATTTTGCACACACTGCAGGTTTGCAGCAAGTAATCCTGTCCTCACCACACATGCTACTGACTCAATTAAAGACTCACTGCTTTCACCCCAGTGGCTCAGCAAATGCAGTTCAGAACGATTGTGCCCAGACATTGATGAAACACTGAAAGCAATATGTTATTGGTTTATTCAAGGACCCTCATTAACATCCTGTCCCTATTGTTACTTTAATTCATATCTTGTGGTGACAGAAACATTTCAGAATGCAACAGATGAGTGTATGAGTTTATTTTCCCCCACTTGCAGGGAGTGAGGTATAACTGCGATGCTGTATGATTAACAGGAAGAGTTATTAAAAGACACTACAGCAGACAATCTTCCCAGTATTCTCAAATAGTCACGCTGTTAGTTGCTGTCAGGGAGACATCCACTGAGTCAGTAAAGATCTGGCCTGCTGCTGCCTGTGCTGCAAATGCAGTTTCAGCCTTGCTCCTGAAGCATGAATCATCAGAGTTTACTCCTGAAGGTGAAACCATAAACCATGGCCGAAGACAAAACATGCTCCAGACAGCAGTGAATTTTAGGACCAGACCCGACCAGATGGGAAAGGTACGGGCCCACAAAAGAGGACAATCACAGAGTGAGCGAAAAGCAGGGCCTGATGAGGGGAGTTGCTGTCTGAGTGGTAATATCACTGGGCTGTTAATCCAGAAACCCAGGAATAGACTGGGAACCCAGGTTCAAATCCCACCCTTGCAGATGGTGGAATTTGAGTTCAATAAAAATGTGCACTTAAGAATCTAATGATGTCCATTAAACATCGTCAATTGTTGGAAAGTCCCGTCTGGTTCACTAATGTCTTTTGGGGAAGGAAATTACCATCCAAACCTACTCTGGCTCACATGTGACTCCAGACACACAGCAATGTAGATGACTCCTAACTGCCCTCTGGCCATTTTGGGATGGGTAATAAATGCTGCCTGGGCAGCGATGCCCTCATCCAGGGAATGAATATGAGGCAGTTAAAGGGGCCAGTACATCAGGAGCATGGGAAACAGGGTGGGCTGACTTCCAGTGCTCTTCTCTATCAACACGAAAAATCTGTGATCCCAGAGACTGAAAATGCTCTAAACACAGCATCTACCATCCTTCATTCCCAATTAATGATAAAAACAATATAATCCTCTTCAACAGCGAGGTGTTTTGGTCTCACACATGGCGATATCTAAGACTTATGATTCAAATGTCCAATTGATGCACTAATTAACACCTGAAGATGGTAACAGAGTAGCAGGGCTGCGTGGGGGGTGCTTGAGCCTATGGCTGATAGAACATAGAACATAGAACATAGAACAGTACAGCACAGAACAGGCCCTTCAAGCCATGATGTTGTGCCGACCATTGGTAATCATGTATGCACCCTCAAATTTCAGTGAACATATGCATGTCCAGGAGCCTCTTAAATGTCCCCAATGACTCTGCCTCCACAACTGCTGCTGGCAACGCATTCCATGCTCTCACAACTCTCTGTGTAAAGAACCCGCCTCTGACATCCCATCTATACTTTCCTCCAAACCGCTTCAAACTATGACCCCTCGTGTTAGTCATTTCTGCCCTGGGAAATAGTCTCTGGCTATCAACTCTATCTATGCCTCTCAAAATCTTGAATACCTCAATTTGGCCCCCTCTCCTCCTCCTTTTCTCCAATGAAAAAAAGTCCGAGCTCAGTCAACCTCTCTTCATAAGATAAGCCCTCCAGTCCAGGCAGCATCCAGGTAAACCTCCTCTGAACCCTCTCCAAAGCATCCACATCTTTCCTATAATAGGGCGACCAGAACCGGACTTAGTATTCCAAGTGCGGTCTAACCAAAGTTTTATCGAGCTGCAACAAGATCTCACGCCTCTTAAACTCAATCCCCCTGTTAATGAAAGCCAAAACACCATATGCTTTCTTAACAACCCTGTTCAATTGAGTGGCCATTTTAAGGGATCTATGTACCTGCACACCAAGATCCCCGTGTTCCTCCAAACTGTCAGAAGCTTATCCACTCACATCTGCTTTCTTACATTCTTTTTACACAATTTACTTCTGAGCAAGTGAGCCATGTGCCCGATAATACAACCTCTCAAAAATGGTCGTGGCACCAAGACCGTCCTCCCAGTAGTTTGGGGCCAGCGGTAGCAGCAATGGTGGCAAAGCTTCTCCAGCAATCAGAGGCAGCGGCTGTGGGGTTTTCAGGGTGACAGTGTACGCAAGTCGCCATCTTGGAGGAGAGTGTTGCATTCCACTCGCATTTCGATTGGTCAGACTACTCGATATTCAGCAAAACACACTTAATCTTGACACAGAAACTAAAATATAGACAAAATAACAAGAAATGAATTGGCTTAATTTGCACTCTGTTGAGGTCCTTAATAATGGATATATATAACTACAATAATTAACTCTTCCAATACAGTCAGTTCCCGTAAACACATCCTTAACAAAAGGAAATTCAGAAAACCAGTTGTCTCCCATGACAATCTCCAACCCAGGAGATAAAACACCAAGAGAAAACTCAGAGAGAGAGAGGAGCACGGAGAGATGTACTGCAGCTTCCAAACCCAGCTTCAAGACCCCAGCGACTGCAACTGAAAAGGAAAACTAAAAATCTCGGTTCTGCCAGAGCCTGTCCCCAAACATTTAGGCTGCTTCTGTTGGTCTCAATTAAGGAAAACCCCAGGCCTCACAATCTGCTCAAAACGTCCCACTCAAATTTTCTTCAAATAAAATCCCAGAACAATATACAGCTCTCTGAGCCATAGTATCATTACATCATCCAGTACCGAGCTCCCACCCAGTTTGAGGAGCTTACCATGAACTCACTGGGGCCGCAGCAGATCACCTCCCTTTCTGTCTTTGAGAAGGGCTCAGCCCCTCACATTGTCATGGTGGGAGGGTTGGACGGTACTCAGGCCTTCTTTCTGTTTGACCAGGACCATTCCTCTTCTGGCAACATACGGAACATCCAGCGAAACCTGGACCCATCCTCCAAATCAAGGGAAAGGTTCAGTCGACATATCGGATGGGAAAAAGAAACATGTGGAGAGATGGCGCTGCAGCTTTCATGGAGACTTCTTTCTTATCAGAAACCCAGTGATCTACCAGGAGGCTGTCAACGTTTCCTCAATGCTGCCCAAGCTGCTGGGTGAACGGAGAGAGAACACAGTGCCCCCGAGAGGCTGGGTGCACCCTCTGAAGATGCTGAACTCAAAAGGCACTCAGCTTTCCCGTGATGTCAGTAGTGGTCTGGTCACTCAGTGCCAGTGGGTCATGGGTCAATTCGATGACATCGAGGTGAAAAGCAATGATCTGATCAACAGCCCAGCTGCAGAAGCCTCCTCTAAGATCAAGGACAAGGTCCAACCCTTCAGGAGAATGGTCTGGAATTGCTGGACCATCTTCAAAATGGGGCTGTCACAAACACTGCTCTCCATCCAGGCTGGGGAGCAAGGGGAAAGTGGCCGAGAGGAAATGTTGGCCGAAGCATGGCATCCTGGATATTACAGGGTTCATTCAGGAACAGATAGAGAGTAACTAAACCTCTGGAGAAGAGGGGAGTAGACAAACACAACAGAGAGTCTGCTGCCAGGTCATTCTGGGGTAGTGTCAGGAAGCTCTTTCACACAGAGAGATTGGTAATCTAGAATATTCTTCTTCAGTAATCTGTCTACAGGGGGGTTCAATCGAGGAAAACTGATCACTACAAATAATGGGAGATATTTTTGGGGTGAGGGTATTATGATGTAACCAAACAAGCTCAGTAAATGATATTGATAGACAAGCAGAACGCTAGAAGAACACAGCACGCCAGGCACCATCAGGCAGTGGAGACATCAGTGTTTCGGGCTAACCCTTCTTCAGGACTGGAGGTGGGTGTAAGGGGAGCAGCAGACAAAGGTTGGAGAGTGGGGTGTGTTTTGGGTGGGAAGGGGATGGACTGTTGGGGGATGGCGTGCTGATCCCTCCATCCAGGGCCCCAAACAGTCCTTCCCGGTGAAACAGAGGTCCACCTGCCTCCCCTCCACTCTAGTTTACAGTGTCTGGTGCTCCTGTGGTGGTCTTCTCTCCATCAGGAACACCAAATGTAAACTAAGGGAATGTTCCACCAATCATCCCAGCTGGGCCCACAGGGGCCGACCTGATCACCCAGTCACTGCACATTTCAATTCCCCTTCCCATTCCCTCTCCGACATCACCATCCTCAGCCTCCTCCATTGCCACAGTGAATCAGACCACAGATTGGTGGCACGGTGGCTCAGTGGCTCGCACTGTTGCCTCACAACACCAGGGTCCCTGGTTTGATTCCAGCCTCAGGCCATTGTCTGTGTGGAGTTTGCACATTCTCCCTCTGTCTGTGTGGGATTCCTCCGGGTGCTCTGGTTTCCCCCCACAATCCAAAGATATGCAAATCAAGTGAATTGGCCACGTCAAATTACCCATAGTACGAGGTGTGTTTGTCAGAGGGAAATGGGTCTGCGTGGGTCACTCTGTGGAGGGTCGTTGTGGACTTATTGGGCTGAAGGGCCTGTTTTCATATTAGTGAATCTAATCTAAACACCTCATCTTTCATTCGGGCAGCCTTTGGAGGTCTCAACATTGAGTTCCCCGATTTCAAATAACCTCCCTTCTCGTCCCCTGACTCCTTTCCCAGCCCCTCCTCCTCCCTTCCAATCCCCTGACTGACCCTTACTTCCAACCAGATTCACTCCTCCCATCGACCAACCAGCCGTGCTCTCTCCATGTTTTCACCTATCACCATCCTGCCGCTCTCACCATCCAAAACCCTCCACCCCAACACCACCCCGCTCCCCCCTTTTCCTCCAGCTCCCATTACACCCACCCCCAGTCCTGAAGAAGGGTTACATGGAAAACATTGCCTTCTCCACCAGCAGATGCTGCCTGGCTCGCTGTGTTCTTCCAGCCTCCTGCTTGTCCACCTTGGATTCCAGCATCTGCAGGGTTTTTTTCTCTCAGTTACCAACATCCACATACACACCAGCTGTCATTTCAAGGCAGATTTGCTCTGACAATTGTTTTCAATAAAATGGGTACGTTCTTGATTTATTTTCTGTTGGTTATTGATCTGTAAACCATGGAGTCAACAGGAAAATATACAATCACAAAGAGTTGCTTATGGGGTGTGTGCATGTTCGTGTGAGAGAGCATTCAGTTCGACTTGGATATCATTGCAACACTATCCCTATATCTGCACATCTCAGTCAATCGTGTTGTGCCAAACCTGACACCAAATTAAACTCATCCCTTTTGTCTGCCCTTGACATCCCTCCATTCCTTGCACATTCATGGTAACAAAGAGCATTTTGTAAACAGTGATCACAACTTCTTAAGTTTTAAGATAGTTATGAATAAGGATAAGTCAGGACCTTGCGGGAGGGTACTAAATCAGGGCCGGCCAAATTACATCAGTATTAGGCAGGAGCTAGGGAGTGTTAATTGGGAGGGTCTGTTACCAGGCAAGCCTACACTTGACATGTGGGAACTGTCTATGAGAATTTAAGAACAACATGTTCCAGTAAGTAGGAATGACAAGGATGGTAAGTTAAAGGATGCTTGGTTAATGAGGGAGGTTGTGAATTTAGTCAAAAAAAAGGGTAAAATCAGCATATGTAAGGTTCAGGAAGCTAAAAGTGGACAGGGCCCATGACTAATATAAAGAAAGCATTAAAGTACTCAAGCAGGGGCCATGAAATGACCTCGGCATTTAGGCTTAAAGAGGATCCCAAGGCATTCTATACACATATTAAAAACAACAGGATGGCAAGGGAGAAGGTAGGACCATTCAGGAATAAAGGAGGGAACTTGTGCTTGGAGGCAGTGGATGTGGGTGAGACCCGAACTGAGTACTTTGTGTCAGTATTCACACAGGAGAAGGTTATGGAGGATCAGGAGATCCGTGTGGAGCATGCTATTATGCGACGGCATTTCGAGATAAAGAAAGAAGTGGTGCGGGTCACTTGAAGAGCATTAAGGTGATTGAGTCCTCAGGGCCCAATGGTATATCCCACAGGTTATTGAAAGATTTAAGAGAGGAGATTGCTGGGGCTTGACCAAAACCTTTGTCTCCACGCTAGACACGAGAGAGGTCCCAGAGGACTGGCAAATAGAAGGGAAATTGGGATTATTCAGGAAATGATAGACCATTGAGTCTCATATTGGTGGTTGGGAAGCTTTTGGAATGAATTCATATGGGTAGGATTTATGTCCATTCGGGAAAGCATGGCCTAATTAGGGACAGTCTGCATGACCCTGTGCAGTAAAAAGTGAGGTCTGCAGATGCTGGAGATCAGAGCTGAAAATGTGTTGCTGGTTAAAGCGCAGCAGGTCAGGCATCATCCAAGGAGCAGGAGAATCGATGTTTCGGGCATGAGCCCTTCATCAGGACTTTGTGCAGGGCAGTTCATGCCTTACGTACTTAGTTAAATCTTTAGAGCAGGGGAGAAACGTGATCGATGAGGGTAGAGCAGTGGATGTTGTCTACATGGAAAGGCTTTCAAAGAGGTCACTTTTGGTAGGCACATGCAGGAGATTAAGATGCATGGGATCCCCGGTAACTTGGCCACGTGGATTCAGAATCAGTTTGCTCATTGAAGGCAGAGGGGAGTGGGGGAAAGGTGTTTTTCAGCATTGAAATCTGTGACTAGTGGTGCTCCACAGGGATCTGTACTGGGACCTCTGGTGTTCCTGATCTATACAAATAACTTGGATGAAAATGCGGATGGGTAGGTTAGCAAGTGGGTTACGAAATGGCACATGCAGTTTATCCAGGTAAGTGCGAGGTACTGCACTTTCGGAGATCAAATGTTAAGGTAAAGTGTCCAGTTAATGTCAGGACCCTGAACTTCATTCATGGACAGAGGGATCTTGGGATTCATGTCCATAGTTCCCTCAAAGTAGCCACACATTTAGATAAGATGGTGGAGAAGGCATAAGGTGTGATTGCCTTTATTGGTCAGGGAATTGAATACAAGAGTGAGGATGTCATGTTGCAGCTTTATTACACTTTAACTGCACATATAAATGGATAAATTCTGAACACCTGATTAGATGTACCCTAGAATTCTGTGGGAAGCTGAGGAAGTGATTGTCTGGCCTCTTGACGAATAGTTGTATCATCAATAGTCACAGGTGAGGTGCAGGAAGACTGGAGGTTGGCTAGCGTGGTGCCACTATTTAAGCAAGATGGTAAGGACAAGCAAGGGAACTACAGACCAGTGAGTTTGATGTCAGTGAGGGGCAAGTTGTTGGACGGAATCCTGAGATACTGGATGTACAGGAATTTGGAAAGGCAAGGACTGATTAGTGATAGTCACCATGGCTTTGTGCGTGGGACATACTTGACTGAGTTTTTGAAGAAATTAACAACGAGGATTGACGAGGGCAGAGCGGTAGATGTGATCTATATGGACCTCAGTAAGGCATTCTACAAGGTTCCACACAGGAGACTGTTTCGCAAGGGGAGATCTCATGAAGTTCTGAGAGAACGAGCCAATTGGATACAGAACTGGCTCAAAGGTAGAAGACAGAGGGTGGTGGTGGAGGGTTGTTTTTCAGACTAGAGGCCTGTCTCCAGTGGACTTCTGCAAGGACTGATGCTGGGTCCACTACTTTTCATCAGTTATATAAATGGTTTTTATATGAGCTAAAGAGGTATAGATAGTAAGTTTGCAGATGGCACCAAAATTGGAGGTGTAGTGGACAGCAAAAAGTTAACTCAGATTAAAACGGGATCTTGATCAGATGGGCCAATGGGCTGAGGAATGGCAGATGGAATTTAATTTAGATTAATTGAATGTGCTGCTTTTGGAAATGAAAGTCTTAGGAGGACTTAATAAGGTCCGAGGGAGTGCTGCTGAGTCTTGAAGTACAGGTTCATAGCTCCTTAAAAGTCGAGTTGCAAGTAGATAGGATAGCGAAGAAAGCATTCGGCATGCTTTCCGTTATTGGTCACCACATCAGTGAGGATGTGGGGGATTTGGAGAGGGTGCAGAAGAGGTTCAGCTGGATGCTCCCTGGATTTGAGGGTATGAGCTATAAGGAGGTCTCAAAAACCTTGGCTTGTTTTCTGTGGAACAGCAGAGGCTGAGGGGAGATTGGATAGAAATCTATAAAATCATGAGATGCATTGTGTGAGAGACGAAGCTCACTCACTTCAGTAATTTCAGCCCGAGACAAGATCTGAAGCAGTAGTATTGTTTATTACGCTTTTGCAAGAGGGGTGTGGTGTCTATTTACAAAATAGTCACACACACACCATTTTTAACGAGTACACAATATTTATGTAATTCGTTCCTCTTCCCTCCTCCTATTGCCCCTCCCCTGTTTACATCTCCCACTTCTCTGAGACCAGCACTCATTACTCTTGTTTATCTCTTGCCTTATCCGGCCTTGTCTGTGACAAAATGCTTATTTCTGGCCTCACAAGGCCGTTTGACCACATCCTGCTGTGTTCCATTGTTAGGTATATCCTCCTTTCCTGCCATCTGTTTCCTTGCTTGCTATGACCTTGTGACCTCATGATTGTGGTTTGTTCTTGTTGCAGAAGTGGGAACCAGATGTTTATAACTCCTGTTTGTACACGTATACCTGGCTTCACCCCCTCCCCTCACAGCACCTTATCTATTTGTCTCTAACATCTACCATTGTTTGCAGGCACATTTCACTCTTGTACGCACATTTTAGCTCATACAAAAACAATTATATGTTTCTTTCACATAGTTTTCATTCTTGTTAACTCAGCTCTTGGCTGAAACAATTATACACTGGTGTGAGTTCATTTACCTTGCATCAGTAATTATGATTGCAGAAGTAACACTGCTTTACCTGTATCCCACAACTGATAGGCTTGACAGTCAGAATATTTTCCCCAGAATCGAAATGTCTAAAACTAGGGAGCATGCAGAAGGGTTAAATTTGTCGTCATGATTGGCACAACATGGTGGGCCGAAGGGTCTCTTCCTGTGTTGTCCTTTTCTATGGACATTGTGAACACAATCCCATATTGGCGACTCAATCAGCAGTAACTGTAAACTGAGAAATACATAGCCCCATCCCAGCTGTTTCAGCACAACCAGCCCTACCTTGGAATAGATTATCCATCCTTATTCGTTCATTACAATTCGATTTTACTGAAGAGTTTGAAAACAAGCTTCATAGGAACAAGAAAGAGGACGCCATTCAGCCCTTCAAACCTGTTCAGCCTCTTGATAAATGGCGGCTCATCTGTGGCCTCACTCCATTTGCCAGCCTTGAGCACATACCCCTTGATATCCCTGGGCTTAATTTAAAAAAAGGTTATTTCAGATTTACATTTAATCCTTAAATTGGAATGGCCCACTGTTTGAGGAGGAGATTCCCAAACCCTGTCACTCTTCGCCTGTCCGAATTCTCTTCCTTTGCTCAGTCACCGGCTGGAATTGAATGAGAAGGTGATAGCAAATGGAACTAAGCTTGATGAGATGGATCAGAAACTTGAGAAGTAATAGGACACACAGGGTAATGGGACAGTCGTGTTTGACTGACTGGAGGCCCATGTCCTGCAGTACACCTGACTCGGATCAGTGCTGGGACTTTTATTGTTTGTCATTTATATAGATGATGGAGATTACAATGTTGGGGGAGTGTGAAGCAAGCTACCTAAGACACTCAGGTTGGTCATGTGGTTCATAGTGAAGAAGATGGCTGTAGGTTATAGGAAGATATAGATGGGCTGGTCAGATGGGCAGAGCAGTGGCAGATGCTGTTTAACCCTGAGAATTGCAAAGTGATGCACTTTAGAAGAAGAGACAAGAGGGAGGAGTATTTAACAAATGGCAGGACATTGGGGAGTTAGAGGCACAGAGAGATGGTGCTGCAATTATTCACAGATCCCTGAAGTTGGTGGAACATTTGAATAGGATCGTTAAGGCAGCAGATGGGATCCATCAGCTTCCATCAGTCGTGGCAGGTATATAAGAAAGAGAAAGGAGGGAATGTTGGAGGTTTATAGAGTGTTGGTCTGGTCCCAGCTGGAGTACTGTGTACAGTTTGGGTCATCTCATTGCAGCAAGGATGTGACAGGACTGGAGAGTATTCAGAGTGGGTTCACCAGAATGTTGACAGTGTGGTGCTGGAAAAGCACAGCAGGTCAGGCAGCATCCGAGGAGCAGGAGGATCGATGTTTCGGACATAATTCCATTATCGCAAATGATGTTTGTGGGTGGGGGAGGTCTGAGAGAAAAATGTGAGGAGGGTGGACTGGGGGAGAAGGTAGCTGGGAATGCAATAGCTAGATGAAGGTGTGGGTGTGGTAAGATGACTGGTTGGACGGGAGGGTGGAGCGGATAGATGGGAAAGACGGTGGAGAAGTCAAGAGGGTGGTGCCATGTTGGAGATTGGGGCTGGGATAAGTTGGGGGAGTGGAATGAGGAAACTGCTGAAATCGACCTTAATCCTGTATGGTTGCAGGGCCCCAAGGCGGAAGATGAGATGTTCTTCCTCCAGGCGTCTGGTGATTTGGGTTTGGCGATGGAGGAGGCCCAGGACCTGCATGTCCTTGGTAGAGTGGGAGGGGGAGTAGCCCTCACTTTTACCAGCATGTTGCCTGGGATGGAAATATTGAACTATAAAAATAATTAGATCGGCCTGGATTGTTTTGTTTCGAGAAGGGAAGACTGAGGCAGGAAATGATTGAGGTTTTTAAGATTATGAGGGATATGGACCGGGTGAATGAAGAGGAGATGTTCCGTTGGTTGACGGGTCAATCACATTGGGACATATGTTTAAGGTAAGGGGTAGGAGATTCAGAGAGGTTTTCAGAAAAAAAAGACTTTTTCACTGTGAGGGGGTGGAATCTGGAATGTATTGCCTGAGAAGGCAGTGGAGACCGGAATTATAACAAGCTTTAAAAGATATTTGGATGAGTACTTGAAATATCATAATAACATGCAGGTGCAGCAGACTGTGAGGAGAACAACTGACAAGCTGGGCTTCATAGTGAGAGGATTTGAGTATCGGAGTAAGGATGTCTTCCTGCAATTACACAGGGCCTTGGGGAGGCCACACCTTGTGAGCTGTGTGTGGTTTTGGTCTCCTGGCTTGAGGAAGGACATTGTTACCATTGAGGGATTTAAGTGAAGGTTCACCAGACTGATTCCCAGGATGGCAGGACTGACATACGAAGAAACATTGGATCAACTGGGATTGTGCTCACTAGAATTTAGAAGAATGAGGGGGATCTCATGAAAACATATAAAATCCTGATGGGATTGGAGAGGCTCGATGCAGGACGAATGTTCCCGATGTTGGGGAAGACATAGTAGGGGTTGCAGTTAATAAATAAGGGGTAAGTCATTCAGGACTGAGATGAGGAAGGATTTCTTCACTCAGAGAGTAGTGAACCTGTGGAATTCTCTCCCACAGGAAGCTATTGGGGACAGTTCATTCGCTTGATTCAAGAGGGAATTGGGTGTGACGCTTGCTTCCATAGGGATCAAGGGGTATGGAGAGTAAGTGAGAGTGTGGCGCCAAGATTGCATGATCAGCCATGATTATATTGAATTGTGGTGAAGTCTCAAAGGGCTGAGTGGACTATTCCTAGGCCTATTTTCTATGTGTTTGTTGGTGTTGGTGAAACAACCTCTCCCTTCCTACTGTCAATCTTTCAGAATTGGAGAATTCTCTTGGAGTTGGTGATGAGACAGTTCAGAGATGTTACTTCAAGAACGCACATTGCAATTGGAACCCTGTGCTCTAATTCCCTCCCAGCTATTCCCTCACAAATACCATGCCCCACACATTCACTGACTCACCTACAAGGTATTCAAAACCCTCCATGCTGACCTTCACTTATCGCTTTCTGACTGGTTGGAAGATAACAGTCTGTATTGAACAAGATGAAACAGGAACTGGGTAAGGTGACACAAGTTCTCATGTGGTTTCCCAACGCAATTTCTAACGTCCATGTTCGGATGAGTCAGGTGATTGTTAATGTCAGAATAAAAGACAATATTGCTGAGCAGTCCACACTGAAGCAGTGTGTGGGTGTGAGAGCCCTAAGGTCCTTCAGGCAGATTACCCACAGTTCTAAGGAAGGCTCACTGAACCCGAAACGTTAATTTTGATTCCGAGTCACAGAGTCAGAGAGTCCCACAGCTCGGAGACAGGCCCTTTGGACCAAACTGGTCCGTGCCGACACAAATGTCCATCGACACTAACCCCATTTCCCTGCACTTAACCCATATCCTTCTCAACTTTTCATATCCCTCGATATGACCAAATGCCTTTTAAATGTTGTTAATGCACCCTCTTCAACTCCTTCTGCTGCCAGCTCATTCCACATGTGCACCAAGCTCTGGGTAAAAAGGTTGCCTCTCAGATTTCCTATCATTGTTTCCCCTCTAACAAAAAACTCATGCCCTCTAGTCCGCAATTCCCCGACCCTGGGAAAAAGAGAGTGCACTCACTCTATCCGAGCCTCTCCTGATCTTATACAGTTCCATAAGATCGCCCCTCAGTCTCCTACATTCTAAAGAAAGTATCCTTGCTTGTCCAACCTCTCCCTATAACTCAGACCACTGAGTCCTGGCAACATCCTTGTAAATTTCTTCAGCACTCGTTCCAATTCAATATCATCCTTCCTGTAGCAAGGTGACCAAAACTGAACACAATACTCCAAGTACGGCCTCATCAATGCCCTGTACAACTGCAACATAACTTCCCAACTTCTATACTCAAAGCTCTGACTGATGAAGGCCATTGTGCCAAAAGCCTTCCTCACTGTCCTGTCAACCTGTGATTCCACTTTCAGAGAACTGTGGCCCCATTGCAAAAAAGGCCCCAGTGTAAACCAGTCCCCATTGTAAACCAACCCCATTGTAAACCGGACCCCATTGTAAACCAGGCCCCATTGTAAACCAGGCCCCATTGTAAACCAGGCCCCCATTGTAAACCAGGCCCCATTGTAAACCAGGCCCGATTGTAAACCGGACACCATTGTAAACCAGGCCCGATTGCAAACTGGGCTCGATTGTAAACCAGACCCCATTGTAAACCAGAGCGCATTGTCAACCGGACACCACTGTAAACCAGGATTCACTGTAACCAGTTCCCATTGTAAACTGGGCTCCACTATAAACTGGGCCGCATTGTAAACAGGACGCAATTATAAAACAGGCTCCAATGTAAACCAGACCATGTATTGTAAACCGGACTTCACTGTAAACTGGGCCCGTATGTAAATCAGGGCCCCATGGTAAACCAGTCCCCAGTGAAAAGATTCCCCATTATAAACAGGGCCCCATTATAAATTGGTCCTCATTGTAAAATGGACATCAATGTACACTGAGCCCCATTGTACACCAGGCCCCATTGTACACCAGGCCCCGTTGTAAACTGGGCTCTATTGTAACACAAGCCCAAGTGTAAACCAGGCCCATTGAGACGCAGGCTCCATGTTCAATCAGGCCTAGTTGTAAATCGGGCCCCACTTTAAACCAGGCCTTAATTTAATCCGGGCCCAACTGTAAACAAGGCCCCATTGTAAACTAGCCCTCATTTTAAACCAGGCCACATTGTAAAATAGGTCACACAGTATACCGGGTTCCATTGTACACCGGGCCCCACTGTAAACTGGGCTCCATTGTGGTCGGCACGGTGGCACAGTGGTTAGCACAGTGCCTGAGACCCGGGTTCAATTCCCGACTCAGGCGACTGACTGTGTGGAGTTTGCACATTCTCCCTGTGTCTGCGTGGGTTTCCTCGGGTGCTCCGGTTTCCTCCCACAGTCCAAAGATGTGCGGGTCAGGTGAATTGGCCATGCTAAATTGCCCGTTGTGTTAGGTAAGGGGTCAAATGTAGGGTTATGGGTGGGTTGCGCTTCGGTGGGTCGGTGTGGACTTGTTGGGCTGAAGGGCCTGTTTCCACACTGTAAGTAATCTAATCTAATCTAATTGTAGACAGGGCCACGTTGAATACTAAGCCCCACTGTCAACCATGTCACATTGTAACCAGGCTGAAGTGTAAACCGAGCTCCAATGTCACCCGGGCCTCATTGTAAACGGTGCCCCATTGTAAACCAGGCCGCATTGTAAACCAAATCCCACTGCAAACGAGACCCCATTGGACCCCGGTTCCCACTATAAACTGGGCTCTATTATATACAGGGCCACATTGTAAACTAAGCCCCACTGTAAACCGTGTCACATTTTAAACCAGGCTCAACTGTAAACCGGGCTCCATTGTCACGCGGGCCCCATTGTAAAGCAGAGCCCACTGCATACTGGGCCCTATGGTAAACCGGGCCTCACTGTATACATTGTAAACCGGCCCCCATTGTAAACGGTCACCATTCTAAAGCAGACCCCATTGTAACCCAGACCCCATTGTAAATCAGGCTCCTTTATAAACCAGGCTGCTCTGTAAACTGAGCCATATCTTACACTGGTCCATATCCTAAACTTGGATGTATCCAACACTAGGCCTCATCCTAAGCTGGGAAGAATTCCCACACTGGTCCTAACCTTACATTGGGCTTTACACTAAACTGGGACACAACATAACCTGGGTAATGTCCTTTATTGAGCCACATTGTAGACTCTGACACATCCCAGACATTATTGAGGGCTGAGGTCGTTATGGAAGCAGTTTAAATCCAGCTGTGCACCACCCACAGTGCGGTCACTAATCACAGTTACCAGATAGAATGGAAATTCCTGTTGAATTGAATCAATCATCTCTTTTCACCCCTTTTCAAATCAGCTTACCCTCTCATTTACTTGGGTGAATGAGTCATCGAGTCAGTCGGTCAGAGAACCTATTTGGGGAATACGAGAAGGTGAAGGAAGCTCCCTTAAGGGCATATCAGCTTGTGCCAGAAGCCTACAGGCAACACTTCAGTAATCTAAGGAGGGACCATGATCAAACAAAGTAATTCTGATCGGTAGGTAAGGGCATTCAAATAAAGCAAACCGATGACGCTCTGAGAGAGACGATTATTTTGGAAGAGTTCAAAAATAGGCATATGGCCGAGAATGGAATGTTTTAGGTTAGATGGGCTTCAGATTGGTTTCACATCAGTGCAACATCGAGGGCTGAAGGACCTGTACTGGGCTGTAATGTTCTACCTTCTATGTCCATGACAATAATGAGAGGAAAAAATAGAGTCGATAGCCAGATACTATTTCCCAGGGCAGAAATGGCTAACACGAGGGGTCATAGTTTTAAGCTGGTTGGAGGAAAATATAGAGGGGATGTCAGAGCCGGGTTCTTTACACAGAGAGTTGTGAAAGCATGGAATGCGTTGCCATCAGCAGTTGTGGAAGCGAGGTCATTGGGGACATTTAAGAGACAGCTGGACATGCATATGGTCACAGAAATTTGAGGGTGTACACATGAGGATCAATGGTCGGCACAACATCGTGGGCTGAAGGGCCTGTTCTGTGCTGTACTGTTCTATGTTCTATGTTCTATTTTATTGTTATGTAAGAAGCAAGTGGGTAACTAGAGAAAGGATTGGTCCACTAAAGGATAATGAAGGAAGGCTGTGTGCCGAACCTGAGAGGATGGGTGAGATTCTGAATGATTACTTTGCATCAGTGTTCACTGAGGAGAGGAACATGATGAATCTTGAGATTAGAAATAAAAGTTTGATTACTCTGCATCACATTGACATAAGTGGGGAAGATGTATTGGGTAGGCTTGAGGTTATTAAAGTGGACAAATCCCCAGGACTGGATGGGATCTATCCCAGGTTGCTGAGGGAGGCGAGAGAGGAAATAGCTGGGCCCCCAGCAGATATCTTTGTGGTACCGGAGGTGCCAGAGGACTGGAATGTTGCTCATGTTGTCTCCCCTGTACAAGAAGGGTTGTAGGGATATTCTGGGTAACTACAGAGCATTGAGCCTGATGTCGGTAATGGGAACGTTGCTGGAGAGTGTACTGATGGGTAGGATCAACTTCTATTTAGAAAAGAATGGGCTTATCAGTGATAGACAACATGGTTTTGCGTGGGAGAGATCGTGCCTTACCAATTAATAGAGTTCTTCGAGGAAGTGATCAAGTTGATAGATAAAGGAGGGGCTGTTGATGTCATATACATGGACTTTAGTAAGGTGTTTGATAAGGTTACCCATCGTAGACTAATGGAGAAGGTGAAGTTACATGGTGTGCAGGGTGTTCTGGTGAGGTGGATAAAGAACTGGTTGAGCAACAGGAGACAGAGAGTAGTAGTTGAAGGGAGTTTCTTGAAATGGAGAAAGGTGACAAGTGGTGTTCCACAGGGGTCAGTGCTGGGGCCATTGTTCTTTGTGATATACATAAATGATCTGGAAGAGGACATTGTTGGTATGATCAGCAAGTTTGCAGATGACCCAGAGATTGGTGAAGTAGCAGAAAGCATAAGGGACTGTCAGAGAATACAGGAGGATATAGATAGACTGGAGAATCGGGCGGAAAAGTGGCAGATGAATTTCAATCCAGAAAAATGTGATGTGATGCATTTAGGCAAGACAAATTCTAGGGTGAATTATGCAATGAATGGAATGCAATGAATGGAAGAGCCTTGCGAAAAGTTGATGGGCAGAGAGGTCTGGGAGTGCAGGTCCATTGTACCCTGAAGGTTGCTGCGCAGGTGGACAGAGTGGTCAAGAAGGCATATAGTATGCTTGCCTTCATTGGACGGGGTATTGAGTATCAGAGCTGGCAAGTCATATTACAATTGTACAAGACATTGGTTCAGATGCATTTAGAAAACCGTGTACAGGTCTGTTCACCACATTACCAAAAGGGTGTGGGCAATTTGGAGAGGGTGCAGAAAAGGTTTACGAGGATGTTGTCTGGTATGGAAGGTGCTAGCTATGAAGAAAGGTTGGGAAAGTTATGATTGTTTTCATTAGAAAAAAGGAGATTGAGGGGGGACCTGATAGAGGTTTACAAGATCATGAAGGGTATAGACAGGGCATGTAGAGACAAGCTTTTTCCCAGGGTGAAGGATTCAATAACGAGAGGTCACACTTTCAAGGTGAGAGGTGGAAAGTTTAAGGGAGATACACGCGGCAAGTACTTCACACAGAGGGTGGTGGGCAACTGGAACGCGTTGCCAGCAGAGGTGGTAGAGGCAGGCACAGTAGATTTATTTAAGATGCGTCTGGACAGATGCATGAGTAGGTGGGGAGTAGAAGGATACAGATGAAATGGGCAGTGACTGGATGATCAGGTCTGCCCCTGTGGGCCCAGCTGGGATATTTGGCGAAACGTTCCCTTAGTTTACGTTTGGCCTCCCTGATGGATGGAAGACCACAATCTGAGCATCAGACACAGTAACCTAGATGGGAGGGGAGGCAGGTGGACCTCTGTTTCACCGGAAAGGACTGTTTGGGGCCCTGGATGGAGAGATCAACACTCCACTCCCAACACTCCGCCCCTCGTCCCACCCAAAACACTCCCCCACTCTCCAACCATTATCTGCTGCTCCCCTTACACCCACCCCCAGTCCTGAAGGAGGGTTACACCTGAAACATTGATGTCTCCACCACCTGATGGTGCCTGGTTTGATGTGTTCTTCCATCCTCCTGCTTGTCTATCAATGTCATTTACTGAGCTTGGTTAGTTACATCATAATACCCTCACCCCATTTGTATTGATGACTTTTCCTCAATTGAGCCCCCCTGTAAATAGATTACTGAAGAAGAATATTCTTGATTTCCAATCTCTCAGCATGAAGAGCTTCCTGACACTACCCCAGAATGACCTGGCAGCAGATTCTCTGTTGTGCTTGAGCACTCCCTTCTTCTCCTGAAGGGTAGTTACTCTCTATCTGTTCCTGAGTGAATCCTGTCATATCCAGGATAACATGCTTCGGCCAACCCGATACCTGTTCGATGGGAAGGTGCAATAGCCTATTTTGTGAGGCTCTTCCTCATGAAGATAAGAGTCTTCATCCATTCCCATCTCCTCACTCAGATCTCTGTGCTGCCATAGTCAGTGGATGCTCACAATCTGTATTTCGTGGCAGATCTCAGGCTGCTCCTATATTTCAGGCTCAAGTCTTTACTGTTTGCACATGCCCAGCTCGCTCCTCACCTGATATTCTGCAAAGTAACCCTCAATCTTCACCTCATTTTCAACCTGGGATGGACGGGCCCAGGAGGTGGTGAATGATGGAGGTTCGTGTTGAGAGAGGAGAGCACTGGAAGTCAGCCCACCCTGTTTCCCATGCTCCTGCTGTACCAGCCCCTTTAACTGCCTCATATTCATTCCCAGGATGAGGGCATCGCTGCCCAGGCAGCATTCATTGCCCATCCCAAAATAGCCAGAGGGCAGTTAAGAGTCACCCACGTTGCTGTGTGTCTGGAGTCACATGTAGGACAGACCAGGTAAGGATGGCAATTTCCTTCACTTAGTGAACCAGGTGAGGTTTTCTGTTAATTGACGACATTTCATGATCATCATTGGATTCTTCATAGCAGATTTTTATTGAACTCAAATTCAACCATCTGCAACTCCCCTCATCACGCCCTGCTTTACACTCACTCTGTGATTGCCATCATTTGCAGGCCGGTACCTTTCCCATCTGGTCGGGTCTGGTCCTAATATTCACTGCTGTCTGGAACATGTTTTGTCTTCAGCCATGGTTTAAGGTTTCACCTTCAGGAGTAAACTCTGATGATCCATGCTTCAGGAGCAAGGCTGAAACTGCATTTGCAGCACAGGCAGCAGCAGGCCAGATATTTACTGACTCAGTGGATGTTTCCCTGACAGCAACTAACATCGTGACTATTTGAGAATACCGGGAAGATTGTCTGCTGTAGTGTCTTTTAATAACTCTTCCTGTAAATAATGCAGCATCGCAGTTATACCGCACTCCCTGCAAGTGGGTGAATAATACAGTCATACACTCATCTGTTGCATCCTGAAATGTTTCTGTCACCACAAGATATGAATTAAAGTGAACAGTAGGAAAAGGATGCTAATGAGGGTCCGAGAACAAACCAATAAAATGTTGCTTTCAGTGTGACATCAATGTCTGGCCACAATCGTTCTGAGCTGCATTTGCTGAGCCACTGAGGTGAAAGCAGTGAGTCTTTAATCGAGTCAGTAGCATGTGTGGTGAGGACAGGATTACTTGCTGCAAACCTGCAGTGTGTGCAAAATGATGGATCCCCCAAAAGCAGGTGCCCTTCATGGAAAGACAGGTGCTCACTTCTCCTTGTTGGATGTACACCGACTGCACAATTGGCTACACAGTTCCGGCTTGTCCCTGATAAATGACAGAGTTTAGACTTGGCTCAGTCTTGCAGGTAGAATAATTTCAAAATGATGGGCATAATCCAGCTGACTCCTACTTTGTACGTTGTTCCCACTTCAGTGTAGCATTCCATCCATTCTGGCTGAAACCTGTAACCTTTTAAACATTCTTTCAGTGATCCTACCAACTTAGTTAAAGCTGGAATAAAGTTACACTGATTACAGCCTGAGTGGAGAAATGAGCAAAGAAGAGGGGGCAAAGTGTGAATTATTTCAACTTTCTAGAGATCTGTGTTGATCCCATCTGTTGAGATCAAAACTTTGAATGGTAAAGTTATCATGGGGCCCAGTATTAGACGTACGCAAATGACCTACAACTAGAGAAATCGAGAGTAACAGAAATGAGCCAAACTAAACACCAGCCGGCAGTATTGGTGACAGAGAGCAGTGGAATCGAAGATTCAGAAACTTACACAGGTTCAAGTGGAGCCAGTTTAACTGGCCTGAGGATTGTGTGTTGGAAAATATTAGACCAGACTTTCTGGCAACTTGACATCCTGTTTGTGCCCGAGGATGTGCAATTTACATCAGCCCCGGCACGGCAACAGGGAAGGGTGTTGGCAAGACTCTATTGGAAACTTGGAACCTCATTCATGTCCTCATTGGACCTCCAAGGACCTCGGAACATTGTGGAAGGCCCAGGATGAGGGGAATAAAAATACCCACCTGGAAGGCACACCCTCAGTGAAGGCTGACATCAAGACTCCTGGGAGAAGTCCATGAAGCAACCCAACAAGGCCCAGGAGAAGATCTGCCCTGACAGCGAGACCTACCCTTGTGGAAGGGAACTCTCGGTCGGAGAGTAAGGATTTTCCAACGGGCCAGCTCAAACATGTGGATCATTGCAGCTAATATCCTTTCTCAGATGGATAGAGCTATGACGAGAGTAAATATTGTGGGAATTTGGGAATTGCTCACATCGTAGTGTTAACTTTGTGAATGAAATCATGCTGAAATCGAAATCAAATTCTGTTTCCCTTTATCTGCATCACTGACAATACCTTCGGGTAAAGTTTTGTTTTAATACACAGACTGATTGAAGTGTCTGAAGCACAGACACCAAACCGCATCATCTGCTGACATTTCTGCCACCTCCAAACCGATCCCACCACCAGAGATATATTTCCTTCCCTACCCCTTTCTGCTTTCCGCAAAGGCCGTTCGCTCCGTGACTACCTGGTCAGGTCCACGCCTCCCCTCCCCCCCACCCAGCAACCCACCCTCCTATCCCGGCCCTTTCCCCTGCCACCACAGGAATTTCAAAACCTGTTCCCACACCTCTCCCCTCACGTCCATCCAAGGCCCCAAAGGAGCCTTCCACATCCATCAGAGTTTCACCTGTTGCTCCCGATGCAGTCTCGTCTACATTGGGGAGACTGGACACCTCCTCACAGAGCGCTTCAGGTAACATCTTTGCGAAACCCGCAACAATCAAGCCCACTGCCCTGTGGCCCAACTCCCCCTCCCACTCTGCTGAGGACATGCAGGTCCTGGACCTCCTCCATCACCGCTCCCTCACCATCCGCCACCTGGAGGAAGAATGTCTCATCTTCCGCCTCGGAACACCTCAACACAATGGCATCAATGTGGACTTGTCCAGTTTCCTCATTTCCCCTCTCCCCACCTCACCCCAGTTCCAACCTTCCAGCTCATCACCACCCTCATGGCCTATCCTAGCTGCCAATCTCCCTTCCCACCTATCCACTCCACGCTCCTCTCTGAACTATCACCTCCATCCAACCATTGTTCTCTTTGCTGCCTTCTCCCCGGCCATTTATCTCTCCGTTTGAGGCGTCCTGCCTCTATTCCTGGTGATTGGCTTTTGCCTGAAATGTTTATTTTCCTGCTCCTCGGATGCTGCCTGACATGCTGTGCTTTTCCAGCACCACTCTGATCTAAGCATTTGAGACTGGCCTGAACCAGGATTGGTAGTCGTGATGTTAACAATGTCACATGTTCTCCAACAGTACTTGGGCCAGGAATATGTTACCGAGTTTAGATTACCAGATTACTTACAGTGTGGAAACAGACCCTTCGGCCCAACAAGTCCACACCGACCCGGCGAAGTGCAACCCATCCAGACCCATTCTGCGACATTTACCCCAACACCTAACGCTATGGGCAATTTAGCATGGCCAATGCACCTAACCTGCACATTTTTTTGGACTGTGGGAGGAAACTGGGGCAGACGGAGTAAACCCACACAGACACTGGAAGAATGTGCAAAATCCACACAGTCAGTTTCCTGAGGCGGGAATTGAACCCGGGTCTCTGGCGCTGTGAGGCAGCAGTGCTAACCACTGTGCCACCGTGCCACATCGTGGAATATCCTCTGATTGGACTCAAGTATCCCAGAATCCCTACAGTATGGAAACCGGCTCTTCAGCCCACCAAGTCCACACCAGCTGTCCCAAGAGTAACCCAATGAGACCCATTCACCTCACCTGCACATCTTTGTACTGTGGCAAACCTGCAGAAAGAATTCATGATGTGAAGAATGGAAAAGCATTTAGAAACAGCCTATGCATTTGGTAATGGAGTCTTGCAAAATGGGGGAGTGGCTGGTTTTCCAAAGTTTCCTGAATAATGTTGAAGTAACATCAGACATTTTTACTGGCTGCCGAAAGAAAAAATGTGCCGACGATGCTGTGTTCTCCTCAGGATTGAATCACAGCTTTAAGGTAGGGTAGCTCCCCCCTGAGGTTGGGATTAAATTATAGCTTTAATATAGGGTGGCTCCCCCTGAGGTTGGGGATTGAATTACAGCTTTAATGTAGGGTGGCTCCCCCCTGAGGTTGGGGATTGAATTACAGCTTTAATGTAGAGTGACTCCCCCCTGAGGTTGGGGTTTGCTTAACAAAAGAATGAAGAGACACATAAAACCTGCCGATGCTGGAATCCACAATAGACAGGCAGGAGGCTGCAAGAACCCAGCAAGCCAGGCAGCATCAGGAGGTGAGGAAGGTGATGTTTCGGGTGGAATCCTTCTCCAGGAGTGAAGGATGAAGACATCCAGTTCCAGTTTGCTCTCATTCCATTTTTCTCTCATCATACTTACTGGGACAAAAGGGGGAAGGTGTCTCTGACTGAGCTGTCCTGCTGTCTTATCATCACACCAGGGAGATCATACACCAAAGCTTTTTCATGCAGAAAACAGAATGAATTTGGGAAACTACTCCAACATTCTGCAGTCCCTGAATGAGCTGCAGACAATCCCATTGGGTGATCAAAGAGAGTTCGGTGTAGGAACATACAACATATAACAGTGGAGCACAGAAAAGGTCCTTCACTCCTTGATGTTGTACTGACATTTTATCCTCCTCTCAGGTCAAACTAACCTGATGGGCGGCACGGTGGCGCAGTGGTTAGCACTGCTGCCTCACAGCGCCTTTAGACCCGGGTTTAATTCCTGACTCAGGCGACTGACTGTGTGGAGTTTGCACGTTCTCCCCCTGTCTGTGTGGGTTTCCTCCGGGTGCTCCGGTTTCCTCCCACAGTCACAAAGATGTGCGGGTCAGGTGATTTAATTGCCCGTCGTGTTAGGTAAGGGGTAAATGTAGGGGTATGGGTGGGTTGCGCTTCGGTGGGTCAGTGTGGGCTTGTTGGGCCGAAGGGCCTGTTTCCACACTGTAAGTCTAATCTAACCTCCTTCCCATTCATTTTACAACCATTCATGTGAGTATCACTTAAATATTGTGAATGTATCTGACTCTACTACCACTGCTGGTTGTGCATTCTACACACCCACCACTCTCTGTGTAAAGAACCTACCTCTGACATCTCCCTTAAACTCAATCCCTCTGCTCATGAAAGTCAATACACTGCAATGATAAACCTGCCAACTTGGGTAGACATGGATCCCCTGATCCGTCTGTTCCTCCAACCTGCCAAGAATCCTGCTGTTAACCTTACAATCTTCATTCACATTCAAGTTTATGGCACTTTATAAATGAGGCCAGTCACCTTGATTTCAGAAGTCATTCCCAGAAGTGAGCTTTGTTTAAATCCTTTATCCCACAATGAACCACTACCTGCTCAGGGTCTGAGGTTTACATGCTTTAGACAGTCGATCTAATATCTCTTAACATAGAACATACAACAATACAGTGCAGAACAGGCCCTTCGGCCCTCGATGTTGCGCTGACCTGTGGACTTTTCATAGTTCGTCCTCCTACACTATCCCAAAATAATCCATGAGCTTATCTAAGGATTGTTTAAATCTCCCTAATGTGGCTGAGTTGACTACCTTAGCAGGTAGGGCATCCCACGCCCTTCCACTGTCTGTGTAAAGAAATTGCCTCTGACATCAGTCTTAAATCTATCACCCCTCAATTTGTAGTTATACACTCTCGTACAAGTTGACATCATCATCCTAGGTAAAAGTCTTTCTCTGTCTACCCTATCTAATCCTCTGGTCATCTTGTATGTTTCTATCAAATCCCCCCTTAGTCTTCATCTCTCAGCCTCATAAGACCTTCTCTCCAGACCTGGCAACATCCTGGTAAATCTCCTCTGCACCTTTTCCAATGCTTCCACATCCTTCCTGTAATGGGGCAACAAGAACTGTACACAATATTCCAAGTGTGGCCGCACCAGTGTTTTGTATAGTTGCAGCATGATATTGCAGTTCCGAAAATCAATCCCTCTACCAATGAAACGTAACACACCGTATGCCTTCTTAACAGCACTATCCATCTGTGTGGTAATTTCCAGGGATCTACGTACATGGACTCCAAGATCTCTCTGCACATCCACACTACCAAGAATCTTTCCATTGACCAAGTACCCTGCCATCCTGTTATTCTTCCCAAAGTGCATCACCTCACATTTAGTGCATTGAACTCCATTTGCCACCTCTCAGCCCAATTCTTCAGTTTGTCCAAATCCCCCTGCAACCTGTAACATTCTTCCAAACTGTCCACCACTCCACCAACTTTTGTGTTGTCTGCAAATTTACTAATCCATCCACCTATGCCTGCATCTAAGTCATATATAAAAATGACCAACAGCAGTGGTCCCAAAACAGATCCTTGTGGAACACCACTGGTAACTGGACTCCAGACTGAATATTTTCCATCAACCACCACTCGCTGCCTTCTTCCAGAAAGCCAGTTTTGAATCCAAACTGCTAAATCACCCTCAACTCCATGCTTCTGCATTTTTTCCATCAACCTATCATGTGGAAAACCTGATCAAAGACTTTACTGTAGTCCAAGTATACCACGTCAATTGCCCTACCCTCATCTACTTGCTTGGTCACCTTCTCAAAAAACTCAATGAAGTTTGTAAGACACGACCTGCCCTTGATGAAACCATGTTGACTATCTGAAATCAAATTTTTGCTTGCTAAATGATTATAAATCTTATCTCTTATAATCTTTTCCAAAACATTTCCTCTAACTGAAGTAAGGCTCACTGGTCTGTAATTATCTGGGCCATCTCTGCTGCCCTTCTTGAACAAGGGCACAGCATTTGTAATCCTCCAGTCCTCAGGTACTAAACCCGTAGACAATGACAGCTTAAATATCAAAGCCAAAGGCTTTGCTATCTCCTCCATAGCTTCCCAGAGAATCCTCGGATCAATCCCATCTGGCCCAGGGGACTTGTCGATTTTCACTCCTTCTAGAATTGATAACATCTGTGCGTAACTAACCTCAATCCTTTCTAGTCTAATATCTCATACTTCATTTTTCTCCTGTACAATATTCTCTTTTCCCTGAGTAAACGTCGATGTGAAATGTTCATTTAGCACCTCTCCGATCTCTACAGGGTCCACACTCAACTTCCTACTTCTGTCTTTGACTGGCCCTATTCCTCCCCTAATCACTGTTTTATTCCTCACATACCTATAGAAGGCTTTAGGGTTCTCCTTTATACTATTTGCTAAAGACTGTTCGTGTCCTCTATTTGCTCTCCTTAACTCTCTCTTTAAATCCTTCCTAGCTGATCTGTAACTCTCCGTCGCCTCATCTGTACAATCTTGCCTCATTAACACATAAGCCTCTTTCTTCTTCTTAACAAGAGATGCAATTTCTGTTGTAAACCATAGTTCTCTTACCTTATCACTTCGTCCCTGCCTGACCGAGTTTTACCTATCAAAGACACGCGATATCTGTTCCTAAAGCCAGCTCCACGTTTCGATTGTCTGCATCCCCTGCATTTTGCTACCCCATTCTCTACATCCTAATGCTTGCCTAATGGCATTATAATTGCCCTTGCCCTATCGATAACACTTGAGCTGTGACATGTACCGACCGCTTTCCATTGCTAAACTAAACGTAACATTATCTATTATTCTCATCCATCCTCCACTGATCCTGGTAATAAAACTCCAGGAACCAATTGCCTAACCCCATAGAGAGCATAATCACAGCAACACTCACTGGAGTGAAAACATCTGATAGGGTGACGGGTGTCATTCCAGAAGTGGGGAATTGATTCCTGGTATCCCGGCTCTACCCTACAGCTGGTTAGTTTTTTTTCTAAGAGTTGGTTTTAATTAACAGAGGGGTTCACCTCCATGTTCAAATGGTTTAGGGGCTCATCATCTGAGATTTGGAAAGAATTGAAGAGGATTAAAGAGATCCAGTCTGAGATTTGGACAGATATGGAGAAGTTTAGACAGGTGTAGGCTGAGACTTGGACAGATTTGAATACGTTTGAGGTGTGAAATATCCCAGCAGATTTAAACACTTCCCGAATACTGTCCTACATCATTAAATATAACTTTGGTGAGGAAATTTGTTTAATTTCAGTCAGCTGTGTTTGGCTATATTATAAGTTAGGGAAATTGCTCTTAAGATTGCTAAAGGGGGATTCAAGATGGCGGCCACCCAGCAAGTCTGAGTCTACTGTGCTCCTCCCAAGACTTGGGCAAAGTGGGTCATCCACCCCCACCATACACACCAAATCAATTAAAATAGCTTTTATTTAATGTAATTGGTTGTCTAGTATTAAATTTAAACAATCTAATCTTTAGTTAAAATGACTAAAGGGAAGACAGCCCACATCTCTCAGCAAGCAGGAACCCCTCCCCCACCCTCTCCAGCTGCAGCTGAAGCGTCCGCATCCGCCCTGGGGGACTTACCTACAGTGACAAGCCTTATGGAAATCATCTCCAAACTGGATGCGAAGATCGACGCTTTTATCAAAGAATCCCGAAATCGATGGGACTCACTCTCGGCCGCGCTGGAAAAGCATGACCGAGACATTAAGGAAATCGAGCGCCAAGTCGGAGGGGCGGAGCTAAAGACCGCGACCTCCAAAACTACAGCGCAATTGGCCGTGGATCAGGTCCGGACTCTCGAACAGCGAGTCCGGACTTTAGAGAATCATATTGATGACCTCGATAATCAAGGTCGCCGAAAAAATATTTATTTGCTGGGCCTTCCCGAATGGGAAGAGGAAGGCCAGCTTACAGCGTTTCTCGAGCAGTGGCTGCCACAGCTTTTAAATCTGGAGGCTGGATCAGGCTAGGTAAGGGTGGAATGGGCCTACCGGGTCGCAATACGCGGGCCCGGCTTGAACCAACGCCCACACCCGGTCCTGTTCCTGCTGCAGAGCTGTAGGGAGAGGCAGACACTCCTAGAAGCCTCTAGAAATTTTGGAAAAGATTCCCAAGCCATGATTTATAAAGGATACAAGATCATGTTATTTCAGGACTTTTCCCCAGCTCTGGTCTGAAAGAGGAAAGCATTCGACGAGGCGAAGAAGTGTTTAAGGGACTTAAATATTCAGTACTCGGTACGCTACCCAGCGACGCTACGCTTTAACCATGAAGGATCCGTGTATAACTTCGGATCGCCAGAAAAGGCTAAGGAATTCTTGGACTCTCTTAGATAAACTGTAAGAGATAATCGATGTTGGTTTGCTTTCCCCCCACTCCGGTTTATATTCCCCATTTTTTTCTTTTTTCTTACCTTCCTGTTTAATATTATTTGGGGGGTGGGGAGACGGATTTATTTATTTGTTCTCTATTTAACGATTTTCTCTCCCCCTTGGGTTTTTTTTAATTATATGTATGTATGTGTGTATGTATATATGTTGTATATATGTGTGTATGCATGTGTGTGTGTGTGTGTGTAAAAAAGCCGGGGGCTTTAGTTAATGTTGGTGAGGCGAGGCGGTTACCTTATTCTATTTTACCTCTGTCTCTCGGAGCGGGGTTGTTTGCCCTTGCTATTTTGTATTATTATATTTAATTATTATTTGTTGAGGTTGTAATTTTATAGTTATACATTTATATATGGTATTAACATTACCATATATATCCAGGTGTCGGGGGGGGGGGTGCGGTGGGGGTAGGGTGCTCACTGTTAACTCAAGCTCTGTACTATATCTGAATTCTCCTCATCCTATTGAGGAGCACCTGGGTCAAGGTGGGTCACTGGTTGGGAGAGGATACGATGGACCTTCGGAAAGGAAGTGATACCCCCTGGGAACAAGGGGAAAAAATCTCCATTTAAATGCGTTTTATATTTTTTTTATTATTTAGAAATAGTTTTTTTATGATACTGTTATGAGTGTACTAGAGAGGCTTAATTTTTGTGAATTTTATATGCTCTCTGCTTGGGGTGTTTTGGATAGGGTTTCCCTCCCAAGGGGTCTCGGATTTGCCTGGACGATTATGGTTGATCAGTCGGTTATGTGATGCACCTGGAATGTCAAGGGGAGTAATTCGCCAGTCGAAAGGAAGAAAATACTATCAAATCTTAAGAAAGAAAGAGTTGATATAGCTCTCCTACAGGAGACACATCTGTTGAATTAAGAACACTTGAAATTACGACAGGATGGATTTGATCAGGCCTTTTTTTCTTCTTTTAGCTCAAAAAGTAGGGGAGTTTTTATTCTTGTTCAGAAGAATTTCCGTTTCAAAATACTAAATCAGATAAAAGACAAATCTGGACAATATATTCTGATTAAAGCCCTTATAAATGGAGAGGAATATGGGATTTTAAATTTGTACTGCCCCCCAGCACACCCCTTTAAATGTATAACGGAAGCCTTTTCAAAATTGATGGCTCTCGGTGCCCGTCATACAATTATAGGGGGAGACTTTAATTGTATTATGGATCCGGAAATAGATAGGATTCCCAAAAGTATTGCAGGAGTATCTCCCAGATCTAGACAATTGGTGGATCTGAACAAAGAATTAGGATTAGTACATGTATGGAGATGTCTTCATCCACAGGGCAGAGATTTTTCTTTTTACTCCAATCCACATAAATTCCATACCAGAATTGATATGTTTTATGCCCCCTCGATTTTTTTAAAATTCCACACCATCCTGTAAAATAGGTAGAATAGCAATTTCCGACCACGCTGCTGTATAAATGGAAACCAAGCCGAGGAACAATGGGACATGCCCTCGGCATTGGCGTATGGACCCCTTCCTAATGAAAGACAGTAAATTTGTGAAGTACTTCTCTCAAGAATTTAAAACCTTTTTAGAAATTAATTTAGGTACGGCTAGCAACCTATCAATGATGTGGGAGACCATCAAAGCTTACGCGCGAGGTTTCATCATCTCCTCCTCAGCGACCCAGAAAAAAATAAAGGGAGAACAACAGCGTCTGCTCAAAGCTCGCTTAAAAGCAGCTAAAACTGCATACACTGATAGACCTTCTATTATAAAACTGCAAAGGATTACGGCCCTTAGGACAGCTCTAAACTCTATGCTTACTCAAACGGCTAAGAGGGAAATATTATTTGCAAAACAAAGGTTATATGAATTTGGCGACAAATCGGGTAGATAGTTAACATTTCTTGCAAAGAGAAAAAGGGCCCCTCAAACTATTACGTCTATCAAGGAAAATACGGGTATTTTGACTCATGATCATAAAAAGAGTAATGCGATCTTTAGAAAATTTTATTCTGATTGATATAACTCGCAGGATTGTGAAGACAGGACTAGGAAGATGCAATCATTTTTTCAAAAATTTGACCTTTCCGGGCCTAACTCCAGAACAGGTATCGGTCTTAAATGCTCTCCTAACAGCCCAAGAAATACTTGACGCAATCAGGCAACTTCAGAGCGGTAAGGCACTGGGCCCAGATGGTTTTCAAGCTGAATTCTATGAAGAATTTACAGAAATATTGGCTGGTCCACTTATGGACATGTATAACTATGCATATAGTCAGGGCTGTCTCCTGCCTTCGCTGAAAGAGGCAAATATCTCTCTTACCCTTAAAAAAGGAAAGGGTTCAGAAGATTGTGCGTCATACAGACCAATATCCTTGCTAAATGTAGATTTTAAAATCCTTTCTAAAGCATTAGCATTGAGACTGGAAAGGATACTGCCATATATTACAAAGGAGGATCAGACGGGGTTTCTTAAGGGCCGTAGATCATTCAATAATATTAGAAGGGTTTTGAATATGATTCAAACCTGCCATCAGGGAAAGATACCAGGAGTAGTAGTTTCATTAGACGCGGAAAAGGCATTTGTTTTACACTTTAGAAAGGTTTGGTGTTGGAAAGGTGTTTACCAAATGGGTCTCAACATTGTATAGTGATCCCAAAGCAGTTGTGGCTACCAATGGATTAGGTTCGGATAGCTTCAGTGTGGGTAGGGGCTGCCGTCAGGGATGTCCTCTCTCGCCATTGTTATTTACGCTAACAATTGAACCACTAGCAGAAGCTATACGGGCTGATCCTAATATAACGGCCCCGAGGATTGGTACAGGTAAACATAAAATTACCCTTTATGCAGATGATGTTCTTCTATTCCTCAGTAATCCTCTGATGTCCGTACCTCGCCTAATCCAAGTTATTAATACATTTAGCGCATTCTCAGGTGATAAAATTAATTTTTCAAAATCGGAGGCTATGCCAATGGGTGGCCTGGCTATGACACCCCACTTAACAGATGGATCCCATTTTCCCTTTCATTGGTCCCTGGAAGGTTTCTTATATTTAGGCATTTATATTATCCCATTATTTGGTCAGTTGTATAAGGCTAACTTTGTGCATTTACTGGAAAGGATCAGGCAGGACCTCCAGCGATGGGGAGACCTTCCAATTTCTTGGTTGGGTAGAATAGCACTAATTAAAATGAATGTCCTGCCCCGTCTCCTATACCCTATGAGAATGCTTCCGGTGATGCTGCCGAGGGTGGCACTACATAAATTATATGGCCGGTTGGGTTCCCTTATCTGGAATCATAGATGGCCCCTCATAAAACTGAAGAAGCTACAGCTTCCACAGGCAAGGGGAGGATTGGGTTTCCCAGATTTTAGGAAACATCAATTAAGTTCTCTATTAAGTTACATAGCTGATTGGGTCTTGTCTGATCCACAATCAATCTGGTTGGATATCGAGGCCTCTCAAGTAAAATACCCACTTATTAAACTTTTATTTTCAGACAAGAGGACAATCATTCCAGACAACTGTAAAAAAAAACCCTATAATACTAAACACAATTAAGGCTTGGAATATAATGCGGCAAAATGAGGGTAATTCACATAAAACACCCCCCTATGCACCGATAGTGGGAGCATGGTGATTCCAACCAGGATTTACAGATGCCACTTTTAAACTCTGGAGATCCAGGGGTATCTCATGTCTAGGGGACCTATCTGAAGATGGGATCCTGATGTCTTTTGAACAGCTGCGTCAGAAATTCGGATTACCTAATGGAGACCTCTTTTGATACTTCCAAATTCGAGACTATATACAGAAGAAGACTACGTTATTAGATAGTCTTTACAAATCAGATAGAGAATGTAGAGTACTACGACCAAGGGGGGGTATCCTCCATCAGTACTATTTATCATTTACTACATGATGAAGTATCGGGAGATATGGACAATCTACTTAAAACATGGGATCAGGAATTGAGGCTATAAATCTCTACAGAAACGTGGAATGATATTTGGGAAAACGCCAGGAGAATCACCATTTGTAACAGAACTCAGGCTATCCAACTGAAGATACTTCATAGGGCCCATATAGCATTGGATCGATTGGCAAAATTTAAGGTGGGGACATCCCCAATGTGTCCCAAATGTAAAATAGAGGTGGGCACAATTGTACATTGTCTATGGACCTGTCATAAGATCCGTAGATACAGGACTAAAATAGCAAGTTCCCTGACAGAAATGTTTGGACCGAAAATTAAAGTGGACCCCGTATCTCTCCTTTTGGGCTTTTCGAACTTATCCTCCCTGGACATGCACAGGAAGAGGCTATTTTCTATTCTCTCCTTCTGTGCAAAGAAAAATAGTTTGGTAAACTGGGTGGCTGAGGGCCCCCCGGACTTTCGAATTGGCACAGATTGATTATGGAATGTATTCCCCTTGACTTCCTTACAAATATGGTGCACCGAAAGACCGAATTATTTCATAAAATATGGCAGCCCTTCTTGAATTATATGAATACAGATATTTCGGCTATCCTAACAAGGACTGTTATTTAATTGAGATTACGAACTGGGGGTCCGGGGCCCCCTGAGAGAGGAATCCTGCATGAATACAGGTTTTGTTACATTTGATGTTCACACATTCCGAGCATGTATCTCACTATCCAATTTCTATGTTATACTTTTTTTTTCTTTCTCTTATTTGAATAATGTAAGAGACTCAATTATACACTCTGCTAGTTGTAGGTAAGATTAGTAGTTATTTGAGTTTTGCTTTTTTTTCTCTTGGTATTTTTCTTTTGTTAAATTTTGGTTATTATATATTAAACATTTAATATATCGATGTTCGTACTTGAGAGTTTGTTTATTTTTGTAAACTTGTAAAGATGTTAAATTTCTAATAAAAATATCTATAAAAAAGATTGCTAAAGAGGTTCTGGGGTTTGAAGATGCTTCCCAAACTCTCCAAGGAAGTTTAGAAATACAGTGGAAGGATATACTTTTCGAGTGAGCCAATAGGGTAGAATTGGGTTCAACCAGGGACCAAAGGAAAGGTGAAAATGTAGCGACTGGTCAAGCCCTTAGGTGTATCAGAGACAGAGACAGGTGCAGGAGAGTTAGAGAAACATACGCTGCACATGAGTGAACTGGAGATAGAAGAGAAAGAAAAGGAGAGAATGTTCTTAGCTGAGCAGAGAGAGCGAGAGGAGAGAGAGAGGATTTGAACTTCAGAAGTTGCAAATTAGTGAGTAAGGTCAAGTTAACAAGTTGGAAATAAAGAGAGAAGGGAGAGATGTATACAAATCTCTTAAAAATTGCCATATTTTGATGAGAAAGACAATGAAGCCTTATTTATTTCATTTGAAAGATTGTCTGGGAAGATGGAGTGGCCAGAGAGCTTGTGGGTAATGGTAGTTCAGACTGAGCTGGGGGGCAGAGCTAGTGAAGTGTGTGCAGCGCTGTCAGATGGGGGAGGCCAAGAGATTATACAGATGTCACACAGACTATTCTGAGAGCTTCTGAATTGGGACCAGAAGCATTTCGACGGCAGTTCAGGAACATAACGAAGGAACCGGGTCAGACTTAGGTTGAATTCAAAAGAATTAAACACAGTACTTATAATGGATGGGTGTGTGCCCTAAAAGCAGATAAGATATATCAGGCTTTGAGAGATTATTCTGCTGGAGGGGTTTGTAAACTCACTTGGAGAGATGATAAGAATTCACGTGGATGGACAGAAAGTTCACGAAATGTGAAGAGCAGCAGAGATGGCAGATGAATATGCATTGGTGCATTTGGCAGACTTTGGCTTCCAAAAGGAATTTATTCCCATGAAGGATACAAATTGGAAGAATGGGAGATCTTTCACTGAAAAAAAAGTCGAGTAAATCACACAGGGAATAGTTTCCATCAGGTGAAAAAAGAAGCCAAAGTGGGTGGAAAGGAGTTGAAAGGTTTCAGGTGTTTGACTCTAATAGAGTGGGACACATGCAGTGACAGTGTCGAGAGTTTAAGAAGGGCCCTGGGAAAAGGTGTTTTCACTGTCAGAAGGTGGGACACATAAGGTCCCAGTGCTGGTGATTGTGGGAAAAGATGTGGTAAAAGAGGCTAAACCAGTGGGATTAATGAAAGTAATAAAGGAAACCTCAGGAAAGGCCGAGGAGCTGCAGGTGAAGGCACAGCCCAGGCAGGGGCTGGGTATTGAGTTAATGCCCGATCTCGATAAAGACTTCACCTCTGTGGGTAAAGTTTACTCAGGAAAAAACAGGGGGAGACGGGAAAGACGTTACAACTTTGAGCGATGCGGGAGGTAATCAGTCTCTCACAGTAAGAGATGACAGTATTTGCACTCTTTCGGACAGGTTACCCAAGAGTGATAATTTGTGGAATAGATGGACAGAAATGTAGCGTTCCTCTGTCTCAGACCAGGTTGGAGAGTCAAATCAGCACTGGGGAAATAACGCCCCTTGTGGTGGAGAAGCCAAAGGAAAATCCAGGGAACTGAGGAGTTCAAGGAAAATAACCTGGAGATTTTCCAGACTGTGTAAGTAACAGATGTAATTGTCATAAGTTACGCCAGAAGCAAAAAACTAAAGAGAAAGATGAAGGAGTTGAGGTTCAGTTAGCTGACCCTCTGTCTGATGTAATGGCACAGGGACAACCTGAAAGGCGAACAGAAAGATGAAACAATGAAAGATATAAATTTAGAAGCGTTCCCAGAAATGGACCCAATCTGTATTCCCAGCAGTTATTATCAAAAGGGCAGAATCCTGAGACCAAAATGGAGTCGACAACATGTGAGTGCAGAGGAGAAATGGGCAGAAGTGCACCGGATCGTGTTGCGGGGAGCATCCAGACGGGAAATATTACGGGAAACACATTAGTTAAAGTAGGAAGTCACTGAGGGGTGGGGAGGACTCAGGCTCAGATACAAAAGCACCTCTTATGGCCAGGTCTGCATAAGCATGTGTTTACGTTTTGCTGTACATGTTACACATGGGAGGGAAGAGACAGACAGTAATAAAACCAGCATCTTTGTTGCAAATTCTAACAGTTGCAGAAACTTTCACGCTGTTTATGATTAATTATTCAGGTCCTCTCCCTCAAACCAAAACTAAAAGTGTGAAGCAGTACTTTCTAACCATAATGAATGCGTCGACTAGAGTTCCAGAGACAATTCCATTCCAGAGTGTTCAGGCAAAAAGGGTGGTGGAGGGGTTGGTAGCTTTCTTGAGCCGGTATGGGGTCCCCAGAGAGATCAAATCTGACCCAGGGTTTAATTTTACTGCTTGGCTGTTTCGGAAAGTCATGGAGAGGTTAGGCTAAAAATCAAGTGCATACCGTCCTGAATCCCAGGGAGCCTTGGAAAGGTGGTCTCAGACCTGAAGACCATGTTAACAGTGAGTTGTCAGGAGTATCCGAATGATTGGGAGAATGGTTCATATCGTTTGCCATTAGAGGTGCCCCAAACAAACTGACTCAGTTTACTCCCTTTGAATGAAAATTTGGACATCAAGTGATGGGGTCTTTGAAATTAGGAGGGTTTTTGAGTTACAGACCTGAGGATATTCCAGCCAAGTTCTGGCAGTGATTGTCCCTTTCACCTTGTGGACCGAGCAGAAGAATGCGGTCGGGGATGGGCACAGGGTTGGAGGGGGAAACTATCCATATGTTTCTGTCCATATCTGTTTGAGGCTTTGAATCTCAATCCTGGTTTTGATCCTTTAACCTCACTGCTTCCCTGAACAGCTCTCCTAAAGCAAGGCCCTGAAGCAGGGTCTGTCCCTAATTGGAGAGAGTGGGTGTGAGAGACCATCGAGAGACTTGGGGCTACATGGACAGATGAATCTCACCTCCTTATTCTCTCCATGTCATCCCTTGACTTGTCCTTGTATCTGTCTGATATTTCCTCTTCCCTCTCTTACTCAATCTCACTCACTTTCTACTTGTCTCTCTCTCTCTCTCTCAAACTTTCTCGCTCTTACTGGCAACCTCTCCTTTTGTCTTTTTTTTATCTTTGATCTCTTCTTTCTGCTTTTGCACATGTTCCTTCCTTCCATTCTCTCCCTCTCTGAGACGACAAACTCAGCCAAAGATGACATTCACCGAGAGAGGGAGTCAGTAGTGAGGGACAAATGGGAAAATGATCACGGTGTGAATGATGGCTGAGTGATGGAGAGGAAAATCAGGAGGGACATGGAATGTACAGTGAGAGAAACGGAAGAATCACAGTGAGAGTGACTGGAGGATGATAGGTCAAAGGGCATCATGAGCAAAGACAGCAAAGACAGGAATAGATGAAGAGGAACATTAGCAGAGAGATTGAGTGACTAGTGAATGTGTAGTGAGACACCAAGAGGAAAAGGAGCAGAAAAATGGAACTTAGTTTGCGAAGCAGCGTGGAATGTCAGCAGAGAGATTGAGGGCGGACTAGAAGACAAGGATGAATCATCAGCTGAGTGACTGCGTGCATTCTGAGGGACACAAATAACATGAGCAGGGAGTTTCAGTTCAGAGTTAGAGACCCAGAAAACCAAAATTAAAGAGCTAGTGAGGAATGAGAGAGGAAGAGGAAGATTAATAGAGAGGGGGAGTGAACAGAGGGAGAAAGAGTGAGCTTGGACAGTAAGTCAACAGTCTTAGCAAGAGGAACATCAGCACAGAGACTGAAGGGTTGAATGAGGCCATTGACCCTGAGAAAGAGCTGTGCCAGTGGAGAGGGTGAGTCACTGGGATAGGGAGAACTCAGCAGGAAAGATGATGTAACAAAGAGATCCTGCTGAGCAGAGCCATGGAATCCCAATGGCCGATTGTAAACCAATAAAAGGGAAGTTGTGTATGAAGAATGGTGCTAAATGTGACAGAATTTGAAATGATCAGCAACTCAAGTTGAGATACCGAAGCAGAACTGCACTGCAGTGCAATCTACAGTCTCAGGATCCAGCAGATTCCCAATTAACCATTCACATTAAGCCATGAGATGTCCCCGACTCAATGGAGAATGTAGGAGAGCATTCCAGGAACAGCACCAGGCTTGAGTGGTCACCGTGTCAAGCTACCAAACAGGACTACTTGCTTCACAAACAGCACAAGCAGCAAGTGATGGACAGAGTTAAGGGATGCCACAACAAATGGACCAGATCTAAGCTTTACTAAGCAGTCCTGCTGTGTCCAGTTGTGAAATGTTGGAAACAAGTTTTAAAAAACTCATTGGAGGAAGAGGCTGCACAAGTATCCTTATCCTCAATGATGGAAGAGTCCAACACATCAGGGAAAAAGATAAGACTGAAGCATTTGCAGCAACCTTCAGCCAGATTGGCAGCGGGTAATACATCTCAGCCTCCTCCAGTGGTCACTAACATCACAGGTACAAGTCTTCAGCCAATTTGATACACTCCACGTCATATCAAGAAACTGTGGGAGGCACTGGATAGTGTAAAGGCAGTGGGCCCTGACAATGTTCAGAGTCAGAGAGTCTCACAGACATACAGCATGGAAATGGACACTCCGGTCCAACTCGCCCATGCTGACCAGTTATCCGAAATTAATCTAGTAACTTCAATCCGAATGAAGACTTGTGTTCCAGAACATGTTCCTCCCCAAGTCAGTCTGTTCCAGTGGAGCTCTGACACTGGAATCGAAAATTGCCAAGTTGTACAAAGGGCAGGATAAATCCAACCCAGCCAAATAGTGCCCCATCAGTCTCCTCTGCACCATCAAAGTGATGGAAGCTTCTATCAAGCAGCACCTGCTCAGCAATAAGCTGCTCAGTGACGCCCAGTTTGGGTTCCTCCAGGGCCATTAGGTCAGAAACTCATCAGAACCTGGGTTAAAACATGGATAAAGAATTCTAGAGGCAGGGAGAGAGGAACGGATCATAACATCAAGGCCGCATCTGAACGAACATGGGATCAAAGGAACCTTGGCTCAACGGGAACCAATGTGTATCATGGGGCACATTCTCCGCTGGTTGGAGTCATGTTCGAGAGTGTGGTGCTGGAAAAGCACAGTCAGTCAGGCAGCATCCGAGGAGCAGGAGATTCAATGTTTCAGGCACAAGCCCCACGTCAGGCTAATGCCCAAAACATCGATTCTCCTGCTTCTCGGATGCTGCCTGACCTACTGTACTTTTCCAGCACCACACTCTGGAATCTGATCTCCAGCATCTGCAGTCCTCCCTTTCTCCTGGTTGGAGTCATACCTCACCCTCCAGGAGAGGAAGGCAGGTGGTGCACCAGTCTCCTGTGGCTATTCCCGTCTCTAACAGGTTTACTGTTTTGGATACTGTTGGGAGGGATAGCCTTTCGGGGGGGGGATAACAGCAGCAGCCAGGCCTGGGGCACTACAACTGGCTCTGCTGTAAACCAAGGGCGGGCAGAGGCCAAGCGAGTGATAGTTGGAGGGGACTTGCTAGTTCGGGGCAGACAGGTATTTCTCTGGCTGTGTTGGAGACTCCAGGATGGTGTGTTCCCTCCCTGACAGGGTCCCTGAGCGGATGTATGACATCCCTAAAGAGGAGGGTCAGCAGCCAGGGTCATTGTGCACACAGGTAGGAAGAGGGATGGGATCCTGAGGAGGGAGTACAGGGAGTTAGGGAAGAGGCTTAAAAGCAGGGCCTTGCGGCTAGTAATCCTTGAGTTAGTCCCAGTGCTACATGTGAGTGAGGCCAGGAATACAAGATAGGACAGAGGATGTGTGGCTTAGCAGCTGGTACAGGGGGCAGGGTTTCAGGTTATTTGATCATTGGGACCTCTTCTGTGGCAGGGCTGACCTGTACAAGAAGGATAGGTTGTACCTAAACTGGAGGGGAATCAATATCCTCGCAGGGAGGTTCGCTAGTGCTACTCAGGAGGGTTTCAACTAGAGTGGCAGGGGGCTAGGAACCAAAGCAGCAGGTCAGGAAATGGAAGGGTTGTGGAGAAGGTAGATGGTAGGACCAGGAAATCAGAAAGGAAGGGCAGGCAGAGACAGGTAAATGAACGCAATGGGACTGATGGGCTGAAATGTGTTTATTTCAACACAAGGAGCATCATAGGGAAGGCAAATGAGCTTCGAGCCTGGATCAGTATATGGGACTATGATATCGGGGCCAATACTGGAGTTGGCTGAGGGAGGGACAGGACTGTCTGTTCAGCATTCTAGGGTTTTGTTGTTTTAGACGAGATAGAGAGGGAGGTAGAAGACACGGAGGAATGACATTACTGATCAGGGAGAATGTTGTTACTCTGCACTCAGAGAGGACAGAGTGGAGGCTCATCCACTGAGGCAGTATGGGTAAAGCTCAGATATCACTCTGATGGGATTATGCTGTAAGTCCTTGAACTGCTACTGAGACATTGAGGAACAAATATGTCGGCAGATTATGGAAAGATGCAATAAAAACAGAGTTGTCAGAGAGAGTGACTTTAACTTCCCCAATATTGACGGGTACATCCTCAGAGCAAGAAGCTCAGATCGGGCAGAACTTGTTTAGTGCATCCAAGAGGGTTGGTTGAAACAGTGTGTGGGTAGTCCAACGAGAGGAGGGTCCGTATTGTACCTTGTATTGGCAAATGAGCCTGGTCAGGTGAAGGACCTTTCAGTAAGAGAGCTTTTTGGAAACAGTGATCAGAACTCCTGCCACTTGACATTCAATGATGTCCCAGTCGCTGAACCAACATTGTGGGCTCACCACATAAACACAGTGGCTACAAGAGCAGGGCAAATGCTTGGAATATTGCAGTGAGTAATTCACTTCCTGACTCCCCAAAGCCTGTACAATATCTACAAGGAACTAATCTGGGGTGTGATGGAATACTAGGAGAAACCGAGGACTGCAGATGCTGGAGATCAGAGCTGAAAATGTGTTGCTGGAAAGGCACAGCAGGTCAGGCAGTATCCAAGGAGCAGGGGAATCGACGTTTCGGGCATGAACCCATCTTCAGGAATCTCCCCATTTGCCTGGATGGGTGCAGCTCCAACAACCCTCAAGAAGCTTGACACCATCCAGGAGGAAGGGGCTCACTTGATTGCTCCACATCCACAGCTATCCACTCCCTCCACTATCAACATTCAGTAGCAGCAGTGTGTTCCACTTACAAGATGCATTCCAGAAATTTGCCAAGATCCTAAGACAGCACCTTCTAAAACCATGACCACTTCCCATCTAAAATCACAAAGGCAGCAGATATTTGGGAACCCCACTCTTTGAGTGTTGGCTCCGAGTCACTCACCTTCCTGACTTCGAAATATTTCATCAAAATTCCCTGTCTCTGGGTTACTTTCCAGGAATTCCCTCCCTAAGTGCATTGTGCGTTAATCGACTGCATGTGACCTGCAGTGGTTCGATAAGGCAGCTCAGCACCATCTTTCCAAGGGGAACTCAGGACGTCAATAAATGCCGTCCTGTCAGCAATGTCCATGACCCACGAAAAAAAAAGAGACCTGGCAGGACATTGTAACAAGGATTGCACTGAGAGGCAGGAGGGCAGACAGATAAGATCAATCTCAGAGCAGGCCCAGAAATAGATTGTGAGCTGAAGATTACAAAGAGCTGTACAAACCCGGGTCAGAAACTAATATGAAAGTCGAGTCCTGGGGGAAATAGTCAGCAAGTCTGTCGAACCAGAACAGGAGATAGAATATCGAAACATACAGCGCAGTACAGGCCCTTTGGCCCTCGATGTTGCACCGATCCAAGCCCACCTAACCTACACTAGCCCACTATCCTCCATATGCCTATCCAATGCCCGTTTAAATGCCCATAAAGAGGGAGAGTCCACCACTGCTACTGGCAGGGCATTCCATGAACTCACAACTCGCTGAGGAAAGAATCTACCCCTAACATCTCTCCTCTACCAACCTCCGCTTCATTTAAAGCTATGCCCCCTCATTATAGCTGACTCCATACGTGGAAAAAGGTTCTCATGGTCAACCCTATCTAAACCCCTAATCATCTTGTACACCTCTATCAAGTCACCCCTAAACCTTCTTTTCTCCAATAAAAACAAGCACAAGGGCCTCAGCCTTTCCTCACTCGATCTTCCTACCATACCAGGCAACATCCTGGTAAACCTCGTCTGCACTCATTCCAATGCCTCCACATCCTTCCTATAATTTGGCGACCAAAACTGCACACAATACTCCAGATGCGGCCCCACCAGAGTATTATTCAACTGCAACATGACCTCAGGACTCCAGAACTCAATTCCTCTACCAATAAAAGCCAGTACGGCATATGCCTTCTTCACAGCACTATTTACCTGGGTGGCAACTTTCAGAGATCTGTGTTCATGGACACCAAGATCCCTCTGCTCATCCACACGACCAAGTATCCGACCATTAGCCCAGTACCCCATCTTCTTGTTCCTCTTACCAAAGTGAATCACTTCACACTTAGCTACATTGAACTCCATTTGCCACCTTTCTGCCCAGCTCTGCAGCTTATCTATATCCCACTGTAACCTGCCACATCCTTCCTCACTGTCAACAACTCCACCGACTTTCATATCATCCGCAAACTTGCTCACCCAACCTTCTAGCCTCCTCCAGGTGATTTATAAAAGTAAAAAGCAGCAATGGTCCCAAAATCGATCCTTGCGGAACACCGCTAGTAAATGCACTCCAAGATGAACCTTGACCATCAATTACTACCCTCTGTCTTCTTCCAGCCAGCCAATTCCTAATCCAAACCTCCAACTCACCCTCACTGCCATGCCTCTTTATTTTTAGCCTACCATGGGGAACCTTATCAAACTCTTTATTAAAATCCATATACACGACATCTACCGCTTTACCCTCGTCCACCTCCTCTGTCACCTTCTCAAAGAATTCAGTAAGGTTTGTGAGGCACGACCTGCCCTTCACAAAACCATGCTGACTATCCTTGATCACATTATTCCTATCCAGATGCTCATAAATCCTATCCCTTACAATTCTCTCTAAGACTTTGCTGTCCTCCAGTTTCCGGCACTAATCCTGTAGACAACGAGGACATAAAAATCAAGGCCAATGGCTCTTCAATATCCTGCCTTGCTTCCCAGAGAATCCTGGGATAAATGCCATCAGGCCCAGGGGACTTATCTATTTTCACCCTTTCCAGAATTTCCAACACCTCTTCCCTACGTACCTCAAAGCCATCCATTCTAATTAATTGTGACTCAATATTCACATCGGCAACAATGTCCTTTTCCTGAGTGAATACTAACGAAAAGTATTCATTCAGTGTCTCCACAATCTCTTCAGCCTCCACACGCAACTTCCCACTACTATCCTTGACTGGCCTTATTCCTACCCTAGTCATTCTGTTATTCCTGACATACCTATAGAAAGCCTTTGGGTTTTCCCTAATCCTACCAAACAAGGACTTTTCATGTCCCCTCCTTGCTGCTCTTAGCTCTCTCTTTAGATGCTTCCTGGCTACCTTATAACTCTCAATCGCCTCAATGGAACCTTCACGCCTCATCTTTACATAGGCCGTCCTCTTCCCTTTAACAAGGAAATCCAATTCCTTATTAAACCACAGCTCCCTCACACGACCCTTTCCTCCCTGCCTGACAGGTGCATACATATCAAGGACACTCAATAGTTGCTCCTTGAATAAGCGCCTTGAACAAGTCACGCATCCTAAGTCATGCCTCACCGCATCATAATTTCCCTGCCCCCAGGTATAACTCTTGCCCTGCAGTGCACACTTATCCTTCTCCATTACTAGAGCAAAAGTCACCGCATTGTGGTCACTGTCCCCAAAGTGCTCACCTACCTCCAATTTCTAACACCTGGCCTGGTTCTTTACCCAGAACCAAATCCAGTATGGCCTCACCTCTTGTTGGCCTGTCTACATATCTTGTCAGCAAACCCTCCTGCGCACATTGGACAAACACTGACCCATCTCACGTACTCGAGCTATAGCTCTCCCAGTCAATATCTGGAAAGTTGAAGTCCCCCATAACAACCACCCTATTACTTTCACTCTTCTCCTGAATCATCCTCGCAATCCTTTCTTCTACGTCTCTAGGACTATTAGGAGGCCTGTAGAAAACTCATAACAGGGTGACCTCACCTTTCTTATTTCTAAGCTCAGCCCAAACTACCTCAGATGGCGAGTCTTTATCCATTGTCCTTTCCACCGCTGTAATACTATCTTTGAAAAGCAATGCCACACCTCCACCTCTTTTACCCCCACCTCTGACCCGACTAAAACATTTAAACCTTGGAACCTGCAATAGCCAACCTGTCCCTGTTCTACCCATGTCTCCGTAATAGCCACAACATCGAAATCCCAGGTACCAACCCACGCTGCAAGTTCACCTACCTTATTTCGTAAACTTCTTGCATTGAAGTAAACACACTTCAAGCCACCTTCCTGTTTACATGCACCCTCCTTCGAGATTGATGCCTTGTTCCTAACCTCCCTACACTCAAGGTCCTCACCCTAAAGCTACAGTCCAGGTTCCCATGCCCCTGCAGAGTTAGTTTAAACCCTCCCAACGAGCACTAGCAAACCTCCCCTCAAGGATACTGGTGCCCCTCAGGTTCAGGTGTAGACCATCCTGTTTATAGAGGTCCCACCTTCCCCAGAAAGAACCCCAGTTATCCAGATACCGGAATCCCTCCCTCCTGCACCATACCTGTAGCCACGCATTCAACTGCTCCCTCTCCCTATTTCTCGACTCTCTATCACGTGGCACGAGTAACAAACCAGAGACAACAACTCTGTTTGTTCTAACTCTGAGCTTCCAACCTAGCTCCCTGAAAGCCTGCCTAACATCCTCATCCCTCTTTCTACCTATGTCGTTGGTGCCGATGTGGACCACGACTTCGGTCTGCTCACCCTCCCCGTTAAGGACCCAGAAAACACGATCAGAGACATCACGTACCCTTGCACCTGGGAGGCAACATACCAAATGTGAGACTCTCTCGCCCCCACAAAACGGCCTATCTGTGCCCCGAACTACCGAGTCCCCAATAACTATTGCTCTGCTCTTCTCCACCCTTCCCTTCTGAGCAACGGGGACAGGTTCCGTGCCAGAGGCCTGAACCCCATTGCTTACCCCTGGTAAGTCGTCCCCCCAACAAGTATCCAAAACGGTATACTTGTTCTTGAGGGGAACGGCCGCAGGGGGTCTCTGCACTGGCTGCTTCCTCCCAGTCCCCCTCACTCTCACCCATCTCTCTGCAATCTTTGAAGTTACTACTTCCCTGAAGCTCCGATCTATGACCCCCTCTGCCTCCCGAATGATCCGCAGTTCATCCAACAGCATCTCCAGTTCTCTAACACGGTCTTGGAGGAGCTGGAGATGGGTGCACTTCCTGCAAGTGTAATCAGCAGGGACGACCATGGCATTCCTCACCTCAAACATGTTGCAAGAGGAACATTGCACTGTCTTCACAACCATCCCTCTAAAAGTAACCTTTAAAAAAAAACAGGTCTAAACAATAGAACAAGCAAAATGCAGCACTTACCTGCTTACCACAACAGGTCTTATTATCAGGTGAGAGGAGGAGGGCGGGTGGGAGGCACTACCCCTGTAGTGCCTCGGGTTCCTCTCCTGCGCGCCTTTATAGAAAAAAACAACTTACCCAGGTAAGCTTGCGCGACACCAGCTTCCGCGTTCACCCCGCGCTTTTTGTAAACAAAACTTTCAAATTTATACCGTTAAACAAACGTCACTGAGCCTTCAAGCAGCCACTACCAAACAGCCCTTACCTGCTCCGCTGAGAGAGTGACCAACGCTAACATCTCGACCAGAGTGTGACCACGAAAGCAATAACTTGCTGTTGAGAAAATTAGGAATTGCTGGAGAAACTGGGCAGGTTTGGCAACATCTATAGAGAGAAAGTGAAGGTAATGTTTCAAATACAGTGATCCGCCATCAGAACTGGTATTAGCCAGGAAAAGACAGAGATGAGTTTGTGTTTGATATGGGTTGCCAACCTACATAAAGCAACGGAAACAGACATGTTGAGTAAAGCAGGGGAGAAGTCTGAGATGGACCAGATAAGATCAGACAAGATGCCCTACAGTATATAAACAAGGCCTGAGGCCCAACAAGTCCACACTGACCCTCCAAAAAGTAACCCACCCAGACCCATTCCCCTATGTATAACCCTGACTAATGCAGCTAACACTATCGGCAATTCACCATAGCCAATTCAACTGACCTGCACAGCTTTGGATTATTGGAGGGAACCAGAGCACCCGGAGGAAACCACGCAGACAAGGGGAGAATGTACAAACTCCACACAGACAGTCCCCCAAGGCTGAAATCGAACCCAGGTCCCTGGCTTTGTGAGGCAGAAGTGCTAACCACCGAGCCACCGTGCTGCCCATGAAGGAGAGAGAAGTGGGGGATTGATACTTTTTCAGTCCCAAATGAGAGAGGGTACCGACATTGATGATGACATCAGTGTCCCGGAGAAAGAGCTGTGGGGAGGATCAAGAGTAGTACAGAACAAGGAATGTTCCATGTACCCCACAAAGAGACAGGAATAACCTGCGCCCATGCAGGTACCCAGGGCCACAGCTTGGAACTGACAAATGTGAGAGGTGATAAAGGGGAAGTTGTTCAAGGCAGAGGAGAGTGGTGATGGATGGAAACAGTTCAGGCTTCTTTTAGAGGGAAAAGCAGATATCCCTCAGACCATCCTGATACAGGACGGGCATGTTGAGGGATTGCATGGCCATGGTAAAGAGGAGGAGAATGATTCCACAAACTGGGAGTTTTGTAACTGACAAAAGGCTTCAGGGGAATCAAACATGTCAGTGGGATGTGTAATGGACAAGAAGGGAGAGAAAATGGATTCAAGTTTGGAAAATAAGTTTAATGGGGCAGGAACAGGCAGAACCAATGTTTGTGGATCTGGGGGAAGAAGGTAGAAGCAGGTGTGATGGGTTTTGGGGGACTGTGAGGTTGGAGGATGTGCAGTGTGTGGGGGAGATCTGCAGATTAGATGAGATTAGTGAGTGTGATGGACACAATAGCCTGATGTTCGATGGTGGGGCCATGTTCTGGGAAAGATGTAAGAGGTCGCGGAGAGCTGACACTCTGCTTCCACAGTGTACAGGTGAGTCTGTCAGACAACAACAGCCCCACCCTTGGAGTAGGCTTGATTACAAAGTCAGGAATAGGCCTGAGAGCACAGACTGCAGTCAGTTCAGAGGGAGAAGGGTTTCAATTGGAGGGTAAGGGGTAAATTTAGGTGGCTTGTTCAACATAGCAAATCCTCAAAAGAAAAAGAAACTTGCTTGAGTGACACCAACAGGCCAGATGGAGGAGACCAAATGGAATGGGAGTATTGGAGGCGAGTGAAGGGTTGGAAGAATAACCTGATTTACACATTTGGACACAAGAGGCAAAAAATATGAAGGAAGAATAGTTTAACATCATGTCACGGTCAAAAGTCACACCATGGAGAGGGAGAGGGTGAGAGTGGGAGAGAGGAATAAAACGAAGACATTTTCTCAGTGCAAAATGTTCTGCATCAGAGAGAGATATTCGAAAGTTCTAATGATGTGTGTTTACGGGCGTTAGTGGTTAGCACTGAGAGAAACAGCTCATTCCCACTGTCAGAGGAATAAAGAGTGGTCATACTGCGGTCACAACATTGACAGTCTATCCCAGGGTAAACAAAAGCAAAGGACAGATTAGAGATCGGCAGTGAGTGTGAGGGAAGGTACAAATATATTGATTGAAAGATCAGTAATGGAGGAAGGTGGCAGGGTGGACATGGAAATAAAAGTGAGGTGAACCAGGTAAAGGTGAGGATAAAGGCAGCAAGCAGACAGCAATGAATCAAGTTTAAAATATCTAATACTTGGATTTCTCTAAAGCAATGAAGCAATGACAAGAAACTGCTTTTCCACAGTGAACACTCAGGTGCAGAGAATTGCAAAGAACAGGCACATCAGCAAGGGTGGCACCATAAATGGTAAGATCTGTCAATTTGTTCAACATGGTTTACAGAACTCATCGTGAGGCACAGACTTACCAGGGACACCAACAATGCCAAGTAAGGGATAGTAAACATAAGCAAAAATCCGAAGTGCGGCCTTGATTCGATAGACTAACGTAATCCAATCAGAATCGCTGTAAAGTTCGCCAATCCAGCCAGAGATACTCCTTCCCATCACTGGATTATTCCAATCCTTTTCCCTCTGATTGTCACTAATTGCAGTGCTATTCCACTCTAATGTTCTCCGATACCAATACCATCGCTCCATATCTGCAGTTGTGCTGATCTCTGATTGCTGCAGAGATATTGCTCCTGCTGTCATTCTGTGATAAATAATTGAAGGGAATCCCTTAATAAGCAACTGATGGAGCAGCTCCCAGCTCCCCCAGGGACACAGTTAATTTCAGTGAGTCAGACATGAATTCCAGTCAATGAACAAACAGTTGGAGTTAACCCCTTTGAATCAAATCGGTTTTGTCCACAATAGATAAGAACATTGATCTGGTCCATGTTGGGTTTTATTGTCAAAAATTATGGAGGAAATAATTCAAAAGGGGTTCAGGGCCGTTTTTTTTTATAAAGGCGTCATTGCATAGAATTGAAGGATTGCACATTGAAGAAAAAAGCAATTTTATTCGAGGAAAACTTCAAGACCATTAATAATAGCCTTGATGGTATAAATTCACAAAAGGGAAGGGAAACAACAACAAAAGCCCAATCCTAGATGTCTCAGGATAGCAAACAGCCAATGGGGAACTTCAAACCAGTGTCTACAGGAAAACAACACATACGGACAAAATATTGAACCACAGAAGCAATCACCTAACATCCACAAATGATGCTACATTCGAACATTATTCCAACGAGACATCACACACTGCAGCACAGAGGAACTACGCAGAGCAGAGGAAAATCGTCTATACAGTGTATTCAAGTGAACACAGTCCGCAGATTTCTCAGCAACAAACCCACACAAGCAGACAAAACACGTCCAGAAACCCTCGCCACTCTCCCCTACATCAATGACATCTCGGAAATGACTGCCAGACTGCTCAGATCCCTTGGCATCATGGTAGCCCACAAACCCACCAACACACTAAAACAGCAGCTAATGAACATGAAAGACCCGATACAGACAACAAGCAAAAGTAATGTAATTTACAAAATACTGAGCAAGGACTGTAACAAACACTACAGTGGACAAACAGGCAGTAAACTAGCCACCAGGATAATGACCATCAACTAGCTACAAAGCGACATGACCCTCTCTCACTAATATCCTTACATACAGAAGAGGAAGGACACCACTTCAACTGGGACAACACATCCATCTTAGGACAAGCTAAACAGTGACATGCATGAGAATTCCTAAAAGCATGGCATTCCAACCAGAACGTTATCAAAAAAACACATTGACTTGGACCTCTGAGAAAAAGAATAGGAAATGACATTACCAGAGGAAATGACATCACCAACCTAAAGAAAGCCAAACGTAAAAATAAAAAGCAGGAATCTTCTGCAATGCTTCGTCCGGAGGCTCACTGAAGCTGTTACCTAACATGGTGACGAAACATCTGAAAATGAACCTTCTCACTCAGCGAGCAAACCCACAACCAGAACCTCAACCTGAGCTACAAATCTTCTCAAAACACGTAGGGAACTTTATCAAATGCCTTACTGAAATCCATATACACCACATCAATCCCTTTACCCTCATCAATCTGTTTGGTCACCATCTCAAAGAACTCAACAAGGTATGTGAGGCACAAACTACCCTTCACAAAATCATGTTGACTATCCCTAATCAACTTATTCCTCTCTAGATGATTATAAATCTGATTTCTGATAACCTTTTCCAACACATTTCCCACAACTGAAGTAAGGTTTTCACGTTTATAATTATCAAGGTTGTCTCTACTCCCCTTCTTGAACAAGGGTACAATATTTACTATCCTCCATTCTTCTGTCACTATTTCTGTCGACAATGATAACATTAAGATTGAAGCCAAAGGCTCTGCAATTTCTTCCCCGTCTTCCCAGAGAATCCTAGGATAAATCCCTTTCAGCCCAGGGAAGATATCTCCTTTGACGATTTCCAGAATTGCTAACACCTCCTCCTTGTGAAGCTAAATCATGTCTAGTCTTGCAGCCTGTATCGCAGTATTCTCCTCGGCAATACAGTCTTTTTCTAGTGTAAATACTGACAAAATATATTCATTTAGAACCTCCCCATCTCCTTGGACTCCACACACAACTTCCCACTACCATCCTTGATTGGCCCTAATCTTTCTCTAGACACTCTTTTATTCCTGATGTACCCATAGAAAGCTTTCGGGTTTCCTTGATCCTACCTGCCAACGACTCCTCATGCCCCCTCCTGGCTCTTCTTAACCCTTTCTTTAGATCTTGCCTGGCTAACTTGTATCTCTCACGCACCCAAACTGAGCCTTCACATCTCATCCGAACGTGTATCTTCCTCTTTCTCTTGACAATAGATTCAACGTCTTTTGTTAACCATGGCTGCCTTGCTCAATCCCTTCCTACCTGCCTGACAGGTACATACTTATCAAGGACACACAGCTTTTCCTTGAATAGGCTCCACATTTCAATTGTGCACATACCTTGCAGATTCCTTCCCCATTCTATGCACTCTAAATCTTGCATAATTGCATCATAATTGCCTTTCCCCAGCGTTAACTCTTGCCCTGGGATTTTTACATATCCCTTTCCATTGTTAAAGTAAATTGTGGTCACTATCACCGAAGTACTCACCTACCTCCAAATCTGTCACCAGGCCAGGTTCATTAACAAGTACCTAATCCAATATGACTTCCCCTGGTTGGCTTGTCTGCATACTGTGTCAGGAAACCCTCCTGCACACATTGGACAAAAACAGACCCATCTAAAGTACTGGAACTGCAGTATTTCCAGTCAACACGAACAGCGATTATTTCCAGTCAAAGCAGACAGTTATTCAAGGGCAGAGCTGTCAGCTGGACAGCTGCGCCGTGACCATCATGAAGAGCTCCTTCTCTTGGTTGAAACAATTCCTTGCTATCTCCTGAACAGGTCTCATAATCATCCGAGAACTGAACTACCAATAATAATGTTTCCCCAAATTGCCCAAAGTGTTCAGGGATGTGTAGGTTAGGTGCATTAGTCAGGGTAAGTATAATTAATAGCGTAGGGGAATGGGTCTGAGCAGGATACTCTTTGGAGGGTTGGTGTGGACTTGTTGGGCCAAATGGTCTGTTTCCACACTGGAGGGATTCTAGGATTCCATAAAATTTCTCTAACTCCAGTCACTGAAGTCGAGACAGAGATTAATCTGCGTCTTGGTGAGCTGTTTGTAATTGATACTCCTCTGCTGTCACACAGTTTCTGACACCATTTATCATGAGTTCCTGGCTGAACTGTTATGAAAGGGTATTTGTGTAAGTGTGTGTCTGTTTGTTGTGTGTGTTTGTGCGAGTGTGGGGGGTGGTGGGGGTTTTTGAGTATCTGTAAGATAGATTGTATGTGTCTATGTGGGTGTAAAGCGGTCTCGGTCTTTGAGAGGTGCATGTGTGAGTTTGGGAGTGTTTGTGTTTGCAGAAGTGTGTGTGAGTGTCTGTGTACGTGCCAGTGTGTGAATTGGAGTGTGAGTGTGTGTGTGTGTGTGTGTGTGTGTGTGTGTGTGTGTGTGTGTGTGTGTGTGTGTGTGTGTGTGTGTGTGTGTAATGCAATGCTGGTCACCTGAAGTGGGTTCATGTCACACTGCAGGTGACCAGCAGTGCACTATTCACACACACAGACACTCCTACATGCACACACACACACAAACACTCTAATACAGACACAGACAAGCACAGAGACCCTCATACACACTCCTGCAGACACACACACTCCCAAACTCACACATGAACCTCTCGCAGACCTAGACCCCTTTACACTCTCACACACACATATACTCTCTCACACAGACACTCACAAACCCCCACCCCAGACACACACACTTGCAAGAAGTGTGTCCAGCTGCAGCTCTTGTTTGACCACATGACGGCTCTGGAGCTGTGGATTGACTCACTGTGGAGCATCCGCGACGCTGAGGAGGTCGTGGATAGCAGAAGAATGAGGAGCAACAGCAGGAAGAATGGTGCCAAAGCAATTAAATCAGATAAAATATGACAAATCCAGCCCATGCAGCCAAAGTAATGCAGTTCACTTTTGTAATGTAACACCAGGGAATAGTCGAAAGTGTGGAGCTGGAAATGCACAGCAGGTCAGGCAGCATCTGAGGACCAGGAAAATCAACATTTTGGACATAAAACTTTCATCAGGAATTTTCCCAAAATGTCGACTCTCCTGCTCCTAGGATGCTGCCTGACCTGCTGTGCTTTTCCCGCACCACTCTCTCGACTCTGATCTCCAACATCTGCAGTGCTCACTTTCTCTAATACCAGGGAAGATTGTCAATAATGTACAAAGGATCATGCCTGAAGTACCAGGCGACAGACATTAAACAACTCAAAACAGTCACTGTCCCTAATATAGCAGCTGCCATTTTCTTTGTACAATACTTCAATTTCAAGTCATCGCAACATATGGCCACAAATCGTTTGAAGGTGAAAGCAACTGTGTGTGAAATGGAAACCTCTGTTGATGTGAAAACCAAGATATAAATAAAAAATACACACAGGTGTAATGAACAGGAAATGCACCTGACCAATCCTGTAGAATGTTGGTTCAACAATAATGACCTGCTGTCGTTGCAACCAAGGAGCAAGAAAAACATTTGGAGAGGCCACAATTTCCTTGGGATAGAATAACAATCACCAACTCGATCATTTGAAGAGTGAAAAAAAAAAAGCAAATTTAAAAATTGTTTCAGGCAACACCTTAGCCAACAGTTTGAGAGGATCCAGCATACCATTTCTATTCTTTCGGGTACAGTAAGCATTCAACACTGATTTTTCAACATTGAACACACTGTCAGGAAATGATATTTAAGATAATTCTCATCAGCAAAGATGAAATCAAAGTGTTTTCGTTGTTTCTTTTCTGGGAATTTTCAAGAGCCAATTATTGGATGTTCAGCAGGGATCTCTCACATCTTCATATAGGAGCATCCACAGCTCCTTCCTACCCTTAGAAATCCCAGACCAAAACAATTGAAAATAAGTCCCACTCCTTCCTCTGCTTGATCATTCTGTTTCCTTCCCAGACGTGCTGGCATCAATTCCCAGGGACTGACCTTATTAATGCCCAAACCCCTGCTCTCTGGTACAGCACACTGCCATTCCAAAATTCAAGGGTCGACAAGAATCAACCTGCAATTAAATTTCAGGCCTGGCTTCACAAAATGGATCATGTTTGTTCTTTATTAACACAAGCTCCTACTCACAGTGCAAAGGTCACCTTCCATCTCTCAGCTCACAGTTCACAACTCCAAAACAAACATTAACAAAAATAAAATAATGAAAAAGCTGGTGGATTCTAACAGCAAAGTTTATTACATGTCTCTTTCAATATTATGTTTTTCCCCACCCTTTCATGTGTCAGTATTTCAGACAAACACTGTCCTTTAATTGAAAGACTTTAAATTCACATTAATTTCACTGACCAATCTCTCATTCTGACACTGTAATGTCTTACTGCTGAATGACATCTCCTGCCCTGCCTCCCCCAGACAGACAAAACATACTGGTGGCATCAACTCTCATGATGTATTTAATTTGACACAATTAATTATAAGTCAATACATTATTTCAAATCATAGATCATAGGGCCAGGGCAGCACGGTGGCACAGTGGTTAGCACTGCTGCCTCACAGCGCCAGGGATCTGGGTTCAATTCCCGCCTCAGGCCACTGACTGTGTGGAGTTTGCACATTCTCCCCGTGTCTGCGTGGGTTTCCTCCGGGTGCTCCGGTTTCCTCCCACAGTCCAAAGATGTGCGGGTCAGGTGAATTGGCCATGCTAAATTGCCCGTCGTGTTAGGTAAGGGGTATATGTAGGGGTATGGATGGGTTGCACTTCGGCGGGTCGGTGTGGACTTGTTGGGCCGAAGGGCCTGTTTCCACACTGTAAGTAATCTAATCATATAATCTGCTCACTGATTCCGATGTGGTTTTCCACATGGACGATTCAAGGTTCACAGAAGCCCCGATAGTATATTGTGGAGGGCCAAATACACCAGTCACCCCACACTGATATCAACAAGTGAGAATGGATTGAGATTTATTTATATAAAGAAAGAATCAAAGAAACATGAAAACAAGAAGCTGAATGTCCCAGGCTCCCAGGAAGAAAGGTGCCAAAGCAATTAAATCAGGTAATACGTGACAAATCCAGCCAATGCAGTCAAAGTAATGCAGTTCACTTTTGTAATGTAATACCAGGGAATAGTCAAAAGTGTGGTGCTGGAAAAGCACAGCAGGTCAGGCAGCATCCGAGGAACAGGAGACCAAACACCATTTTAAAAATTCTTTTTGGATTCATTTTACAATTCTTTCTCCTGATTTCACAGTCACATCCTGAAAATTAAATCTGAAAGGTAGCCCCAGTTTCTCCTCGATTGCTGGTGGTGGAACAGAATGATCTGACTTTATATATTCCCAATGAACGAGGGTGTCCAGATAATGTGACTGATCATGGATATACATTGAAGTCCCGAAAGTGTGATATCTGAAACGTGCCAATGGAACTGCTAACAGGCATGTCCAACAAATACCTAATCAGGTTTGATCATACAGGGATTCTTGGATCATGTCTTTGAGAGAATGATTTTATCTGAGACAGAGAGAGGGTACCTTGTTCCTCACAGACTGCCAGCACATATATTCTGCCCTGTGAAAAAGCACAAAAGAACAAAGAGCAGGAACAGGCCTTTCGGCCCAGCAAGACTGCACCGTCACATGATACCTTTCTCAACCAGAAATACTTGACCTGGTAATAGAGGGAGGGCTTTCAGGTACATGGATCTTTGGAATGTCTCCCTGGGCTGGTGGACACTGTACAAGAAGGAAAGGTTACACCTAAACTGGAGAGGCACCAATATACTGACAGGGAGGGTTTCCAGTGTCACTCAGGAGAGTTTAAACTGATGTGGCAGGGGGTCAGGGATGAGAGCTACGTCAGTGAATGAAATGACTCCAGATGAGGCAGAGATTAAGGCCTTAGGCACTAATTTAACTGTACTATTCCTCATCTCAATGGCATATGGCACAGGAAGTAATCCCAAATTACAACACCAGAAATCCTGCTTTTCAACTTCCTACCTACCTTCCTGAACACCCTTTACAGAACCTGATCTCTCTTTCTGCCGATGGTGTCAGTACCAACATAGACTGCAACCTCTGGCTGCTCACCCTCCGCCTTCAGAATATCCTGTTCCTGCTCAGAGACATCCTTGACCTTGGCAACAGGAAGGCAGCACATCATTCAGGAGCCCTGCTTACAGCTCAGCAATGCCTGTCTGGGCCTGATTATGCATTCTGTTACCAATACAGCTCACCTACACACCAACCCTCCCTGCTGTACAACAGAGCCGGTAATGGTGTCATTACATTGACTGATGCTACTGCTGCTGCTTTCCACTGAGAGGCCATTCCCAGCCCCCACCCCTCCCAAAACATATCCAAATCAGTGTACCTGTTTATGAGGGGGATGGACACAGGGTCTCCTGCACTGCCTCCTCAAGCTTACTCATTTTCCTGGTGGTCACCGTATTCCTCTCTGTCTGTGGAGCCCTTCCTGGTGATGTGACCAGCTTGGTAAACGTGGTATCCATGACTTCCTCAGTCTCATGGATGCTCCATAATGTGTCCATCCGTAGCTTCAGGAGCTCCATGCTGCAGATCAGGAGTTGCAGCTGATCAGACTGCCTGCAAACCTACTCACTATAGACACTGGAAGTGACCCTGACTTCCCACATATTGTAAGGGAAGCATTCCATGGGGATGAATTCTCCTGCCATTGTGAATATTATCAACTAAATCTACCTTATCAACTGCAGACAATAAGGCAGGAACTGATTGTACAACCTTACCCACTCGTCATCAAACTCAAGGCCTCTCACTCAAAAGGCAAACAGCCTTTCATTTGACCTTTTATTCTGATAAAAGATATTTTCAAACTTTCAGTCCCCATTCACTGTGGGTTGCAGGAACTTAAATAGGCTGGTAATCCACAAATTGTTCCCTTCACCTCAAAATGAAGAAACTGATTTCCAAGAATAGAAAATTAATGTGGTTTAACGGACTTTGATCTGATTCCTCAGTTAACATAATTTCTTATAAGTTCCCATAGAAACTTAAAAAAACATTTAACCACATTTCCTCCACACCCCTTGATGCTTTTAATCATTTAAACACACATCAATCTCTTTCTGGAATGTTCTCAGTGAGTGTCTTTCCGACAGAGACAGATCGGTTCTTGATTGGTAAGGGGGTCAAAGGTTACAGGAGAAGGCAGGAGAATGTGGTTGAAAAACAGAGCAGCCATGTTTGAATGATGGAGCAGACTCTCTGGGCAAAATGGCCTCATTCTGCTCCTATGTTTATGGTCTTACGTCGGCCTGACCAAGTAAGGATGCCAGATTTCCTTCCCTGAAGGGCATTGGTGAATCAGAGCGTGGAATCCTTCAGGACAAATAATTTTCAGAAAATGTTGATGTCGAGGAGATTCAACATGGTGGCAGTGTGAACAGTCTGCAGAGTTGGGTTCTGTACCATACCCCAGGCAAGGTGGGCTCCTAATTCCCCCCCCCCCCCACTCCTGTTAGTCACCCCTGAGGAACGTTTGTAGCAGAAAGTAGGTAGAGCAGCTAAAGCCCCTTTAAATAAGGGTTTGGAAGATTTGGTGGTGATATGAAGCTATCTAAGGGAAAGGGAGCGAGGGGAGTGCAGCAGGCATACTACACTATGTCGGGTATACCAGCAGCCGTTACCTCATCTCCCTTGGCAGTGCCCTTGAGTTCAGTGGACCAACAGAATTTGCTAACGGAGATTGCAAAACTCCGTCAAAAACTGAGGGAGCGTTGGAACCAGTTGCTGCCATGCTGACAGACCATGAGCAGGAGATCCAGGCTTTGAATCAGCGCATGGAGGTGGTGCATCAGAGGACCATACCCTCGGAGGCTGGTCTTATGTTGGCTTGACCAGGTAAGGACGGCAGATCTTACCTGGAAAGGTCCGAGGGGCAGGTCCGAACGTTGGAAGGTCAGGTTCGGGCCTGCAGGAACAAGGAGACGGCCACTAAAATCGAGGTCAGTGACAAAATCTGTGGATCTTGAAGTTAACTGAGCATGAAGAAGGTGAAAACCTCGCTGATTTAGGCGAGAGGTGGCTTTCCGGAGTTGCTGGGCCTGGAGATCGAGTCGGGCCGGGTGAGTGTGGAGCGGGCCTACCGGATCACAATGTCCAGGTCCAGGCCGGTCCAACACTCCCGTTCGGTCTGAGTGTAGATCCAGCATTACAAGGAAAAGCATTTAATAATAGAAACAGCCAGAAGAGAAGAAGGATAAAAGAAGGTTTAGGGGTGACTTGATAGAGATGTACAAGATGATTTGGGGTTTAGATAGGGTTGACCATGACAACCTTTTTCCACGTATGGAGTCAGCTATTACAAGGGGGCACAGCTTCATTTAAGGGATGGTAGGTATAGGACAGATGTTAGGGGTAGATTCTTTACTCAGCGAGTCGTGAGTTCATGGAATGCCCTGCCAGTAGCACTGGTGGACTCTCCCTCTTTATGGGCATTTAAACGTGCATTGGATAGGCATATGGAGGATAGTGGGCTAGTGTAGGTTAGGTGGGCTTGGATCGGCGCAACATCGAGGGCCAAAGGGCCTGTACTGCGCTGAATTTTTCTATGTTCTATGTTCTATAAGACTGGGAAGAGACCCACAGGCTTTGGCTTATAAAGGTTCAAAAATAAATGTTTTTTTTCATGACTTTTCTGGGGCCATAGTTAAGGAAAGGAAGACCTTTGATAATGTAAAGAAATAATAAAAAAATTAAACATCCAATCCTCTCTGAGGTACCCGGCAATGCTACATTTCAAATGTGAGGGAAATGTCTACAACTTCAACTCGGCGGAAAAAGTAAAAGAATTTTTGAACTCGGTGAAATGATAGACTTTGGCCGAGGAGGGAGGAGGAAAAGAGGCATACGGACAATGGCATAATATAACTCTTTTGTATCTTCTCTATCTTTGTTCACCTCCCTTTTGGGTCTCGGAGGTTACAGGTTTGGTATTGTTGTGGAAGAATCACTCAATGTTCGAGAAAAAAAATACCAGGAGACTCAGAAACACCTTCATGAAATTAAACTTTCATCTTCCAAAACCAAAGGTGTGGGAGCCAGCAAAATGTCTTCCCTGACTCCCCACAATTTCTTTGTTCTCCTCCATTTTGTACAATTTGTTGGTCCCATGTTTATCGGATAACATTAGCAGAGTCAATCATGATGGCTTGCTTTATCTTTCGAAACTAATCATCGTCTGCCACACTGGTTCCTTCCATCACACTTAACCTATCACATTCCAACACCATCATCTTCAGCATTAGCTCATCCCCCAGTGATTTAACTAACCTATCACAATGCACCATCATTATCTGTTACTGGAGCCCTGTAACATGATCCCAGGCATGCATTCCAACACTAGGCTAACTACGTTACTGCCATAATAATTGCCATACTAATTTCCATATATTCTCCCCTTTGAGCCTAACAGGTCATGCACAGAGAAAGTGTACAAGGAGGCTGGACACTCAAAAGCCAAATCAATCAACAGAGCCCCAAAACCAGGCAATGGCAATTTCCAGGGTCCAAACCTCAAAGGATTCTCCCTCCGCACCTGGAGTAACAGGCCAAAAACCCATCCCAAAATAACCGGAACAGGAAAACAGACCCAAAGACAATCTAAACGCACACGCAACACATGCAAGTCAGACATCGCCATCCTAACAAGGCTTCAGCACTGCAGCAGACATCAGATAAGTGAAGCAGAACGGTGAACCCACAATGGAAAAGGGCACTGGGCCAGAGTCCACTGTCACGCAGAACGACGCACCAAAAAAGACTTAACAAGACGAAGAGGACAGCAAATGATAAAGGCAACAACGAGCAACACAAAACCCGCACCAATTCCAATCTTAGGGAACCAAGCCCCCGATCTACCCAAAACACTATCCAACCAGCCAAAAACGCAATGGCTGGTCCCCACATTCTTCTCAAGCACCTCCCGTAAATTCCACAGCTTACCCATCGCCTGAGTAAAAGATCCCTCCCGGCTAGTATTATTGGTAACAAAGGTACAGCAAATTTTTTTTAGATTAGACTTACAGTGTGGAAACAGGCCCTTCGGCCCAACAAGTCCACACCGACCCGCCGAAGCGCAACCCACCCATACCCCTACATTTACCCCTTACCTAACACTACGGGCAATTTAGCTTGGCCAATTCACCTGACCCGCACATCTTTGGACTGTGGGAGGAAACCAGAGCACCCGGAGGAAACCCACGCAGACACAGGGAGAATGTGCAAACTCCACACAGTCAGTCGCCTGAGTCGGGAATTGAACCCAGGTCTACAGGCGCTGTGAGGTAGCAGTGCTAACCACTGTGCCACCGTGCCGCCCACACAGTACACAGCAATATTCCCCAAACAGTACACAGACCCCACCTTTCTCAGCCAACACCCAGTCCAAAAGCCCGCCTATCCTGCTCCCCCCATCCGACTCGTCACATCCAATTGCACACTCAATGCAAAGAGGGCATCGTAATAAATCTCCGCTGATTGTAACTAATCCACTCAGCAGTCTTGCTAATCCCAACGGCAGGGATAAGCAACTCCCAGCCAGCGGCAATCACATTCCTGGCCTTGAACACATTGGGGAATCCCCTTGGCTAACCTATACCAAAAACGTGTACTGCCGGATCAGGGATATACCCACCTTTAGGGAGGGTCCAGAGCCGGTTGTGATAGGACTATCAAGCGAGACCCACCAGGCCTGCCAAATTGATGGACACCATGTCAGCACAGGATCAGAAAGTGCAGGACCAGGGAGGGGTCCACAATGACCTCCCCCATCCCATCCTCAGCCACACCAGCAGGAGAAAGGTCTCCTTCCACAAACACACCACTGACAGCCTCAGAGACACCAGCACCCCCACAAGTCTCACTCACTGACTACTCAAGGCCTCACAAAGGAGTAATGGGCCCCAACACGCCCTTTCAAACATCGCAGCCCGGTCTCAGCCCCTCACAAACCTCAACCCCAGAGTCCGTCTGTGCCTGTGGGTGCACCCTGGTACAGTGACTAAGATGACATCATGCGGATCGATCCACCATTGGAACGGCAGTAGGCAACGCCCTGGTTACCATCAAGAATTGGGCTCACTCCACTTTCTCTGGAAATACTTGGACATCCACCTGATCTCAGGGTCCAATAAGCCCCTCGCAGTTACCAGACACTGGCTCCTGCAGTATTTCCTGTGCGAGGATAGACTCATGTATCATCGTTAGCTGTTGTAGGTACAACTTAAGTTCAAGTTCCAATCGTTCCAAACTAGGCCTGTCAAATGGACACCTCCACCCAGGCACTGGCAGGAATCCACCAGTAAGCCTATGATGCAGCGCCAAGTTAATCATGCAGTTAGTCTGCATATGGTAGCTCATTTTGCCAGCGGCAGCGCATTGACCCAGTTAAGATTGGTGCTTGCACGAATCTTATTCAACTTAGCTTTCAAAGTACCATTCATCCACTCACTCATAATCTCCGACTGGGGATGATACACACAGCTAAATCTCTGCTTAATCAGCAAGGTCTACAGCACCAACTTAACCACCTTCCAGACAAAGGCAGACCCATCATCCGAACTGATCCCAGACGGTATGCCAAACCTCGGAATACCTTGAGTCGTTAAAAACCTCACCACAGCGCCTGTGCCTGAATCATTCGACGGGGCTGCTCCTAACCATCTGCTAAACCTGTCACTGATCACCAACACATATCGCTTCCTACTCACTGTCTTTATCATGTCCACATCGTCAATCACCAAATGCTTAAATGGCCTCTAAGGTACAGGTATACGTCCTATAGGGTTCGCTATCCCCTTCTTGACATGATTCTCGGCACAGACATCACATTGCAACAACATGTAATCCACTGAAGCCCGAACGTAAGGTGACCAAAAGCCAGCCCTCATTATCTTCCTCAAAGGAGCCGTAACTTCGGTACACTCATCAACCCAATCAGAACTAAAACCAACCATCCCCAAAAATATCATCATCTGTCCAACTGTCGCAAGCCTTGGTGCTCGAGTGAAAGCCTTAATCTGATCAGGTGCTATCAACTCCCAACCCTTCAACATCAGCCAACCCAAATACTCAACCTGCTGCTTACAGCAGTGCAGCTGCTGCTTAGGCACCTTATGACCACCACATGCTAACGTTCCCATCGTGTCACGCTCACATTGTCATTGACACTCAGAGCAAACTAACAAATAATCAACATACTGGATTAGTGTACTGTTCAATGGCACACCCTCCAAATCCAAATTCAACACCTGATGAAATACAAGTGGCGAATGCTTAAACCCCTGCAGCATTCGATTATAAGTGTACTGCCTTCCCCTGTACATAAAAACAAATAAATATTGTCAGTCTTCTGCCAACAGAACACTAAAGATGGCTGAACACAAGTCAGTCCCTGAAAACCAATCTGCTTCCGGCGGTATATTAGTCAGCAGTGTATGTGGATTGAGAATCACTGCTGGCCAATCCCCCACCACCTCATTAACCGCCCTCAAATCATGGACCGCTCTCCATTTAGACTTATCCGATTTTTAAAACAGACAGCAATGGGGTACTACAGGGGCTGCATGTTTCCCCTAAGGACCCCTGCTGCCAGCAGTCCCTTTATCATTGCTGTTATTCTCTCCTCTGCCCCAGCTTCACAGGATATTGGGATATCCTCAGTAAATGTGCCTCCTACTGTAAACGTAAAATTTGTTGACTTCACTCCCCCCGCATCTGCATCATGAAGTGACAATAAGCTAACTGGCAATGCATCCAGCCAATAATCAAATTGATGGTCACGTCCTCCTGCTAGCACTGGCAAACTCCGTCAGGAAACCACCTCAACCTCCTTGGGGTTCCCCAACATATCAATACAAGCCGCTATTCAAACACAGTTACCATCACCAGATGTCCAGACCCCTGGTGTCATCATTTGCCACTTATTCATCATTTCTGCATACTTTGTCATGGTCCTAGATCCTTGGACTGATGGCCCTAGTTTACTAACACTCACATGGGGCAAAGTCCCTGGCACACTGTACCATTTCTTTAAAAAAGTTATCTTGTCTTATCTGCAATGCTGCTCCCTGCTTCCCTATCACTATAGCTTCACTCTGTAAATGTGGTGGGGTGACAATCTCACACTGTCACTGCTCCTCCAATACCTTACTCTGATTCTCATCAAAGATCAGTGCATAATACAGCTCAGACTTGGGGAGCGCAGCCAAAGGCAGTAACGCTAAAGCATCTGGCCTCCATTTCTCCCAAGTTACCCAAACATAACCACCTATCTCCCTTATCCAATATACATTAAACACCCCTGCTCCCTGCAACACCAGCTGAGAACTCACTCCATCTACACTCAATCCCATTTGAGTGCATTCCAATACTAATTATAACTTCAATAAAGCATCCCTAGCCAGCAAATTAATTGGCATCTCCTCAGAGATTAATAAAGGCAATACTACAGTTTTACTATCCATGTGTAGGCTTACTGGAGCTATAAACCTTGTCAACTGTGGTTTATCTGAGAACCCTACAGTCTTATTAAATTTACCAGACATGGGAAGGTGGGAGGCATATTGCAGTTAAATGCAAGTATACGTAGCTCCAGTATCAAACATCATAGGCAGCAAAATTCCTTCTACATGAACCTGCATAATAGGTTCCTGCTCAGTACTCCATATTATCATCGGATACTGTTCCTTTCCATCTAGGTTCCCTGGTCACCCCGAACACATTCCACACAGATTCACAGGCCCCGTCGGGCCGGTAGGGAGTTGGAAGTTCCTGGCTCATAGGTCTGCCCTGGGGCGAGTAGGGCCAGTGCCAATATGTGCAATGTCTCCCCAAATGGCCTGGTTAATAACACTCCCAACACACAACACCTGATCCTCTCTGAATCAGACCCCCCACCATATCCTTTGCCCCACCCCCCACCTCCTCGTCCCTGTCCTTGGAGACACCAGTGCTAACGAGGCTGTTGGTAAATTTTATTTTGCCCTTGGTATAGTACTTGTGGAAAAGTCCCTCCAAAAATAGTTATCATTGGCATGGGGTTGTCTGGCCCTTACAAGGTGGTGGTAGAGGGTTCTCCCTGGACTGGCATGGTCTTCAGTGCATTGGCATCGATCAACCCAGATGTCACAGGCAACATCACCTTCGCTTTTCAAGATGGTCAAGCTACAGCAATGTCAACTTTCTTTGCCCCTCCTCCTGCTGTTCAGCCTCTTTTTGTCTATCCAGGATCTTTCAACTGCATGGACGAGATGACCTCGCAATTCCTGGCAGGCCATGGATGTTAGACCCACTACCTTCTCGATCTTAGATTTGACTTCAGGGACATCACCTCGACAGGAGCAGTCCGGAACCTTGTGTAAACAGTTGACTGCCTTCCACAACTTGTTTTGTTACAAGCCTCCACCTTTTCAATTGGCTTCCCACATAAGTTTGGAGAAAGTGAGGACTGCAGATGCTGCAGATCAGAGCTGAAAATGTGTTGCTGGAAAAGCGCAGCAGGTCAGGCAGCATCCAAGGAGCAGGAGAATAGATGTTTCAGGCATGAGCCCTTCTTCAGGAATGAAGGAAAGTGTGCCAAGCAGGCTAAGATAAAAGGTAGGGAGGAGGGACTTGGGGGACGGGCGTTGGAAATGCAATAGGTGGATGGAGGGCAAGGTGAGGATGATAGGCCGGAGTGTGGGTGGGGCCGGAGAGGTTAGGTAGAAGATTGCAGGTTAGGAAGGTGGTGCTGAGTTCGAGGGTTGGGACTGAGACAAGGTGGGGGGAGAGGAAATGAGGAAACTGGAGTAATATGAGCTCATCCCTTGTGGTTAGAGGGTTCCTAGGCGGTTCATAGGGATCATAAGCTGCTGGGATTTCAGTATCTCCCAGAGGACTCCCCTCTCAAGGTTTCAGGATCAATCTGAGGTGGGGAACAGTCTCAGGGCCTGCTGCACCCTTTGTCTTACTTGATCGAACCCAGCACCGTCAATCATCAGATTATTCACCACATTCTTCAAGCGAGTTCAATCCATTATCTCTCTTCATGGCGGGAGCCCCACCAACTGCTTTAGCAGTGCCTTCAAATCCCTCATAGTCAACAACCGTCCTGTGGTTTTGTTTTCAAAGGCTTCAATCCACTTTCCTGCTCCATCATGTAAACTGGGCAACACATTTCTCAGCCTTTCCAGATCCTGGGTTTCCCAAGGAATGGATAGCAGCTGTCTCACCGCCCCGCCCACCCCCCTCCTTTATATAAATAATGGCAGCATCTTCCCCTGTGGGAGTTTCTTTTCCTTATTAAAACTGCTACATTGTGATTCCTCATCAGATTCCAAATCTAACCTAACTTGTGTTTCCTCCCTGCCTGTTACTGCCTCCTCTACTCCCCTCCTACATAATGTCTGAATTTCACCTCACAATCTCTCTTTGTTCCAGTTGTAAAGCTCCAAATTCTGTTTGCCACCTTGCCTGTCCTGCCTCTCATTTTATTTTGAACACATTCTGTTCTGGTCAGTTTCATCCAAATCTAATTCCCCCTTAGCATGTGTTACATTCTCTTCACCTTAATTGTGGTGGGGAGGTGGATAACATGGAGAGAGTTGTCCCAAGTCTTCCAACCTGGGATATATAGATGCAGACCCCTGCCACGCCCCCATACTGGAGGGCTCTTTGTTCTGCACCGACCACTTGGAGATTTCCTCTTCCAAAGCCTTTGCTTCCAAAAGTTGCCCGTTCTGCTCTCTGGCGCCCCTTGGCCAGTAACCAGGTGTCTGCAAAGTGTTTCTCAATCCTCCCCTACAATTTCAAGCAGCCGTAAAATTTCTATCTCCTGTTCTCTCTTCAATATTTTCTTTTATGATTTATCCTCAGGTCTGTAATTCTGAATTAAATCTTCAATTTCATCACACGTTTATATCAAAAGTATAATCTTTTAGCCATTTAGTTAATAAATCCTCAGTTCATCTTTCCCATTTCCCAGAATTTTACAAAATTGTTATTTGCAACTGGAAATTTCTTATCCAACATTTCAATTGCATTCCCTGTCCATCTTGACATATATTTCAGTCCAGCTAATGTATTATCTCACAGATCACTCTCTTATACCTCACAAGTCTGTCAGCGCCTATTATAAATATTCTGTAACTCTGCAACTCGCAATCACTCTTAATCAATCAAATAGTCCATAAACTTCCTCAGTCTCAACTAATTAGTAGAAATAATCTATCCCTGTTCAGTCTGCCTACACTATCCTGGGGCTGCATCTGCAGGATGCACTAATCATTGATGATCATTCGAAACAAAAACTATTTAAAAAAACTCTTAAATTCCTACAGTACAAAATAAAATCTAAACACCCCCAGATCTTGAGCTCCAGGGAAATAAACCACCAACCACCAACAAACATTTATGCATACAAATCAAATCGCAATTGTTAAACTATAAAGTCTCTCTTTCTCCCCCACAGAAACACACAAACAGAACATTCCTGCAATCAGCCAGGAGCTCAGCACTGGGGCAAAGTTTCTCTCACTTTTACTCTCTCTCAGAAACACACACAAAACTTATCTGCAATCAGCCAGGAGCTCAGCGCTGAGCCAACATCTCTCTCCCTCTCTCAAAGCCTTGCTTAAACATGTCTAAAATTACGAACTAATTATCATATAGGGCTTGTCTAAAACTTCAATGTAAAGACTATTCTCCACTATTTTACTTTTAATCACCAACTACCAATCTGCCGGCTTTCCATTTCATATCCACAGAAAAAGTGCTAACACTACACAGCCCTGCCCAAGGAGACCGCCACGCAATCGCGTATGACTCGTGACACAGTAACCATAGGGACTTAGTAACAACACGTGGAATTGTTACTACTGTCACATGGAATTTTTACTACCACCAACAATAAACCAATCCTTACCATTTTCAGTCCGTTTAGGCTCCAATCAATAAAATATAAAATTTAAAATTAATATCTATATCTTTAAAGACTGGACAGAATCCACAGAAAATTAAATACACCATGTACAATTTTGTCTCAAACATTTTAATCTATACAACTCACCACGTTTTCCACCCCACTGCCCCGCGCAGTTTTCCTGAACAAAACTTTGCATCTCCTCAAATTTTGATTTACCATCCACCTTCTGATCCTATGGATCAGAGAGACCAACCAGCAGCTTTCTTTGCACTTCTGTGTCCCAGGAACCTCCCTTAATTGACAGAATATAGTCCAAATTCACAGCAAAATGCTTACTCTTTCTCTGTTTATGAGTGGTCAACCCTTTTATTCTGTCTATCTCAGGGGTGCTCTTGGTTCAACTGGGAAGTATTCAGCTGCAGCCTCTTTTCAGAGAAAAAGGTCACTTTCTGGTCCCATCTGTGGTGCCAAATTTGTTGTGGAAGAATTACTCCATATTCTGTAAAAGGTCACCAGGAGACGCACAAAATCCTTCACAAAATTAAACTTTAATCTTGCAAAATCAAAACTGGGAGAGCGAGCAAAATAGTTTTCCTGACTCCCCACAATTTCTTTGTTCTCCTCCAGATAATACAATTTGTTGATCCCGCGCTTATTGGATAACATTAGCACATTAATCATGCTGGCCTGCTTTATCTTTCTAAACTAATCATCGTCTGCCACACTGTTCCTTTCAATCACATTTAACCTATCACATTACAGCACCATCATCATCAGCATTAACTAACCTATTACAATGCACTACCATTATCTGTTACTGAAGCCCTGTAACATGATCCCAGGCAAATATTGCAACGCTAAGTTAACTACATTACTGTCATAATAACTTTCATAGCAGGAAAAGATATGACAGCAAAGTTTACGAGGCATTTAGACACAGACATAATCAGGCAGGGAAGTGAGGATACAGTGTATATGTACAGACATGGGATTAATTCAAAGTAGCATCATGATTGGCAGACACTTTGTGGGCTGAATGGCCTCTCCCTGTTCTGTAGTGTTCAATGGTTAAGTTTGTAATGGTGTCAGGATTGAATTGTCCTTGTGGAACCCCAAATGGGTATCAATGAGGCGATTATCTAGCCTGTGAGTTGAAATAATACATTGCCTTATGAATGTTTCTTATCATATTAAATATCTAATTAGAATTAGTTCCACCAGGACGTTTGACTGTCCGGGGGATACTGGGTGATGGGTGGCATTCAGAAGTAAGTCATAACAGCTTCAGAATAAGGGATTGGTTGGTAGAATTGACGGGAATCTAAATTCATTTAATTAAAGATTTGTGTTAATCTGAAATTTGATACATATAAGGGCAAACGAGCAGCATAATATTGAAAAGGACAGAGTGATAAAGTTTGCTGTTAGAACTGCACAGATTTCTCACCATTTCATTTTGTTTAAATTTTGATTCAGAGTTGTGAGCTGTGTGCTGAGAGATAGAAGGCGACCTTTGGAATGTGAGTAGCAGCTTGTGTTACGAAAAAAACAAGCAAGATCTATTTTGTTTTTGAGGCCAGGCCTTAAAGTTAGTTGCAGGTTGTTCCTTGTAGATTCTTTTACTTTGAGGTGGAAGTGTGTTGAATCAGAGAGCAGGTGTTTGGACACTAAGAAGGAAATGATGTCACCAAGCTGGGAAGAAAACAGATTGATCAGACAAAGGCAGGAGTGGTACTTTGTAAAAACTGTTTTGGTCTGGGGATTTCTGAGAGAAGGATTGAGCTGTTGTTTCTACAGTATAAAGGCATGAGAGAACGCTCCCTAACATCCAACTGAAAATTCAGAGAAAAGAAACAAAGCTGTTTGCATGACTACCTTTTCATCTGAAAGAGCTGGAAAAGATGGCAAAGACCAAAGAGAAGTTAATCACAGGAACAGGCCTTTCATCCCTCAAGCCTGTGCCATCATGCTGTATCTAAATTAAAAAAATAAATTTTCTGCTCTTATTCAGTCTGTATCCCTCTATTCCCTCCCTATTCAGGCAACCAACTAGATACCTCAGATATGTCGCCAACAAACCTGCACCTAACACCTCTTCCAGCAGTGTGTTCCAGGCTGCTACCGAATACTGTGTGAAAAACTTCCCTCACACATCTCCCTTAAACCTTTCCCCCTCTAACCTTGAACCTGTGACCCCTGTTGTAGTTGAAACATCAAAGCTGGGATAAGCCTCTGACTATCTACCACATCTCTGCTTCTAATAATTTTGTGGACTTCTATCAAGTTTCCTTTCAGCTGCCATCTTTTCAATGACAACATTTCTTTTCTTTTTAAGCTTTCCTCATACCCAATGCCCTTGAGACCAAGCAACATTCTGGTCAACCTTCTCTGCTCTCTCTCCAAAGCTTCCACGTCCTTCTAGTAGTGCGGTAACCAAAACGGCACACAATACTCCAAATGTAGCCTCAGAAGGGTGTTAGAGATCTGCAACATTGTATACCAACCTTTTCACTCCAATGTACTGCCAAGGAAGGCAAGCACACCATTTGCATTCTTAATTACCTTGGCCATCTGTATTACCACGTTTAGGGAAATGTGGATCTGCCCGCTCAGATCCATCTGTACGTTAATGTTCCGAAGGATTCTGCCATTTACTGAGTAATTCTCACTTCAATTTGATCCTCAAAAATGCATCACCACACATTTGTTTGGGTTAAACTCCAGCTACCATTTCTGTGCAGAAGTCACTCATCTTGTTGCATACTTTCACAATTGGCAGTATCAGCACCTCCACCAATTTTTATGTCATCTGTAAATTTACTAATCGGAGCAGCCACATTGTCCTGCAGATCATGTATAGATACCACAAACAGAGTACCTAACACTGATCCCAGTTGAACACTATTAGTTACCTGTCTACATTCTGAAAAATCACCTTTCCATTGTTACCCTCAGTCTTCTATGACCAAATCAGTTTAGTCTCTATCTGTCAAGTCCACCCCAAATCACAAACAATTTTAAATTTTGTACCAGTCTGCCATGTGGGACTATATCAAATGCTCTACTAAAGTCAATATAAACTGTAACCACAATGCTTCCCTCATTAATTACATTTGTCACTCCTTCAAATAATTCAGATTGGTGACAGATGATCTTTCCATGAAAAACCATACGGCCTGTCACTAACGAGCCCATTTTCTTCCAAATGTGTGCATATCTTTCCCCTCAGTATCTTCTTGAAGAGCTTCCCCACCACAGATGTCAGGCTCACCGGCCTATAATTTCCTGGATTATCTTTACTTCCAAGGGAACAATATCGACTCATCTCCAATTCTCTGGAAACTCACCTGTGGTCAAGGAGGATGTGAAAATATTCGCTAATGCACAACTATTTCTTTCCATGCCTTTCATAGTAACCTTAGATAGATTCCATTCGGCCCTCAGGATTGACCTCCCTTAATGCAATTTAGGATAACTGAAACCTCCTCCTTCAATACATTGACATTTTCTCGAGTACTCTCGTAATCATCCCTGATCTCAACATCAGTCATGTCCTTCTCAGTGATTAACAACACAAAGTATTCATTGAGGATCTCTCCCACATCCCACAAGCTCAACTTGTCTTCTTTAAGCTTGAGTGGGCCTAGTCTTTTACTTCAAAACATTAATGTTTTATCTTCCCCATTGACGCTGACAGACCTGATGATTTTCTCGAGCAATATCTGTTCTTGTTTAAGAGATGACATTTTCCACATTAAGAAAAGGATTCTTTAATTGTGCTTGTCTGTGTATCTTCTGTGTGAGAATGTGATCTGAGAACAAATGTTATTGGGTTTAAGTTTTCTATTTCAGCCGGTTATCTGGTGTCGAGTATCATCTATTCTCAAAGTTGGGGACTGAACATTCAGTTATTCTGACTAGGAAGCCTTTAGGTTAATTTTTGAGGAACATGGACATTCTCACTTTACTGTGTTATGAATACAGACAGAGGGAGGCTGATTTGATTTGGTTCTGAGTCTAAGTGTGGTGAATGTGTCCTCAGAGATGAGAGCTGCATTGCTGAAAGATTGAGTTCAGGTCGAAGATAAACCGTGATCACATGGAATGACAGAACAGGCTCAAAGTGCAAATAGGTTCTTCATGATTATGTGACATTCTGTTCTGTAAACACAGCCAAATAATTTCTGCCACTCATCCAAAAGTGAGCTTCAGCTACACTATTTAAAAATGTAGATTCGAACTGCAAAGTTCCATGAATAGAAAAAAACTTGTCTGTTTGTGTAGTCGTGGGATTTTTTTTCACCCAAAGTCATAAACGTCAGTGAAAATGTCAGCATGTGTGAGCAAGGTGAAAACAACTTTCAGAAAATGAATGCTCCTCATCATGTTATTTTCGGTTTAAGGCAATGTCTTGCATTTTGAAGTATTTCTTAGTCGTCCAAAATATCTTTTAGAAAGAATTCAATAATACTGACGTAATTTGTTTTTTTTTCTCTCCATTTGATAACAATAATCATGAGGAGAACTGTCCCAGTGAGACTTACACACCATATAATTGAGGGCTTATTCAGAGATCTCACAGCAGAGTATTTTCAGAAGCTATCATTTCCAGACAAACAAAAATCACTTCTGAACACAGAAATGGGATATGCCCATTCTGTAATAATTCAGGTAGAACGTGTTTACTATCCAATTCTTGCAGCGTTTGGAGTCACTGGTGAGCCACTATCTCATATTACTGCTGTGAATCGGAGTTTACTGCGCGATTATACAATCGTACTTCTGTTATTCCATATGAGTTTTGCATGGCCATGTCTTCTGGTCTATCGTGTGATGTAATAAAGTGCCAAAACTCTGCTATTGTATTGCGGTAATGAAATTAATGAATTAAAAGTCTTTTGTATCCTACTTTTGTGAACTTCCTGAATATTCCCTCCATTTGCTGTATTCAGGTGCGATATTAGCTTAGAAAATGCATGAAGTAATGATGGTCAGAAATGGCTTCATCTCGTGAAGCTAAGCGATTTCAGAGTTTGATTCACAAATTGTAGCTTCAATGCCAAATATTGAGATAGTTCATTCTCTTTGTGCTGGAATGAGATAGCATGCCCAAAATAAACCGGTACATCAATGTATTTATAAGCTACGACTGTTCTGAAATGTTATATCCATTACCTAAAATTACTTCACAGATTGACCAATGAATGGAATGCTCTGCTGTCCTTTCCAGATATTCCCCTTTATCTAACTGAGGATAACACTTGCCAACTGGCTGTGAAATTAAACACTTTTAAGTCTTTGGTTACCTCACTTTCAAGTTTGTATATTGGAGTGATGCACTGTTTTGTTTATCAGTGTGTCAGACATCATAGGATTGCACTGATGATCATTCATTGTAGAGTTCTGTCTTTTAACAGTGTAAATGGATTTCAAAAGAGCTTCCTATCATTGTGTAATACCTCCTGGAGAGGAATGCTGCCCAATTCTTTCAATTATTTCTATTAATGCAATGATTTATGGAAATATTAAACATAACAAATTTCCAGTATTCTCTGATTGCGATATTTTTGCGAATCATGTGAAAATTGTAGTAAGTTTACTCACTTTATTGTTTGATATCCAAATTGATGATAATTATCTTTAATATAATCACCTAAGAGTGTGCTTTTGTTCAAAAAATCATTTTCGAATGCTTACTGTACCTGGAGGATTAGATGTGCCATTTTGCATCCTCTGAAACTATTGGCTGAGGTATTGCCGGGAAACAATTTTATGTTTGTTTTCCTTTTTCTCTCTTCAAGCTAATATGTTGGTGATTATTATTCTGTCTCGAAGAAATTGTGGTCTCTCCAAATGTATTTCTTGCTACTTGGTTGCAATGGCAGCATCCGATCTCCTGGTCGTTATTGCTGAACCAATATTCTACAGGATTGCTCAGATGTATTTCTATGGTACATTCCTGTTCATTACTCCGGTGTGTAGCTTTATTTATGCGCTCGTTTTCACATCAACAGAGATTTCCGTTTGGCTTAAAGTTGCTTTCACCTTCGATCAGTTTATGGCCATATGTTGTGATAAATTGAAAGCAAAGTATTGTACAAAGAAAATGGCAGCTGTTGTAATAGGGACAGTGACTGTTTTGGGTTGTTTAGTATCTGTCGCCTGGTATTTCAGATTTGAACCTCTGTACACGATTGATAATATTCCCTGGTATTGCGTTACAAAAGCCAGCTTCATCACTTCGACTGCATGGTCTGGTTTTGTCATCTTTTATTTCATTTTCATTGTTTTTGTGCCATTCTTAATCATGTTGCTCCTCAACCTTCTGACTGTCAGACGTATTTCAATAGCAAGTAAATTCCGCAGGGCACTGCGTGGCCAGCTCAATGGAGAGAATGGCAAGGATCCAGAAATGGAGATGCGAAGGAAATCTATCATATTACTCTTCAGTATATCTGGCAGCTTTATAATGTTATGGGTGACCCAGCTTGTGTTTTACATTTATCAGCGAATTGTAAAGGCATATTCTTACTCTGTCACAGATCCCCTTTATTACCTGGAATCCATCGCCAATATGGTTCAGCTTCTCAGTACCTGCAGCAACAAATGTATATATGTCCTGACCCAGAATAAATTCCGAGACCAGCTGAAGACTGCAGTTAAATACCCCTTTGACCTCATTATGAATTGGCAAAATTTCATGAAAGGCTAAGTTATTTAGATGATCAAACGAAATTCATTACATTACTACATTCCATTCGTGCCCTTCCCCTGTATAAAATACACTGGGTGGAAAGTAATGCAGCATAGACCCAACTGACATCTGTTTATGATATTCCCCATGCAGGTTATGCATATCTGTGAAAAACGTAACTCAGTGTAAGACTTATTCAGCAGACCCGAATTTGTAGGGAATACCCGCATTTCGCACCAAATATATGGCTCTGAAACATGTCTTCAAATACGTTCCTGTATGGCACAAACTGAACTAAAGCAAAATTCTTTAGCTAAAACCTGACTGCAAGCCTGTTTATTGATATGGTACACTTGAGACAAATATAAAGAAAGACAGTGATGAACAAAGTTTCGAGAACTGCTAAAGATCATTGTGCGTGTTAAGAGTACGTGGACATACATATAAATAAGTCATAGGTAAGCACATTTAATATAACAGTGTGCTGTAATTGGTAAATACATTTTGGATCATGTGAGAGATACAGGATGGCTAAGTAATAGATTATTCGGGAAACTGTCATTTCATTATTAAATAAAGGTAAACCAATGATGAAATTTAGAGATATATGTAAACACTGCTGACAATACCAAACCCACTGGTGAGATGTTTCTAACAAAGAGATGTTTCTATCGGTTAAGAAAGCAGACCATCGTGTTCAGAAAGCTAATGAGGTTACAAAAATTGTGGAGAATGCGGAAATAGTTCTAAAACAATTACAGCAGAAATATCAGGTGATCAAAACATTAAGGAAATGGGTCTGTATTATTGAGAAAGGCAAAGAACAGACAGCTGTCATGGTGCAACATTGTACAAATCCTATCTGTATACAGAGCTGTTTTAGATTGTGGTACAACAGTTCAGCCAGGAGTTCATGAAAAATAACATAACACAGAGAGCCCTCAAACAGGAACTGTGTGACGGCAGAGGAGGGTTAAGAGAGTCAACGACAAAGAGCTTGTAGAAAAGCAGGTTAATCTCTGCGTAGACTTCAGTTACTGGATTTGAGATAACCAAGTGAAGGAGCTATTCGGGATGGTAACAGGGCAGCTGTCCAGTTAACAGCTCTGCCCTTGAATAGCTGCAGGTAAACATTTCAGTTGGTCTTGTTATTGAACACACAAATGATGGCCTGCAGGACCATGTAATAAATAGGGAGTTGAATTCTCACTATCTTACCCCAAGAGACGGAGAGATTTTATGTGGAGAATTAGGATTTATTGAATTGGGAGATGATCCTTGTGAATGATCAGGAAGTGAAGAGACTCCCGAAGTGGTCACTACAATTGGATACGATGGATATGATAGGCCTACACAGAGCAGCATGACCTACTGGACAAAAGGCAGCTGTACCCACCATCCTTGTTCACAAAGATCTTACACACGTCAAAACATTTGCATACGCCCTTTCATCACTCAGCGTCCAGAATTGGATCCAGTTGCAGGAATCAGTTAAATTCAACAATAGTTTGTTGATGCCTTGAGAGTACTTGCAAAATTGTTTTAGACTAATTCTCAGCTTACTCAGTCCCAAGGTGCCAACAATATCTTGGCAGAGAGCATGATGAGAAATTTAAATCATAGAATCCTTACAGGCCACTTGGCCCATCAAGTTGACACCAACCCACTGAACATCCCAGCCAGACCCACCACCCCTGTCTATCTCAGTAACCTTGCGGTTCTCATGGCTAATCCACCTAGCCTGCATTTCCCTGGACACTCTGGGCAATTTAACATGGCCAATCAATCTTTGAACTGTGGAGGGAAACCAGAGCACCTTGAGTAAACCCATGCAGACACGCGGCGAATGTGCAAACTCCCCACAGGGAGTCTCCTGAGGTTGGAATTGAAACCAGTTTCCTGGCGCTGTGAGGCAGCAGAGCTAACCATTGATCTACCCCGCTGCCCCCCATTTAGGTTAACTCCAAGTTAGCCCTAGGTGTACCTAGTCATGCTGCTGAACATGGACAGAGCGGAAGGTGACTCCAGTCAGACAGAAGAGACAGTCAGGGGAGGATATAAGTTACAGCTAAACAAATAGCAATGTTGCATCAGATATTATCCATCAGCTAATGTCTAATTCCCGCAGAGTATTTTCCACTGCACTAACTCGGTAACTTATTCCTGGTAACAGGGGCGTGAGGGGAACATGTGACACTGTTAACAGTTCGCCTACCAATCCTGGCTCAGGCAAGTCTCAAATACTGTCCGTACTTCAGACACTTCGAGTAGTTACCCAAGTGTATTGTCAGTGATTCAGACAAAGGGAAACAGAATTTGATTCGTGGTTCAACTCGATTTTATTCACAATGTTAGCACTACTCGGTGAATAATTCCCAAATTCCCACAATATTTACTCTCTACATAGCTCTATCCAACTGAGAAAGGATATTAGCTGCAATGATTCACATGTTTGAGCTGGGCCATTGGAATCTCCTTCCTCTCCGACCGAGGGCTGGTTCTCTTCCACGAAGGTGGGTCTCCCTGTCAGGGCAGATCTTCTCCTGGGCCTTATTGGGTTGCTTCATGGTCTTCTCCCAGGAATCTTGATGTCAGCCTTCACTGAGGGTGTGCCTTCCAGGTGGGTATTTTTATTACCCTCATCCTGCACCTTCCACAATGTTCCGTGGTCCTTGGCCAATGATTCCATGAACGAGGTTCCAAGTGCCCTCAGGCACAAAAAGGACATTAAGTTGTCAGACAATCTTCAGGCTGGTTAGAACTGGTTCCACTAAACCTATGTGACCTCTTTGACCTTCATTTCCACTGTTCTCTGTCACCAATACCTGCTGATTGCTGTTTAATTTAATTTGACCAACTTTTTGTTTGGCTTGATTTCTCTGTTTGTCGGTCAATTTAGAATGTCCAATATTAGATTTGATTAGAACATAGAACATAGAACAGGCCCTTTGGCCCACGATGTTGTGCCCAACATTTGTCCTAGCTTAAGCACCTATCCATGTACCTATCCAATTTCCGCTTAAAGGTCACCAATGATTCTGACTCTGCCACTCCCACAGGCTGCGCATTCCATGCCCCCACCACTCTCTGGGTAAAGAACCCACCCCTGACATCCCCCCGTACCTTCCACCCTTCACCTTAAATTTATGTCCCCTTGTAACACTCTCTTGCACCTAGGGAAAATGTCTCTGACTGTCTACTCTATCTATTCCCGTGATCATCTTATAAACCTCTATCAAGTCACCCCTCATCCTTCGCCGTTCCAATGAGAAAAGGCCTAGCACTCTCAACCTATCCTCGTACGACCTATTCTCCATTCCAGGCAACATCCTGGTAAATCTCCTCTGCACCCTCTCCAAAGCTTCCACATCTTTCCTAAAGTGAGGCGATCAGTACTCCAAACGTGGCCTTACCAAGGTCCTGTACAACTGCAACATCACCTCACGACTCTTGAATCCAATCCCACTGCTAATGAATGCTAATACACCATAGGCTTTCTTACAAGCTCTATCCACCAGAGTGGCAACTTTCAAAGAGCTATGAACATAGACCCCAAGATCCCTCTGCTCCTCCACCTTACTAAGAACCCTACCGTTTACCCTGTATTCCGCATTCTTATTTGTCTTTCCAAAATGGACAACCTCACACTTGACAGGGTTGAATTCCATCTGCCACTCCTCAGCCCAGCTCTGCATCATATCTAAGTCCCTTTGCAGCTGGCAACAACCCTCCTCACTATCCACAACTCCACCTATCTTCGTATCGTCTGCAAATTTACTGACCCATCCTTCGACTCCCCCTTCCAAGTCATTAATAAAAATTACGAACAGCAGAGGACCCAGAACTGATGCCTGCGGAACTCCACTTGTAACTGGGCTCCAGGCAGAATATTTACCATCTACCACCATTCTCTGACTTCGACCGGTTAGCCAGTTCTCTATCCAACTGGCCAAATTTCCCACTATCCCATGCCTCCTGACTTTCTGCATAAGCCTACCATGGGGAACCTTATCAAATGCCTTACTAAAATCCATGTACACTACATCCACTGCTCTACCCTCAACCACATGCTTGGTCACATCCTCAAAGAATTATATTCCCTACAGTGTGGAAACAGGACCTTCGGCCCAACAAGTCCACACCGACTCACCAAAGAGCAACCCACCCAGACCCATTCCCCTACATTCACCCCTGACTAATGCACCTAACATTATGGGCAATTTGACATGGCCAATTTACCCTAACATGCATGCTTTGGACTGTGGGAGGAAACCGGAGCACCCGGAGGAAACCCACGCAGACAAGGGGAGAATGTGCAAACTCCACACAGATAGTTGCCAAGGCAGGAATTGAACCCGGGTTCCGGGTCCCTGTGACGTAGCAGCGCTAACCACTGAGCCACCGTGCCGCCCACATCCATATCATTTTGGTAATGCGCCAACCAGAACTGTACCCAGTTGTGCCCCGTGGTACCTTTACCATATAAAGTTGATACTCAGACTGTCCAGCCACTCCAAGTTAGTGAAGGTTTTCAAAGTTTTGATCTCAATACATGGGATCAACCCAGAACTCCAGAAAGCTACCAGGGTTGGAGGACTTGATCTAAAAGGAGAGGTTGAATAGGCTGGGGCTGTTTTCCCTGGAACACCGGAGTCTGACAGGTGACCTTATAGATGTTTACAAAACTATGAGATGCATAGTGAGAGTAAATTGGCAAGGTCTTTTCCCTGGCCTGGGGGAGTCCAGAAGTAGAGGGAATAGGTTTAGGGTGAGAGGGGAAAATTTTTAGAAGGGAACAAAGGTGCAACGTTTTAATGCAGAGGGTGGTGCGTGCACGGAATAAGCTGCCAGAGGAAGTGGTGGAGGCTGGTACAATTACAAAATTTAAAACACATTTGGATGGATATATGAACAAGGAAGGGGTTAGAGGGATATGGGCAAAATGCTGGCAAATGGAACTAGGTTAGGTTAAGAAAACTGGTCAGCATGGGCGGGTTGGACCGAAGGGTCTGTTTCCATGCTGTACATCAACAGAATATCGAGCAAGAACAATACAGCACAATCCAGGCCCTTCGGCCCACGATGTTGTGCTGACCATTTAACCTACCTAATTTCAAATGAACTCACACAATCTGCATTGTATCAGCATCCATGTGACTATCTAACATTTACATAAATGTCCCGAATGTATCTAACTCTTCTCCCACTGCTGGCAGTGCATTTCACAGGCCCACCCCTCTCTGTGTAAAGAACCGACCACTGACATTTCCAGGACATTCTCCTCCAATCACCTTAATGTATTTTATATTCATTTGTGGGACTCGTGCATCGCTGTCTGGCCAGCATTGATAGCCCATCCCTATTTGCCCTTGAGAAGGTGGTGGTGAGCTACGGTCCACTTGCTGTGAGATGATCCACAATCCTGGTAGGGTGGAAATTCCACATTGACGGTGAAGGAACGATGGTATATTTCCAAGGCAGGGTTGTGAATAACTTGGATGGGAACTTGCAGCTGGTGATGTTCCCAAGTACCTGCTGCCCTTGCCCTTCAAGGTGGAAGTGTGACTGGGTTTGAAAGCAGCTGTCTAAGGATCTTTGGTGAATTTCTGCAGTGCACCTTGTAGATCATACACACTGCTGCTGTAGAGCAGCATGGTGGAGGAATTAGATGTTTGTAGATGCGGTGCCTATGAAGTGGGTTGCTTTCTCCAGAATGATGTCAAGCCTCTTGAGTGCTGTTGGAGCTGCACCCATCCAGCCAAGTGGGGAGTATTCCATCCCACTCCTGACGTGTGCCTCGGAGATGGTGGATAGACATTGGAGTGTCAAGAGGTGAGTTCCTCACCACAGTATCCCTTGCCTCTGACCTGCTCTTGTAACCGGTGTTTAGTCTAGTTCAGTTTCTGATCAGTGTTAAACCCAAGGATGTTGACAGTGGGGGATTCAGTGATAGTAATACTGTTGAATGTCAAATGCCGGTGGTGAGAGTGTCTCTTACTGTTCGTGGTCATTGTCTGGCATTTGTGTGGCTCGGATGTTGCTTGCCACGTGTAGGCCCAAGCCTGGATGTTGTCCAGATCTTGTTGCATATGAGCACAGAGTGCTCCAGTATCTGAGGAGTCATGAATGGTGCTGAACACTGCGCAATTATTGGTGAAGATCCCCACTTCGGAACTTATGACAGAGGGAAGGTCATTAATCAAACAGTTGAAAGTTTTTATGCCTAGGACACTACGCTGAGCGACTCCAGCAGAAATGTCCTAGAGCTGAGAGGACTGACCCTCCACAACCACAACCATTTTCCTTTGTGCCAGGTATGACTCGAACCAGCGGATCCCCCTGATCCCCAGGGTTGCTTGATGCCATACTCGGTCAGATATAGCTTTGATGTCAAAGGCTGTCACTCTCACCTCCCCTCTGGAATTCAGCTCTTGAATCCAGGTTTGACCCAAGGCTGTACTGAGATCAGGAGCTGGGTGATCCTGGCAAAACCCAAACTGGGCGTCACTGAGCAGGTGTTGTTTGATAGCACGGTTGGTGATCCCTTCCATCACTTTACTGATGTTGGAGATTAGACTGATTAGAAGGTAATTGGACGGTTTGGATTTGCCCTGCTTTTTGTTGACAGGACAAACCTGGGCTATTTTCCACGTTGTCGGATAGATGCCAGTGTTGGAACTGTACTAGAAGAGCTTGGTGAGGGACGTGACAAGGTCTGTCACACACTTCTTCAATACTATTGCTGGAATGTGATCAGGGCCCATTGCCGTTACAGTATCCAGGGCCTCCAGCCGTTTCTTGATATCACATGGAGTGAATCGAATTGGCTAGAGACTGGTATCACTGATGCTGGGGAACACAGCAGGAGCCCGAGATGGATCAACCACTCGACACTTCTGACTGAAGATTGCTGCAAATGCATCAGTCTTCTCCTTTGTGCCGATGTGCTGGGCTCCTCCATCATGGAGGGTGGGGATATTTGTGGAGCCTACACTTCCTGTGAGTTGATTAATTGTCCACCACCATTACGACTGGATGTGGAAGGACTGCAGAGCTTAGATCTGATCCCTGGGTTGTGAGATCACTTAGGGGAGAAAGTGAGGACTGCAGATACTGGAGATCAGAGCTGAAAATATGTTGCTGGAAAAGCGCAGCAGGTCAGGCAGCATCCAAGGAACAGGAGATTCGACGTTTCGGGCATTAGCCCTTCTTCAGGAATGAGGAAGGAAAGTGTGAGATCTCTTAGCTCTGTCTGTGCCATTTAGCATGCTCGTCATCCTGTTTGGTAGCTTCATAAGTTTGACATCTCATTTTTGTAATGCTAGATGCTGCTCCTGGCATGCCCTCCTGCACTTTCCATTGAACCAGGGATGATCCCCTGGCTTGATGGTCATGGTTGAGTGGGGGACATGCCAGGCCATGAGGTTACAGATTGTGCTGGAGTACAGGCCTGCTGCTGTTGATGGCCCACAGTGCCTCATGGATGCCCAGGCTGGAGCTACTAGATCAGTTCAAAATCTGTTCCATTGAGCACGGTGATAGTGCCACACAATACGATGAAGGTTGTTCTCAATGTGAAGGCGGGACTCCACAAGGTCAGTGCAGTGGTCACTTTTACCTGTACAGTCATGGACGAGGTCAAGTATGTTTTTCCCCCTTGTTGGTTCCTTCACCACCTGTCACAGACCCAGTCCAACAGTGAAATCCGTTAGGACCTGTCCAGCTCGATCAGTAATGCTGCTGCCGAGCCACTCTTGATGGTGGACATTGAAAACCCCCAGCCAGAGTACATTTGACTTCCTTGCCACCTTCAGGGCTTCATCCAAGTGTTGTTCAACATGGAGGAATACTGATTCATCAGCCGAAGGAGAACAGTACATGATAACCAGTAAGAGATTTCCTTGCCCATATGCTGGACCTGTCCTGACAGTGAAGGGCTGGTAATGGTGGTGTCTGGGGTGTTATGTGTAAGGTCTGATTCCGTAAGAATGGCTGTGTGAGGCTGTTGCTTGATTTGTCTGTGAGAGACAGCTCTCCCAATTTCAGCTCTAGCCCCCAGATGTTGGTAAGGAGGACATCGCATGGTTGACAGGGCTGTTTGTGTTTTTACTGTTGTCTTTTCCTGTTCCAAGGTCGATGCCAGGTGTTCCATCCAGTTTCATTTCTTTGTTGTGACTTTCCAGTGATTGATACAACTGAGTGCCTTGCTGGGCCATTTCAGAGGGCAGCTGAGAGTCACCCACATTGCTGTGGCTCTGGAGTCACATGTAGGCCAGACCAGGTCAGGATGGCAGATTTCCTTCCCGAGAGGGCATTAGTGAACCAGATGGGTTTTTCTGACAATTGAGAATGGTTTCATGGTCATCGGTTGACCCTTAATTCCTGATTTGTTTTATTGAATTCAAATTCCACCGTCTGTGGCAGGATTCATACCCAGGTCCCCAGAACATTATACTGGGTTTCTGGATTAATAGTCGAGTGATAATACCACTAGGCCATCACCTCCCCATAGCCTTGATTAGTCAAGGCATAGAGCTCCAGAGCAGGGAGGTTATGTCAGAATCATAGAAAGCCTTGGCGGGGCCACAGCTAGAGTAATGTGTGCAGCTCTGGAATCCATATTATAGGAATGATATGAAAGCACAGGAGAGGGTGCATGGAAGGTTTTACAGGATATGCTGAAGACCGGTCACTGGACTCAAAATGTTAACTCAGCTTTCTGTCTCAGATGCTGCCAGAGCTGCTGAGATTTTCCAGCAATTTCTATATTTGTTTTGCAGGATTATAGAATCTCTACAGTGTGGAAACAGGCTGTATGGCCCAACAAGTCCACACCGACTCTCTGAGGAGTATCCCACCCAGCCCCATTCCCCTACTCTATGACTTGGCATTACCCCTGACTAACGCATCTAGCCTACACATGACTGGACACTATGGGCAATTTAGCATGGCCAATTCACCTAACCTGCACATCTTTGGACTATGGGAGGAAACTCATGCAGACACAGTAAGAATGAGCAAACTCTATACTGACAGACACCTCAGGCTTGAATTGAACCCAGGTCCCTGGCGCTGTGAGGCAGTAGTGCTAACCACTGACCCACATTTCTGCCCCTAAGCCATTGACATTCACAAAGATGTTACCGAGACTGTAGGGTTTGAGCGATAAGGAGGGACTGGATAGACAGACTCACATTAATTCTTCCTTGGAGTGTCGGAGGCTGATAGGGGACTTTATAGAGGTTTGTAAAATCATGAGGGGCATGGATAGGTTGAAGAGGTGAAGCCATTTTTCCCGGGGTAGGGGACTCCAAAGCGAGAAAGCATAGTTTGAAGGTGAGAGGAAAGATTTGAAGGTTTAAATTTGAAAGAGAGGCAAATGTTTCACATGGAGAGGTGGTGTATGTTTGAAATGAGCTGGCAGAGGAATTAATCCAAAGATGTGCAGGATGGGTGAATTGGCCATGCTAAATTGCCCATAATGCCTCGTGATGTGTAGGTTTGGTGCATTCTTCAGAGATAAAGACACATAACAGGGAGTGGAATGGGTCTGGGTGGAATCCTCTTCAGGGTAGGTGTGGATCTATTGGGCCATGTAAGCTGTTTCCACACTGTAAGGATTCTATAATCCTGGTAAACCAATACAGAGGAAGAGGCTGGCACAATTACAACATTTAAAACCCATTTGGATGGGTCCATGAATAGGAGGAGTTGAGAGGGATGTGAGCCAACTGCTGGCAAGTCGGACAAGGTCGGAATGGGATGTCTAGTTAGCATGGACAGGTTGGACCGAATGGTCAGTTTCCATGCTTTATGACTGTTGACTCAATGATTTCTCCAATCCCTCACTCACAGGGATTGTCCTATTATTGAGTCACTCAAGCTGCAAGGCTTCCCTTTGGTGTTTCCCTCTGAGGTCTCAGAACTGAAACATTCTAATTACCGACTTAATATCTCTGTGGGAATATATGTTCCCAACCAAAACTGAAATAGCAATGATGCAACTTGAAAATTCCCCTGGGAAACTGAAGCTGTATAACACCATGTTCCTGAATACAGCAATTCTGTGTTTAATTCAGAGGTTTTGGCTTCAACACCCAGGAACGGGTCCTTCATATGTAAAATGCTGGAGTTGTTCACCATTGTTGGTAAAGTATATTACATCACAATTGCTGCTATTGGTGTCCCTGGGAAGGCACTTTTTAAATTTGTTAATGGAATGAGAGCCAGCATTTATTTCCCATCCCTATTTGACCAGAGAGCAGATTCAGAGTCAGCCAGACTGTGGGTCTGGAGTCACCTGTCAGCCAGACCAGGGAAGGATGGGAGTTTCTTTGTTTCAAGGGCATCAGTGAAGCCGATGGGTTTTTCCAAAAATCAGTTCATGGTCATCGTTAAACGTTTAATTCCAGAGTTCTTTTCATTGGATTCAAATTCAACTATAAGCACGGCAGGATTCAATCCCAGCTTCCCATTACCGGTGTAAGAAACAAACTCAATAAAATTATACGAGACCACAAACGCTGGAAACAAGACAATTTATTACGGACTTGCAAGTACGGGCTGCAATTGCACAAGGCAAAAGAGCAAATTAGACTTGGATTAGTTTACAATTATACATTTGAGCTGAGTGAGGTCACCTCTCCAGACCCCTAATTACCCAATCTCTCTCACTAGTCTATACAACTGCCCATCTTCGCTCTCCCCCTGTTACTTCCCCTTCCCCATGTTGGCAACCTTCCTCCCTGTTAGTGCTGACATTTTCATTATTTTGTCGACAGTACATCAAGATATACTTTAACATTTTGTATAAATACTGCTAGTACATTCCATTCTCTCTACATTTCAACAATTTTGTATCATTCTTGTACAGCTCAGGCATTTTGGTTATCTCAGTTTTTTTGCTGTAAACTTATTTTTAAAAGAGTTAACTTGCTTATATTATATTCCAGAAATAGTATTTAATTAAACATAATAATTCACTAAAAGTAAAGATACACTTCCCTAAGTACCTGCAAAGTTAATAGTTTTTCTGCTGGACCCCTTTTCTGTATGTTTTTTCTATGTCTGCAAAAACAACACTTTTCTCCATTTATAACAACTCCCCCATTTCTTTTATTTTACCATTTGTTGTTTTTGCAATTTTTATCCTCTGAGATGTAGAGGTTCACAATCTTGCCGGTTCTGCTCTCTTAAATCTGCCTTTTTCATACTCTATGAGTAATCTATTACTCTCTCTTTCTTGTGTGTTTAATGTTGTCATGATCATCATTGATTGTTGTCCTCCTTAGGATATTATCAACTTACTCATTATCCACTTTAACATGTTGAATCCTATTATTAAACACACTATTATCAGTAATACATAAACGCCTAAATTAGCTTACCATTTTCCCCAACTGGTCAGTCCCCAGTTACCCCATTCCCATCTCTCATCTTTTCGAAGTTTATTCTCAATTTCTTTTATATTCTCGATCTTTTTCTTTACTATTTCTGCCTCATCTTCCACTAGGGAAGTGGCGTCTGGGATGAAGGTGCTGCATTCCTTACCAATCAATGCACAGGTTACCCCATTTTTGGCCAAGAGATAGTCTAAAGCCACTCGATTCTGTAAGGCTGTTCGTCTTGTGGCAATCATTTCGGTGGTTATGGCCGATATTTGGGACTGAGTTTCTCCCATTACGTCAGCGATATTATTAATTAATTTCTCAAGGGCAGCCGCCAGTTTATGTATCTCTCCCCCTGCCCTTGGAGTGCTGTAGTTTGGGAATAGTGTCCACAACAGACGGTCAGAGACCTCTCGGGTCTTACACCTTATTCCCCCTTCCTTCCTCAGGTTGTGTTCATGTTTTTCTGATCGGAGGTGAGGGACTATATCAGCGAGGTAACATCAGCCACTCCAGCCTTTCTGGCTTGGCAACATCAAAACATGCATTTCTTCCTGTACTTTCGGTCATTCAAACGTATTTTCTCCGGAAATAAATGGATAGGCCTTCCGGCCGGATGCCCAATATGTTCCATTTAATATTCGGCGAACGGTCTTGCCATGGCTTGGCTGGTGCAGACACAAGATGATTTTCCTGATTGGAAGGGTGTGGCATCATTCTGATTGTAAAATCAGGTTGTATTCACTGCTCCTTTCAGTGGAGACATTATAAAGCCATCGATAGTACCCTTGATTCTTGGAGCTTTGAATCCTGCGAAGTTATATTTATCCTTTTCGTGACTCCACATTGTATTATTTGAGCCCGAATCAAATTGTTGAACATCGTATACTTCCTTTTTGGTAAACGGTATTACCGAGGTGGGGATCCCAGATTCGCCATGGTGTGGGATCTCTGCACAGACCCAACAATTAGTAAGTCCCTTTTGTTCAGCATAATTTTGCCATAATGCAGTGAAGTGATTTCTCCCGTTTCCTCGAATAGTTAGTATTACTATCGTTTTAATACCATACCAATACCCACCCATTTCTAACCTTCCTATCGCCGTGTCCTAATCTTTTAGGTGCCAGGGAGCGGTCAGTCCATGCAACCTTTACAATCAATGCAATATATATCATCAAACGTTAGAAGAGTCTTTTGTCTCAGTCCATTCCCTCTTTCTCAGCTTAACTTTCAGAGGGTTGTCTGTAGGATGAGCGTGCCACTCTGCCAATGGGGTGTACACAGGACCTTCAAAGCGAGTGTGATGACTCCACCCATTCTCAGCAGTCTGAATAACTGTCTCAGCAGTCAGGAGGGTTAGGAATGGTCCCTCCCAGCTCAGGTGCAGTTTGGTATCTTTCCTGGTCTTGATCAGGTCCCAGGCACCTGGTTGTCGAACTCAAGGGGAGGTTCTGGGTCAACAGACCGTTCTTCCTAAGGACAGACAAAGGAGAGCCGAGCGCCACAATATAGTTCTTTAAAAACTTATTGAACTCTACAGTTGGTAATTCCCCTCTTCCACCCAAGAAAGGTAATCCAAACATCATCTTATAAGGAGAGAAGCCTACATCATGTCTAGGAACAGTCCTAATGCATAACAATGCGATAGGCAAACATTTTCTCCATGTTAATCGAGTCTCTAGGACTAGCTCAGACAATTGCTTCTTTAAGATTTGATTCATTCGTTCCACCCACCCAAAGGAGGGTGGGTGCCACGGGGTGTGAAATTCCCAAGCGATCTCTAATCCTGCCATGACACCTTGTAAGATCTTGGAAATAAAATGTCTACCTTGGTCTGAATCTATACTTTCCACTATTCCATATCATGGGCTGATATGTTCAAGGAGAGTTTTCACCACTCCTTTTGAGGTGGCTAATGACACTGGGAAAGCTTCCACCCACCCGGTTAAAGAGTCTACAAGGTACTTCTGTTTTCCCACTGGGGTAGTTCGGTGTAACCCACCTGTATACTTTGGAAGGGTCTCACCCCTGGGTTTCTTCCTCCTTTGAGCCCTACCCTTAGTATTTTATACATACTTAGATACAGTGTAAATTGTCCCATCCAGATTCTCTAAGTGTTTTAAAGCTTGATTTAATATGTACAATTCACAGGTCTGGGCTGACCATGTGTTAGACAGCCGGTCTGTCTCCACTGTTTGGTTTTGTTCCCGTCCACTACTGCATGTCCATTGTGTCTTTCTCCTTCTACTGCTCTCAATGATCCATCTATAAACAATCTATCCTCGTCATGTAAAGGTTAATTGCTCAGGTCCTGTCTAATTTTGGTTTGATACTCTATGATATCTAAACAGTAATGTTCGGGATTCTCATTTGACTAGATGTTTTTCCTTCCATAAGAAACTAGCTGGGTTTAGACAGGTGTCTGTTGCTAGCATCAGGTCATCTTTTTCCATCAGGATGGCCTCGTCAACCATCTCCCCGCCTTTTGGTTTAACAATTTCTGACTTGATGGGGGGTACTAACTTGATAAGGCTGCTCCATCTGCTGTCTTTGCAGCTCTCAAATCCTATCGTCCCTTTTCCTCCCCCGCAGCAAATAATGGGGCACCCGGAAGATCTGAAACCATAGGTATCAGGGAGTATATCACTGGTCCTTGTGGACTCAGGGTCGCTTCTTTAACTACCTCTTCGACCAGTCCATTTCCCCTTACCTCCAGGTCATTCACCTTCTGATGTCCATTGATATGAACTAATAATTTCTCTCGGGAGTAACAGAGATTTTGCACTTTAGTCGGATACTCAGTAATATTAAGGCAGTCATGATGTGGATTGCCAGGAGCCACCCCTCTCTCTCCGCCACAGAAATGCAGCTGGATTCAAGCAACTTTCTGTGACTAACACAAGGTCGTCCTGTGTTATTAAGTTAAAAACCACTCAACACCAGGTTATAGTCCAACAGGTTTATTTGGAAGCACACTAGCTTTCGGAGCGACGCTCCTTCATCAGGTGATTGTCCTGATCAGTTCCAACACCGCACAGCCCAGATGGCCTCCTTCTTCAAGGACCGCAGATTCCCCCCAAACGTGATCGACGATGCCCTCCATCTCCTCCACTTCCCGCTCCTCCGCCCTTGAGCCCCGCCCCTCCAACTGCCACCAAGACAGAACCCCACTGGTTCTCACCTACCACCCCACCAACCTCCGTATACAGCGTATCATCCGCCGTCATTTCCGCCACCTCCAAACGGATCCCACCACCAGGGATATGTTTCCCTCCCCTCCCCTATCAGCATTCCGCAAAGAACACTCCCTTCGTGACTCCCTCGTCAGGTCCACACCCCCCACCAACCCAACCTCCACTCCCGGCACCTTCCCCTGCAACCGCAGGAAATGGAAAACTTGTGCCCACACCTCCTCCCTCACTTCCCTCAAAGGCCCCAAGGGATCCTTCCATATCCGCCACAAGTTCACCTGTACCTCCACACACATCATCTATTGCATCCGCTGCACCCGATGTGGCCTCCTCTATATTGGGGAGACGGGCCGCTTACTTGCAGAACGCTTCAGAGAACACCTCAGGGACGCCCGGACCAACCAACCCAACCACCCCGTGACTCAACACTTTAACTGTCCCTCCCTCTCCACCGAGAACATGCAGGTCCTTGGACTCCTCCACCGGCAAAACATAACAACACGACGGTTGGAGGAAGAACGCCTCATCTTCCGCCTGGGAACCCTCCAACCACAAGGGATGAACTCGGATTTCTCCAGTTTCCTCATTACCCCTCTCCCCACCTTGTCTCAGTCGGTTCCCTCAACTCAGCAACGCCCTCCCAACCTGCAATCCTCTTCCTAACCTCTCCGTCCCCACCCCACTCCGGCTTATCACCCTCACCTTGACCTCCTTCTACCTATCACATCTCCATCGCGCCTCCCCCAAGTCCCTCCTCCCTACCTTTTATCTTAGCCTGCCTGGCACTCTCTTCTCATTCCTGATGAAGGGCTTATGCCCGAAACGTCGAATTTCCTATTCCTTGGATGCTGCCTGACCTGCTGTGCTTTAACCAGCAACACATTTTCAGCAGTTGTATAAGACTCTGGTGCGGCCTCATCTGTGCAGTTTTTGTCGCCATACTATTGGAAGGATGTGGAGGCATTGGAACGGGTGCAGAGGAGGTATACCAGCACGTTGCCTGGTTTGGTAGGAAGATCGTATGAGGAAAGGCTGAGGCACTTGTGGCTGTTCTCATTGGAGAAAAGAAGGTTTAGGGGAGATTTGATAGACATGTACAAGATGATTAGGGGTTTAGATAGGGTTGACAGTGAGAACCTTTTTCCGCTAATGGAGTCAACTGTTACCAGGGGACACATCTTTAAATTAAGAGGAGGTTGGTATAGGACAGATGTTAGGGGTAGATTCTTTACTCAGCGGGTTGTGAGTTCATGGAATACCCTGCCAGTAGCAGTGGTGGACTCTCCCTCTTTATGGTCATTTAAGCGGGCATTGGATAAGCATATGGAGGTTATTGGGCTAGTGTAGGTTAGGTAGTCTTTGGCCGGCGCAACATCGAGGGCCGAAGGGCCGGTACTGAGCTGTATTTTTCTATGTTCTATGTTCTATGTTTTGCTCGAACACGGTCATTTTTAAGAACCTCAACAGATTCCATAGCACCATTTGCAGTTAATTCAATCCCCAATTTGGTGGCAATATCTCGTCATGAATGCAAAATTGATTCTTCCTGCCTCTCATCACAAAACTGTTGCCATAATCCAATTAACTTTTTATTTTTCGTTCCCACTCCCTTGTGCTTAAAATTTAAGGATGAACTTGCTGCCCCTGTATCGACCAGGAAAACTCCGTCCTCTATGCAAGGTCCCACCTTTAAATTTATCAAGGTTTCCTGGTGGGTCCCTGGGGACAGGAACTCCCGATACCTCTATTTTTCATCCAGGTTCATAAACGGTACTGCCTTTACTCCTTTTCGGATCTGGACACTCTCTCCTAAAGTCACCTATCTTTCCACAGTAATAATTCCGCCTGTGGGGATTTCCACTTTGATCTTTGTTCCTGTCTAGCAGACCCCTTACCATCTCTTCCCCGATCTCTTCTCTTTACTTTACTTTCAACATACTGCCCGCCACCATTCCAGATTCCTTATCCTTTTAGTTTTGTCCTTTTCTTTATTACCGCATCAACCGTGGCTATCATTACATTAGCCTTCTGTTTCTGCTTCTCATGTCACGTTGCCCGATTAATTACTGAGACTATTTAACCAATTAAACAGCTTCAGGGCCACCTCATGGCCATTCCTCATCACCCAATGTTTGTTTAGACCTTGATTTTTAAAAGAAACATTGCAATATTCCCTGCTCCCTGTAATCTCAAATATCAATTTATGCATGTCAAACTTTAAAGTCTGTTCCTAAACATATGTTTAGGTATATATATATATATATATATATGTGTGTGTGTGTGTGTGTGTGTGTGTGTGTGTGTGTGTGTGTGTGTGTGTGTGTGTGTGTGTGTGTGTGTGTGTGTGTGTATATATATGTATATAGGTATATATATAGGTATGTATATATATATGTATGTGTATATATATATATATAGGTGTGTATGTATATATATATATAGGTGTATATATATATATATATATATATATATACACACACACATATACATACACACACACACACATTTATATATTATAAATTCATTTCTTCAGTGTTTAATATTTAAAATGTAATATGCATACAGTTCCCAACTTTGAAATCCACTATAATTACCCGGTTTTATTCCCTTGATCCAAAATTAGTTATCTTAAGTAGTCCTGACCAGTCATTGCTCAATTACAATGCCATAGGTCGTTTAAAAAAAACTTCTAATGCATGAATAATGGCCGAATCCAAGGTCACCAATTTTAACCATAAGATTTTCTTTTTTTCTGATTCATAACAATCTAATGTTGAACTGAGACTTTAACTGTCCTCCACAAATCACTTTTATGTAAGGATAAAAAGAAATTAGTTAGAAACTAATGGTCAGATAGTCATGACCTGTAAAAAGAGCAGGAGTTAACATTTTATTTCATAATCTTGCAAAATCCTTAATCTAAAAAGTAATCGTGTTAAAATTTCCATATTAGAAATCAGATTCAAAACAGTCCCGGATCTCAAGCTCCAGGGAACATTCAATCACCAACAAACAAATGTGCATTCAAACTGACTCACAAAGGGATAAACTTTCTACTCGCTGTACAGCTCTTCTCCACCGCCGCCCCCCCCCCTCGACTCTCACTCTCTCACACACACACACACAGACAGACACTGTAATTCACAGACACTTTCAGCTCCCTGCAATGACTTCTCTAGGTTTTGAATATTTTTCTGGATGTCTGGCTATAACTTAGTTACGAAGTGTACCCTCAGTAGGCCTTCAGCTACTAGCTCTTCTGACACGAAGCATAATCTGATTCCTCCTGACTGTAAGGCTGTTTTCTATTGACATTTTATAATTTGTTTTTTATCCTTTCCTCGCGTCCGAGGATTGTATTTCCAATCTCATAACATTTTTCCTGAAGAGTTGCCCGTTGGAATGCAGTCCTCGGACATCCCTTTAGTTTCTCCTTCTACATTTAAATCACTAATATTATTTCCATTTCAATACTCGGCTGTTTCTTTATGTAATTTAATTAACCTTACTGAGGTCCGATGTCACGTTCTTCCACACCCACTTCAGGGTCCTGAACTTTGCGTGGGGGATTTCCCCTCTTAACAACCGGTCTAAGGCTGGGTGGTCGAATCAGGTAGACACCCAGATTAATTTAGCCAATTAAAGACATTAAATTATGTGTGGCCAATTCTCCGTACTTCTTGCACGTGTCCGACCACCAAGCCAATACTTAAAGATCCATTTTCCTACCTTGGTCTGTGCACAAGAGTTATCTGGCCGAATGCACCCTGTCCGGCAACAATACCAGAACAGCAAAAAAACGTTGTCAATCTAGGTCGCCTGAAATTTACCTTTACCGAGGTCTTACAAGAGTAACCTGACCGACCCACCACATCTTAGTGCTCTTCGCACCGCACCGCGGTGAAACAGCAAGTAATGCTGCAATTCCCGGCCGCATAAAAGTTACCCGACCAACCCATCACATTTCAGCGCACCTAGAATCTTGGATAAACAGCAAATACTGCTGCAAATTCCAGTCTCCCGAATGCAGGTCTTTAGTTCATAAGAGTTACCCGACCAACCCGCCGTGTCAGTGCATCTCGCTCGTGGCAACCCGTCGCATCTTAGTTCACCTTATCCCTGGCAAAGACTAACAACAAATGTCGCTGCAATTCCAGATCAGTCTTGTGTACATAAGGGTTACCCGACAAACCACCACATCTCAGCGCACCCAGAACCACGGCGAAACAGCAAGTACTGCTGCAAATCCCGGCCGCCCGCGAATGCGGGTCTTAAGTCCATAAAAGTTACCTGACCAACCCGCCGTGACTCAGTGCGCCTCACTCGTGGCAAAGACTGACAACAAAACAAAACCCGCTGCCTACCCCGGTCGCCCGGATAATACTTATTTAAGATCTTTTTCTTACCTGGGTCTTGTGCACAAGAGTTACCCGACCGAACCTGTCACATCGCGTCTGCCTGTTTTGTTTCCAGGGTCTCTCAGTCCGGATCTCACTCGTCTGAGCCGCCGCGCCAATGGGGGGAAGTAGAAACTGCTGAAATCGGCGGGGTGCACCTTTTCCGATTTTTCTGAAATTGCTGCGTGACCAGAGCTTGGGGTCCCAGATGAGCCCCCAAATCTGTAAGAAACAAGCTTAACAAAATTGTACAAAACCACCAAAGCTGGAAACTAGACAATCTATTACAGACGAGCAAGTATGGGCTAAAACTGCATAAGGCAAAAGAGCAAATTAGACTTGAGTTTAGTTTACAATGATATCTTTGAAGCTGAGTGAGGTCACCTCTCCAGACCCATAATTGTCCAATCTCTTTTACTAGGCTATACAACTACCAATCTTCCCTCCACCCTAATTGTTTCCCCTTCCCCATGTTGGCAATTTTCCCTTGTGTTAGTGCTGACATGCACATTATTTTGTCGACAGTTCATTAAGATACATTTTGTATCAATACTGGGTACATTTCATTTTCTGTACATCAATTTTGTATCATTCTTGTACAGCTCAGGCACTTTGGTTATCTCAGTTTTTTGCCGAAAACTTAATTTTAAAAGAGTTAACTTGCTGATATTAATTATACTCCAGAATTAGTATTTGATTAACCGTAATTATTCACTAAAAGTAAAAATACACTTCCCTAAATACCTGCAGAGTGAATAGTTCTCTTGCTGGACCCCTTTTCTGTATGTTTTTTCTATATCTGCAAAAACAACACGTTACCCCATTTCTAACAGCACTCACAAGGATGTTACCGAGACTGGAGGGTTTGAGCTATAAGGAGGGACTGGATAGACAGACTTGCACTAATTCTTCCTTGGAGTGTCGGAGGCTGATGGGGGACTTTACAGAGGTTTATAAAATCATGAGGGCCATGGATAGGTTGAAGAGGTGAAGTCATCTTTCCCAGGGTAGGGGACTCCAAAGCGAGAAGGCATAGTTTGAAGGTGAGAGGAAACGATTTGAAGGTTTAATTTTGAAAGAGAGGCAAATGTTTGAAATGAGCTGACAGAGGAATTAGTCCAACGATGTGCAGGTTGAGTGAATTGGCCATGCTAAATTGGCCATAATACCTCGTGATGTGGAGGCGAGGTGCATTATTCAGAGGTAAAGACACATAATAGGGAGTGGAATGGGTCTGGGTGGAATACTCTTCAGGGGTAGGTGTGGACCTGTTGGGCCATATAACCTGTTTCCACACTGTAGGGATTCTATAATCCTGATAAACCAATACAGAGGAAGAGGCTGGCACAATTACAACATTTAAAACCCATTTCGATGGGTCCATGAATAGGAGGGGTTGAGAGGGATGTGAGCCAACTGCTGGCAAGTGGGACAAGGTCGGAATGGGATGTCTAGTTGGCATGGATGGGTTGGACCGAAGGGTCTGTTTCCGTGCTTTATGACTGTTGACTCAATGATTTCTCCAATCCCTCACTCACAGGGATTGTCCTATTATTGGGTCACTCAAGCTGCAAGGCTTCCCTTTGGTGTTTCCCTCTGAGCTCTTAGAACTGAAACATTCTAATTAGTGACTTAATATCTCTGTGGGAATATATGTCCCCAACCAAAACTGAAATAGCAATGATGGAACTTGAAAATTCCCCTGGGAATCTGAAGCAGTATAACACCATGTTCCTGAATACAGCAATACTGTGTTTAATTCAGAGGTTTTGGCTTCAACACCCAGGAACGGGTCCTTCATGTGTAAAATGCTGGAGTTGTTCACCATTGTTGATAAAGTATATTACATCACAATTGCTGCTATTGGTGTCCCTGGTAAGGCACTTTTTAAATTTGTTAATGGAATGAGAACTAGGATTTATTTCCCATCCCTATTTGCCCAGAGAGCAGTTTCAGAGTCAGCCACATTGCTGTGGGTCTGGAGTCACCTGTCAGCCAGACCAGGGAAGGATGGGAGTTTCTTTGTTTCAAGGGCATCAGTGAAGCCGATGGGTTTTTCCAAAAATCAGTTCATGGTCATCGTTAAACGTTTAATTCCAGAGTTCTTTTCATTGAATTCAAATTCAACCATAAACACGACTGGATTCAATGCCAGGTCCCCATTACCGGGCTCTCTGGATTACTAGTCCCGTGGTAATTCCTGATGAGGGGCTTGTGCCTGAAATGTCGATTTTCCTGCTCCTCGGATACTGCCTGACCTGCTGTGATATTCCAGCACCACTCTGATTTAAATCCTGGTTTCCAGCATCTGCAGTCCTTGTTTTTACCTGTGGTAATACTGCTTGTCCATTGCTTCCCTTCAGTGTAACTTTGTGCGTTGCATGAATCTGTGCTGTGGAATACCATACCTCGGAGGTTATATCTCGCTGGAAGTATTTGCCACTGTAGAACTGGGTTAACTGTGGGTCAGTCAGCACTGCCTTCATTGGGGATGATCAGGATTTTTGTTAGTTTTGATTTGGTCTGTTGTGGGTGGATCACACTGAGTTGATCACATGCAAGGACGTCTTTTTCTTGTTTAACAAATGTAATCCCCTGCAAAGTGGGTTTGAGTTTTGAACAATTATGGTTTTCTTTCAATGAATAGTTTCAAGGAAGGACCACCAACATTTCCTCATCGCAGTGAGTTACACATCACCAGGGCTGAGTCTTCAACATAACTGGTGATTTGTAATGTAGCATAGGTTGTTTTGAAGTTGATTAATCCCATATCTCAAGAACATCTTCATAATCAATGGTTTATAAATGCTGTCTTTAAGGATTTGCCTATTATACCAAATGAATAAGGGACATAGTTATTGATCACCCTACCTCTGCAACTAAATAACATCTGACTGGCCAATTCCTCTCTGTTACTCACACTCTCCCCACACGAGAAACCTTCACGGCATGCTGTCTTGGCTCACTGTGTCAGAAGAGACATACAGATTGGAATAATACACCATTATAGTTTTATCTCATCTTAGCAGAGATCAGACTTGTAATTATGAAATAAATATTGCAGATTTTTAGAACATGATGTACTTTAATGTGCACAGTTCTAATTGAACAAGTATCTTTGTAATTGATTAACAGTGCAGGAGCAAATTACAACAATGGAACTAATTCCCGTCAACCTTCCTTCTGTTGTTGTTTAGTTCCATATGAGGGCTTCCAAATCCTGCTCGAATGCGAGCTGCATTTTTTTGTTTCTGTGTTTTGTTTCTTCAAATATCAAACCTTCCCTCACATTTATCAAAACGACTTGTCTTAATAACTCCAAGTGCAAGCAAGGACAATATTCACACAACTTTCTGATGGAAGTAATTCCTCACGATTCCGTATCTAATCTACCATTGTCCACTTCATGATTATCTCCAAGATCATATTCCTTTGTAAGGAAACTTAACTTATCTATATTAACACAATCATTCTTGGAATGGCTTTAAAGAGCTTTGATTGGTATTTGTCAATGAGAAATTTGCATACGAGTCAGGAATGGGAGTAGATAATTCAGCTGTTCAAGTCCATTCTGATGAAGGACATATGCCTGAAACGTCAGTTCTCCTGCACCTCAGATGCTGCCTGACCTGCTGTGCTTTTCCAGCACCACGCTCTCGACTCTGATCTCCAGTATCTACAGTCCTCACTTACTCCCCAGTTAGTTTATCATACACCTCGATCAGACTCCTCCTCATTCTTATGAACTCCAGCGAGTACAAGCCCAAATTATTCAACTGCTCCCATTAAGACAGCCCTTTCATCCTGGGAATCAACCTGGTGAACCTCCTCTGAGCTTCCTCCAGTCCATCACACCCTTCCTGCTTTAGTAAAACAACATCCAACCTCTTCAGTCTGCCCAGATCGTTATAATCGATCAGTGAGTATTTATTCCTCTGTAATGATTTGCAGCTTCTCAAGTGTCAGAGTGCATGATTCTGCATTTTGGTTTCAGAACTGTACACAGTGTGCTGAGTGACCGATAATTAAGCTGCAGTTTCAATTTTATGACAAATGTCACTGTTTTTATTAGTTTACGGTCCAAATTGACGGCAGCATTTGGTTTGCATTTTGCTCCATGTGTTCAGAAGCAGAATATGGCAGATGCTGGAAATGTGAAACAACCATGGACAGAAACACACAAAACACATACACAGTTCAGAAGAAGGCGAAATTTTACCAATGTTTCTCTCTCCACAGATATTGTCAGACCTGCTGAGGTTCTCCAGCAGTATCTGTGTTTGCTTCATACATTGATATGTAAATTTACTCTCAACAAAAACTGTGTCTTTGAAATTCATAACATAGAACATAGAAAAACATATTTGATTATGCTGCCATTTACTTCCTCGTTTGCAATTCAAATGTCTGAGCTTTTTTTTTCCATGAATTCATCCTTAATTGCTGTCATCACATGGTCATTATCTCTCCAGAAGCTCAGGCTGGTAGATCCCACTTGTAATTTCTTGCCTCCGTTCCCTGAAACCCCCATTCCTGTTGGAAAGTGTAACTTCCTGACCAGCTGTGTACATTTTCAGTGTCCTGCTTCATCCCTGCTCCCAATGAAATCATTGTAAATAACATACTATTTAAATAATCTTGTCACTTTAAGCTGAGGTGTGAGTGTGTGAGCCAGTACAGGTTGAACCCATTGAGGAAGAGCTAAAACATGACATTTTTTCTCCTACTTTGTCAATGTTATCAATTCGTTCTTTTGTCCTGAATGGAGGTAATCTCAAAATTGCCTTGAAATCCCCCCTCGCGTTCCCACCTTGATTCGTGCTCACCTATTCCCAGCTTTCCTATTTCAGTTTCCATGGTACTGAACCATATCTCCCATGAGCTGACTGGTTCTGCTGAAGCTCTAACACATCTTCCTCACCTCCCTCACTTCCTGCAAGGACTCTATTTCATTTGTCCTTTTTTTAAACATCTGAACACAACCAGCGTCTATAGTACAAACACCTGAGATCCCTTTCAATCTCTTTATCATGTGAAAGAATTCTTCTTTCTGTCTTTTCTATTTAAAGGTCCACATTGTACACAAGTGGGCGGCACGGTGGCACAGTGGTTAGCACTGCTGCCTCACAGCGCCTGAGATCCGGGTTTAATTCCCGACAGAGGTGACTGACTGTGTGGAGTTTGCACGTTCTCCCCGTGTCTGCGTGGGTTTCCTCCGGGTGCTCCGGTTTCCTCCCACAGTCCAAAGATGTGCGGGTCAGGTGAATTGGCCATGCTAAATTGCCCGTAGTGTTAGGTAAGTGGTAAATGTAGGGGTATGGGTGGGTTGCGCTTCGGCGGGTCGGTGTGGACTTGGGCCAAAGGGCCTGTTTCCACACTGTAAGTAATCTAATCGAATCTAATTGTTAAACTGCTGAACAATCGACTGTTTATTTTGGTTATCTTCATATTCATTAATGATCCCATTTATTTTGTACCACATTTCAGTTTCTCAATGGATATCCGTTACCAGCAATGTGATCACACATCACCGTCCCACTTTCCAATGCACAGCTTGAGGTCCCCTCATTGGTAGGTGATTGTATATAATCACTTTTTATAGGAGGCTATTGTTCCAAAATTCTCCTGGACCATCCTTGATTGTATGCTAAAACCTAATCATTGCCATCTCAATTCATATTGAATACTGTTTGACCTGCAATTTCTAAACTAATTTTTGTACTTCCTCTTACAGTTGATGCACTGGCGATTTTGATCCTGTCCCTGGGAAAATGTGGGCTTTCCATGTGCATGACTCAGTACCTCATTAATCTGTACACTGTTTTTTTTGAGTATCCGTTCTTCTTGAATACGTTGCATAGGTTGTTATCCTCTGTTTTCTGAAGGTGGCTTGTGCTGCAGTGTGGTGTGGCTCATTGGAATAGTGTTCTGATACAGCTTTGTTTGTGTGTGTTGGGATGGTTGCTGGTGTAGTTAAGTATTTGGTCAGTGTTTGTCGGTTTTCTGTATACGCAGGTTTGTAGTTCTCCATTGTCCTTTCTTTCAACTGTGACGTCCAGGAACGCAAGTTTGTTATCGGTTTCTTCCTCCTTGGTGAACTTTATGCCTGTGAGGGAGTTGTTGCTGATGTTAAATGTCTCTTCTATCTTGTTTCGTTCAGTGATGACAAAGGTGTCATCTATCAGGATTCATAGCAGAAGCGGTAATGCAAAGACTAGAACAAACAACCCTACAAACCACCAAACCAAAAATCTGGGTCCGCTGCTTAACTACACCAGCAACCATCCCAACTCACACAAACAAAGCTATATCAGAACAATATTCCAACGAGCCACCACACACTGCAGCACAGACGAACTTCGGAAAACAGAGGAGAATCACCTATACAACATATTCAAGAAGAACGCAGATTCCTCAAGAACAAACCACGACAAGCAGACCAAACACAGCCAGAAACTCTAACCACCTTACCATACATCAAAGAAATCTCAGAAATGACAGCCAGGCTACTAAGACCCCTCAGAATCCTAATAGCACACAAACCCACCAACACTCTCAAACAAAAAACTAACAAACTTAAAAGACCCCGTACAAACCATGGACAAAACCAACATCATCCACAAAATTCCACGCAAGGACTGCCACAAACACTGCGTAGGACAAACAGGAAGAAAGTTAGCCACCAGGATACACGAACACCAGCTAGCCACAAAAAGACATGACCATCTCTCCCTCGTAGCCCGACACACGGATGATTAAAAAAAAACACCATTTCGACTGGGACAACACATCTATCCTGGGACAGGCTAAGCAAAGACATGCCGGAGAATTCCCCGAGGCCTGGAACTCCAACCACAACGCCATAAACAGATAGATCTAGATGTCACCTATCGACCCCTCAGAAAACAAACAGGAAATGACATCACCACAAACCTCAGGACACCATCCAGGGGAAAGGTATAAATAGAAAGCGGGAGACAACAGCTTCGCTTCACTTGGGGGTCGCCACTGATGATGTTACCTAGCCAGGTAGTGAAACGTCTTGATGTCAAACCTACAGCTCAGCGAGCAAACCTACACCCTAAACCTCAACCTGAGCTACAAACCTTCACAAACCTTGCACATTATATTTTAGCAACATAAATGGCACCCCTCATGTCACTTGCATAAGTTTTTATTTTGCTGCGCTTATGTTTTACTTTCGAAACTTCCAGGTTCTGTATATTTTGATAAATGATTTCCTTATTTTATGTTGGTGTTAGTGGCTGGTACTTGCTGAGTAATTTGTTTTACACACGTCACGTTTTGAATGTCCATTAAACTCTCTCCAAGTCTGTCTGCCCAAAAATACAGAATGAAAAGTGACATTATTTGGATATGAGCATAAGAGGTACAGTTGGTAAGTTTGCAGATGACACCAAAATTAGACGTGTAGTGGACAGCGAAGAGGATTACAACAGGATCTTGACCAGATGGGCCATTGGGCTGAGAGGTGGCTGATGGAGTTTAATTCAGATAAATGCAAGGTGCTACATTTTGGGAAAGCAGATCTTAGCACGACTTATACACTTAATGGTAAGGTTCTAGGGAGTGTTGCTGAACAAAGAGACCTTGGAGTGCAGGTTCATAGCTCCTTGAAAGTGGAGTCGCAGGGAGATGGCGTTTGATATGCATTCCTTTATTGGTCAGAGTATTGAGCACAGGAGTTGGGAGGTCATGTTGTGGCTGTACAGGACATTGGCTAGGCCACTCTTGGAATTTTGCATGCTCTTCTGGTCTCCTTCCTATCGGAAAGATGTTGTGAAACTTGAAAGGGTTTAGAAAAGATTTACAAGGATGTTGCCAAGGTTGGAGGATTTGTGCTATAGGGAGAGGCTGAACTGGCTGGGCCTGTTTTCCCTGGAGCGTCGGAGGCTGAGGGGTGACCTTATAGAGGTTTACAAAATTATGAAGGGCATGGGTAGGATAAAGAGACAAAGTCTTTTCCCTGGGGTCGGGTGTCCAGAACTAGAGGAGATAGGTTTAAGGTGAGAGGGGAAATGTATAGAACAGATCTAAGGGCCATTTTATTCACACACAAGGTTGTACGTGTATGGAATGAGCTGCCAGAGGATGTGGTGGAGGCTGGTACAATTACAACATTTAAGAGGCATTTGGATGGGTATATGAATAGGAATGGTTTGGAGGCATATAGACTGGGTGCTGCCAGGTGGGACTAGATTGGGTTGGGATATCTGGTCTGTTTCCATGCTATATATCCCTATGACCCAATGACTCTCTGACATTATTGGGTATCATGTAATGACTATCAATTTTTGTAACATCGCATTTGGTTCACCATTGTAGTTTGAGGAAAAATAAACAAAAACTTGTTCTGACAGACATGTGAGTCGAGACCGAAAGGACTGGCCTATGTGCAATTACTGATGGTCAATAAATACTGGTCTAAGAGGCAGCTCCATTTCCAATGAACTATTTTATTTTAAGGAAAGCATCATTTTAAGTTATCTGACTGTCATCTTGTGCATTTAAAGAAAGATTTTGAATTTAAACTGATGACTGTGGTCTCTCATTTCAGATATTATTAAATAATGTTTGAAAACAATAAAATTGTCTTCAGCCAGTTTCTCTATTCTCACTCACAACGTTAATGACTCAACCTCTCTTGATTACAAGTCTCCATGGCTGATCTTGTCTGTTTTTGCGAATCAATAGGAGCACTACCTTCCAGAACTGAACCATTGATCCCTCTCCAGCCTGTCGCCAGGCATTGAAAGCTGAAATTCATATTGATAGGTTTGCTACTTTAAACTTGACTGTTCCTAGATATTCTGGACAGTATTGAGCATGTGAGGACTGCAAATGCTGGAGATCAGAGACGAAAAGTGTGGTGCTGGAAAAGCACAGCCAATCAGTCAGCATCCGAGGAGGAGGAAAGTCGACGTTTCGAGCATTACTCTTCATCAGGAATGAGGAGTTGGCCCAAGGGGGTTGAGAGATAAATGGGAGGGGGTCGGGCTGGAGGGAAGGTAACTGGGAATGCAATAGATAGGTAAAAGTGGGGTGTGATGGTGATAGGTTAGAGTGGAGGGTGGTGCAGAAAGGTGGGAAGGCAGTTGGACAGGTAGGACAGTTCATGAGGGCAGTGCCGAGTTGGAGGGCTGGATCTGTGATAAAATGAGGGGAGGGGAAATGAGGTAACTGGTGAGATCCACATTGATCCCATGTGGTTGGACGGTTCAAATATGGAAGATATGGTGTTTTTCCTCCACCTGCCGAGTGGTTGGAGGTTGGCGGTGGAAGAGACCCAGGACTTGCATGTCCTTGTCTGAGTCGGAGGGGGAGTTAAAGTGTTTGGCCAATGGGTGATGGGCTTATTTAGTGCATGTGTCCCAGAGATGTTCCACAAGTTGGCACCCTGTCTCTCCTGTGAGAGGAGACCACGTCGAGAGCAAGGGACGCAATGGATGAGGTGAGTGGAAGTACAGGTAAGTCTCTGTCAGATGTGGAAGGATTATTTGGGGCCTTGAATAGAGGTGAGGGAGAGGTGTGACACAGGTTTTGCACCTCTTGTGGTGGCAATGGAAGGTGCAATGAATGGAAAGAGTGATGGTAAGGGGGCGTGAACCTAACAAGGGACGAGTGAGGGAATAGTGTCTGCAGAATGCAAATGGGTGTGGGGAGAGAAACATCTCCCTGGTGGTGGGTCTGTTTGTTGGTGGCAGGAATGGCTGAGGATGATGCGTTGTATCCGACGGTTGGTGGGATGGACTGAGGACCGGGGCGTTCCATCCTTGTTGTGACTGGAAGGGTGGGGTTCAAGGGCAAAGGTGTGGGAAGTGGAGGAGATGCACTGGAGGGCATTGCCAAACACTTGGAAAGCAAATGTTGGTCTTCGAAGAAGGAGACTACCTGGAATGTTCTTTGGTTGAATTGGTCCTCCTGGGAACAGATGCGGTGGAGGCAGAGGATTTGCGAATAAGGGATAACATTTTGAAAGGAGGCAGGATGGGAGGAGGCATAGTCCAGGTAGCTGTGAGAGTCGGTGGGTTTGAAGAAGATGTTTGTGTTGATGCCAGAATATTTTTTATATTCGTTTCTGGAATGAGGACATCGCTGGCCAGGCCAGCATTTATTGCCCATCCCTAATTACCCAGAGGGCAGTTCAAAGCCAGCCACATTGCTGTGGGTCCAGAGTCACCTGTAGGCCAGACTGGGTAAAGATAGCAGTTTCCTTCCACGAAGGACGTTAGAGAACCAGGTAGGGTTTTCCAACAATCGACAATGGATTCATGGTCATTATTAAACTCTTAATTCCAGATTTTTGTTGAATTCAAATTCCACCATCTGCCTTGGCAGGATTCACACCGGGCTTCCCAGAATATGGCCTGGGTCTGTGGCTGAACATTCCTCCGATAACACCAGGAGGCCATCACCTCCCTATACAAAGCAATCACCTCCCCATGGAAATGGAGATGGAGAAGTCCAGGAAGTAAAGGGAGGTGTCTGAGATGGTTGAGGTGAATGTGAGGTCAAGGTGGAGGATTTTCATGAAGTTAATGAACTGTTTAATCTCCTTGTGGGAACACGAGGTGACGCCGATACAGTCATCGATGTAACGTTAGGAAAAGGTAAGGAATGGTGGCAGTGTAACTGTGGAAGATGGACTGGTACACATTACCAACAAAGAGGTAGGCTTAGCTGGGGCCCAATGTGGATGCCCATGGCTACCCCTTTGGTGTGGAGGAAGTGGGAGGATTGGAAGGAGAAATTGTTGAAGGGCTCATGTTGAAAATGTCAACTCTCCTGCTCCTCAGATGATGCCTGTCTGGCTGTGCTTCTCCAGCACCATACTTTTTGATTCTGGACAGTACGTCATATTCCATCACCATCAAACACAATTAAGAAAGAACACAACTAAATTTAAACTGTATTGGGATCTTTGACTCAGTTAAGATGACTTCAGCTTAATCCCAGATGACATGCTGTGAGACTGGTTGGTCTGTGGGATTAATGATGTAAACATGCAAAAGCACCTTCCAGCTGAAGGCCAACTGGATCTTCAAACAGGGCACTACAACTGACATTAATGATTGGGAAACGTGACAAGTGGAGGAAATGAGTTGTAGGGTATTCCAGAAGTGGATACCCTCGCTAATTTGACTGAACTTGCAGAACACCACTTGTGTGAAGGCAATTGCATAGCCACACTCAGGGCATGTTCTGAACAGAGGGACTCAAGGTCAGCCCACAGCAAAACGCCGAAACAAAGTCAAGCCTTAGCTAAATGATTAATATTTTCTTCAGGACCTTGGCTGCCAAGTCATTGTAATTGTTGTTGGTATGTGGACTTGAGAAAGCAAAGGAGCCCTACGACACCTAAATTGAGTAAGATGTCTCATAGGCCTCGTCGACATGTATCTAGCAGAGCGCACACCCTGCAAAGTCCACCTATTTATGAATTGGAACAGTTAAATTGATTAGTAACATCCACATCAAGTGGAGTTGCAGGTGAACAGGATAATGAGAAAGGTTCGTGGTATGTTTGCCTTTATTGGTCAGACCTTGAGTATCAGAGTTGGGAGGCCATGTTGGAGCTGTACAGTACATTGGGTAAACCACGTTTGGTATAATGCCTTCAATTATGGCCTCCCTGCGGTACGAAAGAACGTAACATCGTTCAGTCAAAGATTTCTAGCCTTTTGGAAATCTTTTTGTTCCCATGATTGGATGATTTAAGCTATAGGGAGAGGCTGAATAGACTGGGGCTGTTTGACAACATAGAACATAGAACAATACCGGACAGAACAGGCCCTTCAACCCTCAATGTTACGCCGACCTTGGAACTCTTCTCTGCTCGTCCGCCTACACTATCCCAAAGTCATCCATGTGCTTACCTAAGGATTATTTACATCTCCCTAATGTGGCTTAGTTAACTACATTGGCAGGCCTCATCACTCTCTGAGTGAAGAATCTGCCTCTGACATCTGTCTTAAATCTATCACTGCTTAATTTGTAGCTATACCCTCGTACAATTAGACGTCATCATCCAAGGAAAAGGACTTTTACTGTCTACCCTGTCTAATCCTCTGATCATCTTGTATGTCTCTATCAAATCCCCTCTTAGCCTTCTACTCTCCAATGAGAACAGACCCAAGTCTCTCAGCCTTTCCTCATAAGACCTTCGCTCCACACCAGGCAACATCCTGGTAAATCCCCTCTGCACCTTTTCTAATGTTCCCACATCCTTCCCGTAATGGGGTGAACAGAACTATACACAATATTCCAAGTGTGGCCGCACTAGCGTTTTGTATAGTTGCAGCATGATATTGCAGCTCCGGAACTCTATCCCTCTACCAATGAAACCCAACACACCGTATGCCTTCTTAACAGCACTATCCACCTGGGTGGCAACCTTCAGGGATCTATGTATATAAGCTCCAAGATCCCGCTGCACGTCCACACTGCCAAGAATGTGTCCCTCCCACTCCCATGTGGTGGGTGTGGCATGTTGCAGCATTCACTGTCAACCACTAATCACCTAAAGGGCAAGTCAGAGTCAGCCACACATTGCTGTGAGTCTGGAGTCACATGGAGCCAAGACCAAGTGAAAAAGGCAGTGTGACTTTCCCTGAGGAACATTCATGACCCAGATGGACATTCCAGACAATTCAGAGTTGTTGTATGGTTAGGTATTTTTTATTGCACTGTTTATCTTTTTCAATTTACATGTCACCATCTACCGTGTTGACATTTGGACGGTTACCTTGGAGTTCCAGTGAAGGGAGCACAAGGTCTAGTCCAGCACCACCCTCAATCTTCAAAGAGAGGCAGTTTGTCTGAATAAGGAAAGGTTTTACAGGGAGAAAGAAGAACTGGACAAGAGAATCCAAACTTTTGGGCAAATTCTCTTTTTGTTTGTGTCTGTTATTAGTTTGAAACGTACAGTTTAAGACGGGAGATTCCCACATTTCAGGAAGATTTGACAAGATCTCCCCGGGCGGAGGGGGGGGGTGTAGGGGAATGGAATTGGCCTTATTTCCTTAAAGGAACAGCTCCTCTAAAACTGTGCCTGATTGCTCCCTTCTGTTCGGAGCAGATGAATCTTGTCAACTGAGTGTGATTTATTGTAAACTTTATATTAATCTAGCAATGAGTGTATTTTTTTTAAATGGTGAAAACAAACGTAAATATAACTTCATTTGTGAAAAATAACCAAGTAAATGGAGCAGATCAAAGCCAGCAGCATGAGAAATGTGTCACAGCTACAACCTGTGAGATTGAGGCTGGAATACAGACACCATGTCCCATCAGGTCGGGGAATGTTCACTGGATAATTAGCATCAGGAAGCTGTCACACCTTCGAGGGTGAGGTTGTCTGATTCGATCAGTGTCCAGAGACTGGAGAGTGTGATATTGAGTGAAGTCCGGATGGGGGACTCAGAGAGCAGGAGTTCAGGAGCAACATCCTTGGCAAGAGGGTTTTGACCTTGACACCAGAAGGTCATTCAAGTGGAAGAAACCAGAAACAATGCAATGGTAGTAGGGGGTGATATATTCACAGGAATCTTTCAATAACAAAGAACGTGACTCCAGGAGGCTGTGTTCCCTTCCCATGTTGGGTTTCAGAATGTATGGTCAGGACTGAAGACAAGTTTGCAATGGGATGGGCATCTTATTGATCTGTGTGGATACAGACAACATCTGCCAGGCAGTAAGCAAGGTCCTGCCTCATCTCTGTCAGGACCTCAGTGTCTAATTAAGAAGCTGACCCTCAGATATCTGGATTAATATCTATACCAAGTGTTAATTGGCTTTGGGCCAATCAGATTGGGGAGTGACATTGAGACTTAAGGACTGTTGTCTGAGTTCTCTCATCACAGATGCTGCCATACCTGCTGAGGTTATATTTCAGATTTACAGGAACAGAACTTTTCTCTCTTTATGCATTTTCTGTTTTGTTTTAACTAAATGCGCCATTTGTAATATCTAATATCCGAGATGTTTGCTACTTCCCCCTTCAGCACATCTTATCATATTAAAAGAATAATTTACATGAACACCAAGGTAACTCTACCCTGTTCACACTTACAACTCTCCTCTTCGATCGATGGTGCCCTTCTTTAATCGTTCCTGCCAAACTGCAGCCTTTAGCTTGTTAAATTCCCTCCAATACTTAGTGCTATCCCCTGGTGATATTATTATGACTCTATCTGTGCACCAAAGTAGTTGAATTATATGAATCACTATCTGCACCATATCAACACTCGGCATCAAAGCATATGTCGATTTTATTTGTATACTTGAATACTATTTGTACACGGCAAATAAAACAAGAATGAAATACCATAATCTTGCGTTAAAACACCCTTCTGCTACCTGCAAGTTGCAGTAATTTATAATCACTCAGCATTGTTCTGTCCTAACACATTACTTCTCCATGGCAAAGCTGAACCATTGATTAGAATTGCTTTAGTTTTCATCCAGCTTCTTATGCAATAATTTGTGAAACACATTGCACGGCTTTGCCTTTATTAACCAACAATTCTTTTTAATCCAAAACATTTGTTTGATTGTTAATCCTCACTGACTCCCCTTAAACAGCTCTGTCCTCGCCAGTTGGATTTGTGTTGATCTGCTCCTGGTTACACACAGCACTGGTGCCAAACTGAGCCGCCTGTCGTGTTAGAAATGTACTCTCATGGTACTTGAGAGAAGTGAATCACATTTTCAAGTTTGCCTGGAGGGGTGGAAGTATGGGGTTATGGTGTGGTTTGTCGTGTTATGAAGCAGAAAATAAAATGTGACGCGGAGTTAGTGACAGAAATGCTGCTGACCTCATCAGCTTGACCCTGTCCTCTTGTTCTTCCTTCTTCAATCCATGGGTTTTCCAGGTTTGAATACAGATTCCCTGGATCTCTGTGACTAGCCTGGAACAGTGTGCCGAATGGACTCCTGCTATTCACAAGAGGAGCTTTTCCCACTGCACTGCTCCCCCGGGTTGAATGCTGCATACTGAGGTCCCACAGGCCCACTCTCCCTCTCACTGACTGAAGACACTCACCAGAAACAGGTTGTGTCTCACAGACAAGCCTGGAAGCATTGAATCTGTATCAGTGAATGAAGGCTGTACTCAGGAACAGAACTGAAATAAACTTCCTCTCTGTGCAAAGGAATGCTGGCCTGCAGGTGAAAGTGTGGTGGGAGGAGGGCAGGTGTTGAGGAAAGAGACCTGGCTGTAATAGCGGGTTTGATTCAGGATGTGGGTGAAGATTGAAGCAGAGGAGGTGCACTGAGTTGATTCTGGAGTTGAGGGAGATGGCTTATGAGGAGAGACTGAGTAGACTGAGATTATATTCATTGGAACTGAGAAGAATGTGGTGGGGGAGATCTTATAGAAACATATGAAATTATGAAGGGAATAGATAAGCGAGAAGTAGAAAGGATGTTTCCACTGGCAGGTGAAGCTAGGCCAGGAGGGCATAGCCTCAAAATTACAGGATGCAGATTTCGTACTGAATAGACAAGGAATGTCTTCACTCAGAGGGTTGTGAATCTGTAGAATTCCCTGTCCAGTAAAGTAGTTGAGGCTTCCTTAGTAAATATTTTTAAAGCAAAGATAGATAATTATTTGAACAGTAAAGGAATTAAGGGTTATGGTGGGAGGATGGGTAAGTGGAGTTGAAGACATGAAAAGATCAGCTGTGATCTTATTGAAGGGCCAGACAGCCTCCTCCTGCTCCTAGTTCTTGTATGTTCTCATGTTCTTCTTATTATCGCTCTTAATGACCCACTTGTCTGAGGTGAAGTCATTTAATTGGGGAATGAAGGCAGAGGGGAACCAATGAAATGTTGAGAATTCTGGAGGAGCTCACTGAAGGGCATATCTGAAAGTTAGAATCGGAAACATGCTGTTCTGCATTGCAAGGGTTTAAGGTGAATGATAGTGACATGGAGATGGCAAACGTAGATTCTTTCAAAATTGCCTTTGAGTGAGAAAGGAAGAAACAGTCTCGATTTGTTCACCCAGTTGTATCTCCTGTCATATTGTGAACACCTTTTCCTCGAGCATCCCTCACCCTTCAGGTTTAATGCACTGCGTACAGGTTCAGAAAATCCTTTTGGTTCAGACAAAGTAAGTCCATATTTTTAAAGTTTGTTACAATGTGCTGTTACAACAACTACTTGATGAAGGAGCAGAGCTTTGAAAGCTATTGCTTTCAAATAAACCTGTTGGACTTTAGCCTAGTGTTGTGTGATGTTAAACCTGTTACAACATGGCAGTGAACCCCTCTGTTAATTTAACCAAACACGCAGGATTAGATTACTTAGATTAGGTTAGATTACTTACAGTGTGGAAACAGGCCCTTCGGCCCAACGAGTCTACACCGACCCTCTGAAGAGCAACCCACCCACACTCAATACCCTATATTTACCCCTTCACCTAACACTATGGGCAATTCAGCGTGTCCAATTCACCTAACCAGCACATTTTTTGTACTGTGGCAGGAAACCAGAGCCCACAGAGGAAACCCATGCAGACACGAGGAGAATATGCAAACTCCACACAGACAGTCGCCTGAGGCGGGAATTGAATCCAGGTCTCTGGCACTGTAAGGCAGCAGTGCTAACCACTGTGCATACTTAAGCATTAAAGCATATCAATTTATTCTTTAACTCTAAAAGTGAGCATTTAACAACAACTACAGGGTGCATTTCCAACGCTAAAACTCATTTCCCTTAAATGTTATCTGCCTCTCATACTATAACAACATATTGGTCCAATAAAAGCCCAAATTAAAATTACATCAACTTAATTTTCAAAAGAGCGGTTGTTGTCTCTGATGTCTGTCTTCCCCTGGCTGTAGATCTCCCTGGCTCATCATCCGTCTTTTGTAAGAAAGATGTTTCATATGAAAAAGGTACCTTTGATAAGGAGTATTTTCAATGGCAGTTGTCACTCCAGATGTCAGGTTGTCGTTCTTTCTGGCTAATTCTCAAAATGCCTCCTTATTTATACCCCAAACATCAGATGTTGGCAAAACAGTAAAATTCAAATTAGATTGTGTTTTCATCTCCAAGGGCATAATTTAAACTGATGGTTTAAATTCAACTGCTGGTCAAAACAACTGAGGTATCTAGTTGCATATTTTCAATTTTCCAGTCCACTCTGAGACTGCTAGTCAGTCACATGACAGTTGCCTGCATTCTCTCACTGCTAAAACACCTTTCACTCTCTCTTAAAGATACAGTACACACCTTAAACTTCACAACAGTGAAGCCAAACAAACAAGAAATGATATTCTCCACCTCTACATTATCAAGCTGCCAACAATCCTTTTTGTGTTAATTCTCCATATCCCCCCATCCGTTGTCAAAAGTAAATTGGAGCATGTATTTATCTGGGTTTACATCTTTTACTGGGCATTGGATGTTATTTCTCAGTAAAGTTCCAACAATGTCCTGGTTACATTGGATCCTCTGATATTCCATTGGTTTGAAGTTTCCTGACCCAGCTGAGAGTCAGTATAATTGAATTTTGAGCTGTGAGTAGGTCACTAACCAGAGGCCTGTTGACCAAACATGCACAGAAGAAACAAGAGGAGGCCATTCGGCCCTTCGGAGTGGCTGATTTGAGTTTAGACGCAACTCTACATTCCTGCCAAAATGCATCGCCTCACATTTCCCCACATTTCTATAGCTACATTCATGTTCACTCTGAAGAAACCCCACCGAAAATGGATCTCCTCTGGAGTTTGGATTGAACGAAATACGGACCAACAATTGTATGAGGGCACTGTCAGTAAGGTATTTTAACAGAGAGACCACAGGGAGCCTTCCCTTTGGCTGCCTCAGCCTGGTTTGGGATGGTCTGGAGATGTTGGACCAGATGCAACTACTTGAAAAAAGTAGCGACCAGTCAGTGAGAGAATTTCAAAGGAGAGCTGAAAATTTCAAGAAGGGGCTGCAAAAAGAAAAGGAAAAGTCCTGGGAACGATCACTCAGTGAGCTGGATTGGAGTGTATCAGCGAGAACAGGTTTCACAACTTGTTTTTTTTTCAGGAGGACAGAGGCTGATGGGTAACCTGATAGAAGTACATAAAATTGTGAGAGGCATAGATAGAGTGGGTTATCGGAGTCCTTTCCCCTGGGAGGCAATGTCAAGCACTAAGATATATCATTTTAAGTGAGACGTGGAAACTCTAAATAAGCTGTGAGAGACAAGTTCTTTAAACAGAGGGTGTTTAACCCGCTGCCTGGAGAGGTTGGAGAAGGGGATACAGTAGCAACGTTTAAGACGGGTAACACCATGAGCAGAGAGATGGAGTTGATTGCCATGGCATCATGGTTGGCACAGATGTAGCCTGTTCCTGTGACGTACTGTTCTATTCTCTATGATTGCTGAAAATGTGTTGCTGGAAAAGCACAGCAGGTCAGTCAGCATCCAAGGAACAGTAGGTTCGACGTTTCGGGCATCAGCCCTTCTTCAGGAAAACGTCGAACCTCCTGTTCCTTAGATGCTGCCTGACCTGCTGCGCTTTTCCAGCAACACATTTTCAGCTCTGATCCCCAGCATCTGCAGACCTCACTTTCTCCTATTCTCTATGATTGGCAGGTTTCCAATGTAACACCCTCATTTAAAATAGGAAGGCGATTTTTTTTAGATTAGACTTACAGTGTGGAAACAGGCCCTTCGGCCCAACAAGTCCACACCGACCCGCCACCCACCCATACCGCTACATGTTACCCCTACCTAACACTATGGGCAATTTAGCATGGCCAATTCACCTAACCTGCAGATTTTTGGACTGTTGGAGGAAACCGGAGCACCCGGAGGAAACCCACGCAGACACGGGGAGAACGTGCAAACTCCACACAGTCAGTCGCCTGAGTCGGGAATTGAACCCGGATCTCAGGCGCTGTGAGGCAGCAGTGCTAACCACTGTGCCACCGTGCCGCCCTAATTATGTTACAGATGGAACAAATATAGATTGGATGGCAAGTGCACAGGGGAACAGATAAGTCAAACAATTGGGCAAAAGCATTCCAGATAAAATGTAATATGGGAAGATGTGATGTCATGTACTTTGACTGGAAAAATGGACAAGCTGAATATTATTTAAATGAAGAAAACATCCATGTTCAGCAAGCTCGAACAAAGCAAAGAAGCATTGGCCAATTATTGAAAAGAAATAGAGTATAAAAATAGGTCGGTCTCACTATAATTATATAAGGTACTAATTAGATGACAACTGGAATATTGTGAAATGCTGTGCGCCCCTTCTGTAAGGAAGTACATATTGGCATTGGAGACAGTCCAGGGAAGGAACACTGGGTTGAACCCAGTTATAAAGGCACTATCTGATGAGGAAAGGTTGAGTAGGTGTGGACCTATACACATTGGGGTTGAGAAGAATGAGAGACTACCCGATAGAAACCTCTCAGAGTCTGAGGACACATTACAAGGCAGATGTGGAAATATTATTTCTCATTCCAGGAGGTTATAGGGTCAGTGGGTGTAATCTCTGCAAGGTGTTTCCTATTTAAAACAGCGATGAAGAGGGACTTCTCCCCTGTCTCTGAACCAGGAGGCCCCGGTTCAACTCCCACCTTCTTCAGAGGTGTGTCTTCACATTGCTAAGCAGGTTGGGTAGAAAATAGGTATAAAACAACTAGACTGCAGCTAAGGTAAAGCAGTTTTTAAAAAAATTACTTACTGGTAGTGGACAGCAGTGTTTTCCCTTTCACAGAAGGAGTGGGAGCAGTGGAGGAAGTGACGAGGACCAGAAATGCAGCCGGGAAGGAAAGCAGTGACCATATATATCAGCAAGGCGGCTAATACCGTGTTAGGGAATTGGAGCTGGAGCTGGATGAACTACGGATCATTTGGGAGGCTGAGGGGGTAATTGTGAGAAGTTACCGGGAGTTGGTCACTCCTAAGCCTCAGGACAAGGATAAATGAGTTACAGTTATGGGGAGGAAAGGGAACAGACAGACAGTGCAGAGATTCCCTGTGGACATTCCCCTCAGCATTAAGTATACCGCTTTGGATACTGCTGGGGGCGATGACCTACCAGAGGATAACCATAGTAGTCAGTTCTCTGGCACTGAGCCTGACACTGTGGCAAAGAAGGGAAGGGGGCAGAATAGAAAAGTACTCGTGATAGGGGACTCGATAGTTAGGGGAATCGACAGGAGAGTTTGTGGTCAGGATCGGGATTCCTGGAAGGTATGTTGCCTCCTTGGTGCCGGGGAGGTCTCTGATCGGGTGTATAAGGTTCTAAAAGGGGAGGGCGAACAACCAGAAATCGTGTTACATATTGGGACTAATGATATAGCCAGGAAAAGGATTGAGGATATAAAAAGTGATTTCAGGGAGTTAGGATGGATGCTGGAAAGCAGGACGAACAGAGTAGTATTCTCTAGTTTACTACCGGTGGCACGAGATAGCGAGGTGAGGAACGGGGAGCGGGCACAGCTTAACACGTGGCTGCACAGCTGGTGTAGGAGGGAGGGCTTCAGATATGTAGGTAATTGGGATGCATTCTGGGGAAGGTGGGACCTGTACAAGAAGGACGGGTTACATCTGAACTGGAAGGGGACCAATGTCCTGGGTGGAAGGTTTGCTCGTGTAGCTCACGGGGGTTTAAAATAGTATGGCAGGGAGGTGGGAACCTGAGCTGTATACCGGAGGTGAGAGTTGATGCAGATGAGGCAATAGCAAGAGGTAGACCCGCTAGTGGGAATGATTTTCCTGGGAAGGAACCAAGGGATCAGTTAAAGTGTGTTTGCTTTAACGCAAGGAGTGTCAGGAATAAAAGTGATGAACTTAGAGCATGGATCAGTACCTGGTGTTATGATGTTGTGGCCATAACAGAGACATGGGTTTCTCAGGGGCAGGAATGGTTGCTGGATATTCTAGGGTTTAGAGCATTTAAAAAGAATAGGGAGGGGGGAAAAGAGGAGGGGATGTAGCACTACTAATCAGATAGGGTATCACAGCTACAGAAGCTTAAATTGTCGAGGAAGATCTGCCGACTGAGTCAGTGTGGGTGGAAATTAGGAACAGCAAGGGAGCAGTCACCTCGTTAGGCGTTTACTACAGGTTCCCCCAATAGCAGCAGGGAAATGGAAGAAAGCATAGGTCAGCAGATTTTGGAAAAGTGTGGACGTAGTAGGGTTGTTTTAATGGGTGACTTTAACTTTCCCAATATTGATTGGAACCTCCTTTGAGCAGAAGATTTGAATGGAGCTGTTTTTGTATGGTGTGTTCAGGAGGGTTTGCTAACTCAGTACGTTGACAGGCCGATGAGGGGAGAGGCCATTCTAGACTTGGAGCTCGGAAACAAGCCAGGGCAAGTATCAAATCTTGTGGTGGGAGAGCATTTTGGTGATAGTGACCACAACTGCCTCACTTTCTATACAGCTATGGAGAAGGAGAGGATTAGGCAAAATGGAAGGATACATAATTGGGGAAGAGGAACCTATGATGCGATTGGACATGGGTTAGGAAGCATGGATTGGGAGCAATTGTTCCATGATAAAGGCACAATAGACATGTGGAGACTGTTTAAGGAACAGTTGTTGCGAGTGATGAATAAATATGTCCGCCAGAGAAAGGCAAGAAGGAGTAAGGTAAAGGAACCTTGAATGACGAGAGCGGTGGAGCTTCTCATCGAAAGGAAGAAGGTAGCTTACATAAGGAGGAGGAAGCTAGGGTCAAGCTCAGCTCCAGAGGATTACAGGCAGGCGAGGAAGGAGCTCAAAAATGGTCTGAGGAGAGCCAGGAGAGGGCACAAGAAAGGCTTGGCAGAACGGATTAGGGAGAACACAAAGGCATTTTACACTCATGTGAGGAATAAGAGAATGGACAAAGAAAGAGTAGGGTCGATCAGGGATAGCATAGGGAATTTGTGTGTGGCGTCTGAGGAGGTAGGGGAAGCCTTAAATGAGTTTTTTGCTTCTGTCTTTACGAAAGAAACAAACTTTGTAGCGAATGAAACCTTTGAAGAGCAGGTGTGCATATTGGAATGGATAGAAATAAAGGACGCTGATGTGCTGAAAATTTTGTCAAACATTATGATTGACAAGCCCCCCGGACCAGATTTGTCCTCGGCTGCTTTGAGAAATAAGAAATGCAATTGCTTCGCGATTTGCAAAGATC